>NC_141355.1:24469202-24994202 GCF_057382095.1 Aulonocara sp. 'chitande type north' Nkhata Bay | reverse complement strand
CAGCAGCAGCAGCCTCAACGGAGCAAGCCAACGGCCAAAACTTCCATTTATCCCAAAGGCTGTCTTTTTATTGTTCCTTCACCTAGCCACCGTTTAACCACCACAACAGGCAGAGCACCTTGACAAAACCCAGCAGCGACTTTTGACAGTCAATACAAGAAATGATGAAAAGCCTTGTCACATGGCATTAACACGGAGAGGTACCATATTCCGGAATTATCTGTAGCTTCCTGAAGAGATGAGAGAAAGAGGAGGGGGCTCTAACACGTATAGTATAGAGAGCTCCAAAAGCCACTATTATTTTCTTCGCCAGGAGGGGGGAAACGTAGGCTGGGCTACCAGGAGAAAAATTAACCGAGGGTGCGCGCAGCGACACTCCCGCGGTCCGCACTCCGTATGCGGGTGTTAGCGTCGGCCCCAGCAGCACGCGCGGTGGCTGGTAAAGAGGAGGTATGCTGCGTCCGTGAGGGGTGGGGGGGAAGAGAGAGGGGTGGGGTTGGAGTGAAGAGAGAGAGAGAGAGAGAGAGAGAGAGAGAAAGAGAGGAGGAGACCCAGGAGAGAGATAAAGAGAAAGAAGCGGCAGCAACTGTGAGCAGCAGCAGTTGCCAGCCGGGGCGCGCATCTACTGTCTGGAATTACCTTGGTGAAAGACAGATGAAATGTGAATATCAGGGAGGGCGGGGGATGCAGAGGGGAGTCTAACGAAGAGACAGACAGATGAGGAGAGGGGTAATCTGCTTTGCCACGGGCACTTCACTCAGCCGTTGATAGCTAACCCCCTTGTACAACAGGAGGTGGTGATGGGGATGCCAGTTTCTGTGCTGTATGAGGTTATCCGTCTCATCAACTGGACACTTTTTACATAAAAAACATTTCCATTAACTTTACCCTGCTGTGATGTTTTGTTTTAACGCGATCCTGTCTTTTTTTCTGATCAGTTCACTCAGTCACACCGCATCCTTGGAGCTGTCTTTCATACATTTCTATGTCCGAACTGGTTTCATTTCTCTCTGTGTCTTGTAGTTAGCTTAGTTTCCCCACAGTTATTCCCACCACGATTTACTACTCTCTACTCTGTCCTCCTCTGTCGCCCTTCCCTGCCTCCCTGGAAAGATGAAGTCCCCTGTGTTGCTCTTAATCTGCCCCAGACCGTGGATTAGAGATTATAAGGCCTGGGAGCCACAGGCTACTACTGGACTGACTATTTTATACGCATTCAAGGAATGAGGGATTAAACTGACAACAAAACTAAGACTGTCAAAGTTGCTCTCTCATGTCCTTGTTTCATCCCATTGATTTATTATTAAATGTTTATATAACCACTCACTTTGTATTTTACTACTACTTCTCTTCCAAAGTGACCTGTCTCACACCTGGTGACAGCTGGGATAGGTTCCAGCCCAGCTGCCACCCTAAATTGGACAAGTGGAAGAAAATGAATAGATGGAAACTAAATGAAAGACTTCAATCATGCAAAGTCCAGCGTTTTGCATTAAAAATAAAATACTTATAAAAAGTGGCTGGTAAAGAGGCGGTATGGTGTGTCCATGAGGATATCACTGATATTAAATAAATGAACAGAGAGAAAAGAGAGATCTTTGAAAGCATTCATTCATTTTATGTTTCACTTCTGTTTCTACTGTCAAGCAAAGTGATTTTTTAAAGTTTCCTTATATTTTTAATTTTCATTTTTGTCATTTTATTGCTTATGATAACCAAAAAATTTGTGTCTTTCTAGGGTGCTGGTTCCATTCCAACACATAACAGGTAAGAGCCTATTTATTATTATGGATACGCCTTTTATTCAGGCAGCTCACACAAAATTACAAGCATTTCTTCTGTTCTGGCACGCTGAGGCATTTGCACCCCAATTCCTGAATTTTAAAACAGTGCATAGCCACAAACTTTAAAGCACTCTTTGGCAAGTTTTATGGCTTGCTAAAAAAAACATTTAGCAGGTTGTATAATATGATATAATTAATTCATGAAAACCATTTTTAAAAAAGAGCTGTCTCAAATTTCTAGTGATTTATTTCTGTGTCATGAAATAATTAGTAAAATGGATTTTTATTTTTGTAGTGAACTCTCCAGTAAAGCGAGACCTTCAGCTAGAGCTTAAATGTCTAACATGTTGGAAAATACTTGACAGCCGTTGAGTAAACAGACAAAGTGAGACCTTGACCACCACTCAGATGATTGCATCCCTGCTCACCAGTTTATGTATTTTTGATAATCACTGCTTTAAAAGAGTAAAATCTTGCACCAGATGGACAGTGAACCGTCAGACCTAGATATCTATCCTGAATTTGGCAGAAGATTGATCCCTAACTGTAATTCCTCTATTACTGGTGCCCCAGAAGCTGAGGACGGTGTGGATAATGATAGTATCCTGTCACTTTGCAATGAATGAATGTACAAATATGGTATCTGGGAGTTGTAAAACTACCTATACTATATCTATATATCTATATCTATAATATAGATAGATAGATATGGATATAGATATAGATATATATCCATATTACTTCAGGATACAAAATAGTGAAATTAAAAACTTTTCATGCCTAATATCATCCATAAAAACAGCTGAAAATGGTTTAAAAATGGTGGCTTTCAAATGGATTGTGTTGTATATACATGACTATTTAATTCCATTTGCTCAGGAACTTTTATTACACTAGCTTCCTTATTAGTCTCATTTTTCAACAAGAAATTAGCCTAACAGAATTCAATACACAAAATTCTGAAATAGATTAAATGGAACTGTAGTCAGATGTTATCTGCTGGTGTCAACACTGTCATGGAACCTGTTCACATAACAATGAAGAAAGTCACTGAGAAGCTTGTTACTTGTTACTTAAGCTGTTTTGCACCATTTAACTAACCAAAAAGTTAACTGTCAGCAAAAAGTCATGAAACATATGCGACCGACCGACAGACAGTTATAATTTCACCCAAAAATGTGACCTCTTTCTAAAGGACTAAACCAAACCAGCAATTAAAAGCAAATATAAACAAGTAAATGAAAACCAGACAAAGACCAAGTGAAAACCAAGAAAAGCAAAAAGCTAAATACATCTCCCAAACAGGACATGAACCACGGTCTCTTCAAAGAGGATCACAATCTCTCATAATGCTACATTTGGTGCTTCCAGACAGATGCAGTAGACACAGATAATTAGTATAAAATATGGATAAACTTATCATAGCTGATTTTTAGGAGAACACAAGTTACAACAAACATAGTGACTCAACACTACAGTACTAAACTCACACAGCTTATAACACCCCGCCCTAGTCATCTCTCTGGAGAAGCAGGTGTCTGCAGCTACCCTGTCCTTGATGCCCATTATTGAGCAGGAACCCAGCACCATCAGCTGGCAGAGGCCATCATACTGCTAAAAGCTCAACTGAGAAGAACCTTTTTTCAGTCCTCCCCAAATAGCAAGGCCTCACCAAACAGAGGATTTAACCCTAAAACAATCCATTAAAAAGGAAATCTTCTTCATATCTCTGAGACAACAGCCGCCTCTGAAAGCTTTTGATTCTCTGGGATGAAATTTGTGTGTCACACTAGAAAACAAATACACTTTTTACTTAAGCAATGAATGTCACCACCGCTCTTTACCCCATAAGCAATAATAGCAAAGGAAAAACTTTTTGACTATAAAAATGGGTTTTGAGTTTTTTAGTAAACTCATGTTAAAAGCAAGGGCACTTGTGCTTAGGTACTGCAGTTAAGTAAATGTCAAATATTGTAAAATGTTAGTAAAGTATTGCTTGTTTTTTCTAATTTATTGGAACATATACATACACAACTCTTTGATTTATTTACATTATATTTACTACAACTTACTATGTATCATAACATACTTTTTCAACGCTATGCTGATGATACCCAACTTTATTTATCAATGAAGCCAGATGATACACATTCATTTGTGAAACTACAAGAATGTCTTAAAAACATAAAGGTCTGGATGATCTCCAGTTTCCAGCTTCTTAGTTCAGATAAAGCTGAGGTTATTGTACTCATCCCTGACAATCTTAGAAACAGGGTGTCTAACCAAATACTTTCTCTGGATGACATTACCTTGTCTATCAGAAACACTGGGAAGAATCTTGGAGTAACTTTTGATCAGGATATGTCCTTTTATGTGCATACTACAAATATGTAGGACTGCTTTTTTGCATTTGCTCAATATCTGTAAAATTTGAAACATCCTGCCTCAGAGTGATGCTGAAAGACTAGTTCATGCATTTATTACTTATATAGTCAACTACTTTAATCCATTATTATCAGGTTGTTTTAAAAGCTCCTGGAAAAGCCTTTAGTTCATCCAAAATGCTGCAGTGAGAGTACTGACAGGATACCAATATTTGCTCCATATTAGCTTTCTTCAATGACTCCCATGATTTGTGGTTTTTTTTGGTCCTGTCTTTTTTTGCTTTCTTTTTTCCCTTCATCATCCCTCAGGAGATAGCCACCAATCCCTGAGCCTGGTTCTGTTGGACGTTTCTTGCTTCAAAAAAGGGAGTTTTTCCTTTCCTCTGTTGTCAGTCACTCATAGGGGGTTGTTTCATTTTATCTCTATTATCATGATGTCTTTGCCCTACACTATAAAGGACCTTGAGGTTGCAGTTGTTTTGATTTGGTTCTATATCAGTAAAAATGAATTGAATTGAATATATTTAACTCTGTAATCTGGGTCACAAAGTATTTTCTGTTTTAATTTACACACCCATCTCTCCTGGTATCTGTTTGATAGCAAGTGAATTAAAAATAAATTAAGGACAACAATGACTAAATCTGTTTGCAAGAGTAAATACATCAAAAGCTCATCCATTATTCTGAAATGACTGTTGCTCTTTATTTGTGCAACTTAGTAGAATTACCTTGGAGGTTTATGGGATTGTAAGTGTAGTAGAGTTATTATCTGGGTACTACAGAGAGAAAAAACACAAAAAAGGCACATTCGGAAAACAGAAAAAATGTGCTCAAACCTCACAGAGTAGATTAATTCAGGTTTTAGCTGGGTGGCTTATTGTTATGCATATCTACAACAGTCAACTGCTCTCAAGGACATTGTCTGTCTTGGGGGGTAAGAGTAGATGAAGTTGTTCATTTGTATATTCATGTGGACATGGACGTGTGTGTGTGAGTTAATGTCAGCTGTTTTGCACATTGTATAAGCTAACCATGCTTGAAGCCATTAAGCATGCCACTGAAGCCATTAAGTGGCAGGCCAGTAAAAGCCAACATTATTGTGACAGAAGCAAAACCTGCTATCAAGAGGGTGCATCCTCTGAGTGCATCTGTTTGTGTGTGTTATGTTTGTGTGTCAGCATGTACGTGCTTTCAAACAAAAGACCAGACAGCAATTATTAAGCCCGAGCACCGTTAGAGACTTTCAAATGGTCTGCAACCCACAGAGATGATTTATTCTCAAACAGAAGACAAAGAACAAAGATCAGTTGAGTTGTGTTTTTCATAAACAAAACCAAAACTGTTTTTTGCTTTTTGTTTTTTGGTTTGTTTGGGTTTTTTTGGAGCGGGGTGTCTATGATTTAAGAACTAAGTTGAACTGTGTCAAACGATATTTAAACGGCAAAACATTATCTTCTGTTTGGGTCAACAATTTTTATTGCTTTCCCTTTTCCTTTTCTGTCACCATGCAAACAATACCAAGCAGCTGTGTGGTAGTTGGAAACCAATTACACTGTATTTTGTATGTGGTATTAAGTGCATCTTGCTGAAAAATCATTTTCTGCAGGCAAGGTTGAAAATGAAGCCACACACAGAGAGTACAATATCACCAACATCAACAATGTGAAGCTATCTATCAAAACCCTTCCTGTGGATGTAATGAATTCAATGAATTACCACAGTTCTGCTAATGATAGTAAGTGCTTCTTTATTTATAGTTGGTGTTTATCTAGCAATATGTTAGAGGTGCTTCAGTTGTCCACCTACCTATGGTTTTTGCATGCTAATGGCTACCTAATGTGGCAGAGAGGAATGTTTTTTCTGGCATCACAGGACCCAGTCTAATCCCAAACATACCCAAGCAACATGCCACAAAGCTCCCACAGAGATCCTTATTCCCAGGCACCGTAAATCTAACTGTGGCATTAAGATCACGCATGCACACAACCACCACCCAGAGCTAAACTTCGTGAATAATTGATGTTAATTAAAGTTTTTTTTCTTATCTAAGAGTGGTCGGACTAACAGAAACAAGCAGGACTTGCAGACAAACAGAGCGAGAGGGGAGGAAAAAGAACAAAGGGTAAGGTGAAAAGAGCGGAGAGGAGTTTTTGGAAAAGGTGTGTGTTGTGCAAAGATAAGAAACGTGATCAAGGCACCTGCATGTGCTCTTTGTGTGCGTGTGCGCATCGTGTCTCTATTTGCATTCTAACTGCATTCAAAATCTTGATTCCCTACCACACTTACCTCTCTATCACATGTCAGGGCTTAAATGAAGAATTCTGAAGAGAGCCATAAACTGAAATCCCTTTATCTCCTCTATTCCACTTGACCCAGGAGATTAAGAAAAAGGGTATGGTGGGGAGAACTGGTAATGGGTAGGGTGGGGTGTGGAGTGAGATGCGGTGGGCACTGGCAGGCAGAGATTTGAAAGACTGAGAACATAAGAAAGACTGAGCGAAAGAGTTAAATCCTAGCCTGGGGCCTTGCTATTGAGCTAAGAAAGGTGCTGAGAGGAGCTTCTCAGGCCTTACACAGGACCACACCTTTTTTTTTTTTTAAATTTAACCCTCTCCTTCATTCTGTTAGTTTTCTGTTTCCTTGAAAATCTAATGACTGTGAATGTCAAGTGAATGAGGAATGAAGACATTTCCCTTACAACAACGTAAAGGTGAAGATTTTAGTTGGAAGCATACATTGCTTTAAACATTGTTGACACACAATTTTTTATATCTAAGAACATACATTACGAGGGACTCAGTGTAGGAAGGAAAATTGCTTTTTTATGCATTCATTCACTGTAACATGTGTTGGCTTTACTAAAAGGTGTGTGAAATAACTACTCTGTGTTCAGAGGAAGCAAGTGTGCTAACACACTTGGGTGTATTTTTAAATGTATTAGCCAGATGTAATAAAGGTGTTTAATTTTTAACTGCCTTTTTTATGTAATACCCTATTTGTAGAACAGAGCATTTTATTTCATTCTTAATAAATGTAGCTGTTGCAGGTTTGCCAGACGGTAACATACGCATTTTTGGGGAGCTGTCCTTATACAATGGTGCTGAAATGTTCAGCTGGACTCCAGCTCAGCTCTGGAGCTCTCCAATATGATGGTGCTGAAAGCCCAAACAAAGCCTCTCCAGTTTCACATGTGGAATAATAGCCATCTTCGAACAGTATAAAGGCTCTCATGCTGGAAAATGAAACTTCAGACAAAATCTTTCTAGCATCAATGTAAAGAATTTAAACATTATTTAGTATCAGAGGGTCACCAATAAACTTGTAAAGGTACAACAGTATATACTGTAACTGAACAAATTAACAATCAAGATCTCCAAAAGTTGATTCTGTTCATCTGGATGTAGTGTTTTCAGTGGGAGAAATTCTACGTCCACATGAACAGAATCAACTTTTGGAGAATTACTTACCTGGATGATTGAGAATGCATCAAGACGTAATAATCAAGATGTAAATACGCTAAGTATGAATATGGACATGCATTTTCTGTCTATGTTTGAGATAATATGTTAAACTTCTAACATGTCTGGTTACGCCCTCCTCTTAATACAGAATGTACTCAGTGTTCACAACCGTAACTTCATGTAAAATAACACATTACCTACAGGCATAGACAGATTTAGTAAAAGACATATGCTTGTGTTTACTCTGCATCCAGCTTAGGAAGTGGTTAATTACATATAAAACCCCACATGCTGCAGACCTGTTGAAACCCTTCTGATTAGGATCTTTTACCCATTCCTTTAAAACACATTTTTGAGGTTGCACCTCCTAAACTCAGGAATAGCCTTCCTCATCAGGCTGGCTGAATCTGCAGTAAACAACTGCTGAAAACTCATTTTTAACAACCTAGCATTTCCTTCATCTTAATCTTAAACTTTTGCCTTCTTGTTTTTCTGCTGTGTGTTATGGGAGTGTGTATGCAGGAATGAACATAAGTTTGTCTTTTTGACTGAGCTTCTTTGTATGTTTGGACACTTTTGTTTAATGTGTGGTTTTATCCAAGTGTTTTTAACATGCTCAATATTACATTTAGTAATAAAAATGAGAAGTTTGGGGGGGTTACATTTTTTTGGAACTATTCACTGCATTTGCTTCTGAAGTCAGTGCAACATTTCATCCATTTAAAGTGATGAACAACACCATGAGTGCATACATTTTGCAAATAGTTACTAGTGGAAATACATACAGTCTCTGGAAAATATCAGCAGCTGGCTGTGCCAGTGGGCTTATATAACATGAAGGTTGTGTGGCTGGTGTGCATCATTGCAGCTGTCCATCAGGTACAGTCAGGAATCTATTTAGTGCAGGCATACACTGTTGGAGAAAAGTCTGACTACTGATATTCTGCTTTAGTTCTTTTGGTGAACTGATCAGCTTCTATTATACCACGTGACGAAATATTTGGCAATAAGAAGCTTTTGCAAATAAATAAGCCAGCAGCCATCTACTAAGGGTGGGAATTTAAAATGGCATTCAAACAGCATTGGGAGCTGTGCTTGCTCAGTGGAGCTAAAATATGGTAATATAGGCCATTAACATGTGATATTTGGTGGATGCTTTTATGCTAAGCGGCTTACACTTCCATGAGTGAGAATCTTTTTCAGCATGAATGACCCCAGTGGTAGTTGAACCACCTATAACTAGAAGTGGTCCCCTGTAACCTTCAATAGACTCGATCTCTGTATTTTATTTTCCTCTCGAAACTGCATTAAAAAAATGCAAAAAATTCTGGTTCTTTTTTTTGTATTTAAGCTCTCCTATATTATATATCTATCTCTATCTATACATATAAATATATACATATAGCTATATACAGACAGACAAACTGATAGATAGATATAATGTGAGCATTGATTATTAGTGCATGGATTGTAAATGTATACTGAAAATTCTTTGGTGAATGGCTGGAAGCTGTGAAATAAATTTAAGACACTGGGCAGTATAACAGGACACAGGAGTCCTGTTACCAGTGCTGCTCAAGGTTGAGTTGAAATGTTGGTGCCATCAGTAAATATTTTTTTCACCATTTAATTTTTTAGGGGAAGCTACTTTCTTATACAAATTCCCAAGGATTTTCTAATGGTTGTTTTGTAAGGGGCCGTGATCCACTGTGCACTCATACAATTTAACATCTATTAAATTACAAATGGTAAATATAAAATCACCATAAATTTACTTTAAGGCTGATACATCTCACCTGCACGGAAAAACCCGCTGTCCTCAAATAAGTGTTCCACACTGAAACTGATCTAAGTATATGCTAAACATGTCACGGTCCTGGGTCTCCTGACCCAGCGTTTTTAGTTCTTTGTGATTTTCGTATTATTGTACTTGTGTGTGATTTATTCTATGGCTTCTAGTTTTGATCCCTTGCCCTTCATGTCTCTCTGTGTCCCCTCTGTTCTGTGTAATTGTGTCTTTGCATGTTTGAGTTTCTTGTTTTCTGTCACTCTGCATTGTGCATTATGTTCTCATGGTTGGTTTTTTGTTACTCTCTCTAGTCTAGTCTCTTGTGTTCCCAGCTGAGTATTTCCCTGTGTATTTTGGTTCTTAGACCTCTGCCTTATGGTTTATGTCTCTGTATTTCTTAGTTGCTGTCTCCACTGTGTCAAGTTCGCGTCTCTGTGTGATACTTCCTGTTTTACTTTGAAGGTCCGTTTCTTATGTGAATGTGTCCTGCTTTGCTTGTCTCGTCAGTCCTGATTTCTCCCAGCTGTGCCCTCCTTCTGTGTCTCATTCCCCTCGTTACTCCCCAGTGTATTTAAACCCTGTGTTTCTCTGAGTCGGTGTGACGTCGTCCCTCATGCTGTGTGTGGATCTCCCTGTGTCTCGCTGTAGTTCTTAGTTTGTGGCTTCCCAGTTTAGTTTAGTTTGTATGTTTGTTTTACCAGCAAATAAAGCTGTGTTTTGAGTTCATTCCCTCGAGTCTGTGAGTCCTGCATTTTGGGTCCAACTCCCGCCTGCCGCACAGCGATTCATGACAAAACAGACATGTTGTCTGTTTTTTTTTTAAATCAGCACTCCTACACGGAAGCATCAGCATCAGCTCTGCTGCTCTCTGTCATAGCTCCATTGTAGTCACTGGGTCTGGTGAATAACGCTATCCCATCAAAAGCCCATTATTACATTAAAGCAGCCCTCTGCAAACATGAAACCTATAGAGATACAATACGCTCTTTATCTAAAATCTCTGCTCTGGCTCAGTTGGAATAACTACTATATAATATGCAGAAAAATACACATTTTGATTTATACACACAACAATACTGACACAACCTCATTTTACCTCCTTTCATATTATACCACATTATGGGAGTCATTTGTTTTGCTAACCTCCTGCAGTTAGCATTTTTCCACTGCCAGCCCTATTGAATATGGAAAGCACCGTAGTATCCTGGCACTGTGACTGCATGGCCATTTTCAAATTCAGTACTCTGGGAAAGCCAAGAAATCACCAAGTAGTGCATGATGTAGTGTGATATTCAAGCGCTGCAACAAATGTAGTCCTTCATTCAAATATCGTAAATTAACAATGATTTAGTCATCGCATGACGCAGACGGAGCTAAGGTGTTAATGTCTGAATGTATGCTGCCGTCCTACATGACCAGAAGCATCACTTTCTGCCAGTAAAAAGCATTAGAGCCGCCCACTGTGACTTGTACTGAAGAACAGATTGCCTTGTTCTGTTCTGGTTGTTATATGGGATGAGCTGAAGTGGGGTGTTGTCTAGCTAATATTTTCGTGTCTTATTTAAATTTCAGTCATTACGTGTCCTCAGTGTGTGAACAGTATGAGCTAAAAGAAAAAAGAAAAGAAACATAAAGCTGGTTAACCTTACATATTCAGTAATGTGATAATACATTACGGGTCAGTTACTAATAGCTGCCTGTTTTATTCAATGTTTTAACACCATACTACTGATCAAAACTTTTTTTTTTCAACTTTTTAAATCAAGCAAAATTCCAACTATGCATCCACTGGACTCCTGAACACTTTAAATGAGGTCTGAGCACTCCAGTACGCCACTGCACATTGGATCATACTCTCACTTTAGTCTCCCAGCTTAACTCCAGCGCTGTCTTTCAAAAAAAAACATGCAGAAATGAAAAGTTGTCCAGACCCTCTATGGCTCAACATCAGCTTAGAGCTGTACAGTGTTTATAAATGAAGAAATCTGTGGTAATAGTGCAAATGTTTTCCAGCTGGGAGCTTTTTCTCTCCTGCCATCTTTCACCTCAAATATAAAAGCTCCCTTTTCTCTGGCATAAAAGAAATGGAAGAGTCACCATGATTGGTGCTGAAGAGGTCCATCCTGCTGTGGTTCTTTATTAAACAGAATGCATACACTACACCCCGCATGCAAAATACTGCATGCACACTCTGTATCACCACATAAATAAAGAACATTTCTGTCAACATTATGGGCACCGTTTCCCTATATCATGTATAGGATATTGCATTTCTATTAATACGAGTAATCCAGCTGCATGCCTGAGTACAACTTCTGTTGAAAGATCAGTGAACTTATCAAGCATACTACAATAATTAACATGTATTGATTCATTCTGGATAGCCTGCTAGTTCTCCTTTCAGTTTGTACACAACCTCTTTGCTACTAAAATGCCATTCCTTTTTCTGTAATGTAATCACAGCTGGACACAGAAACTAGCGGTATATGTTTCAACCTTCTCCCAAAACAATAGTAAAAATGATCTGTTAGGCTCCATGTTGTGCTCAAAGAAACATTTTTTTGGTCTGTTAAATACCGTCACAACAGGGAACTCTTTTTTGGAATGAGTAATGCTTTGAGTAAATTTGGAATTAAAATCCAAACGAAAAAGCTGCTTTTCTGAAACATTTAAGAGATACAGTACATATGAATATCAAGCCAAAAGTAATAAAAGCAGTTCATGAGTCTTTTATTTTTTAAATCCAAAACAAAATGGCTTTGATGCAGCTACACAAACAAAAAAAGAAAACAAATATTTGTCTCTTTAATTTTGTATGGGATGCCCCTAATGCTTGCCGAGGCATGTGTTTTAGATAAATTATTTAAACATTGTACAGTCCAATAAATTTTGACCAAACCTCGGGGAGTTTTTCTCCCCCATTTTATCAATATGTCAACAAATGGCTTCCTGAAATCATTATGGGATTTCCTCTCACATTTAATGTGTTACTGGAAGGTATTTTATCAAGAACACAGCTTGAGATAAGTGCTCAAATCGAAATCCAGAAAATGTATCCAAGCTTGCCTGTGGCGTCGTCTTGGATTGAACCAGCACCGACAATGCATCTTCAAAAGTCATTTTATCAAGAATAGGAATAAACTCAGTGATGGTAACCATATACAAACTAACAGTCTATGCAGCTTCAGTTAATTTTGTATAAAACAGAAATCACTTCTAAAAAATATATATATATATTAAAAATATGTAGCTTTGACAGATTGTTCCATTTTTATACCCTCAACAGTGACACTAGAAATTAAAAAAAGAGAGTGAGGGAGGTAAAATGAGGTTGTGTCAGCCCACAGCAAACTAGAAGATTCAAGGTCAATTTTTATTTTTATATACGAATTTAAAAAAAAAATAGAGTTGACCAAAGTGGTTTACATTGAAAGTATAAAGCCAAGTATAAAATTACATGAAAATCCATGAAAGTTGACCACAATAAATTACATAAAAACACAAAATTAAAAAAAAAAAAAAATTAAAAGACAATAAAAGCATTCAAACATTTAAAAGAGAACAAAAGATCCAATTTGCAGAAAACAAATTGTTCTATCAATGCTGGTAAAATAAAATCTTACCCCTTAAAAACTTGTGAAACTCTGCAGCTGAAGTGTTAAGGCAGTAATCATAAACTGCAATGACCACTGTTGGAGATTGCATGGATGCCTCATTCCCTAATTTGTTGTCTACTAGCATCTAATGGAGGAATTAAATGCCCAGGAGCTAACCAGGGGTCTTCAAAAGACAGATTTCTGTGTAAGGGATGTGCTACCTTTCTCTAGAGGTGGTCGCTGTTGCTTCTAGCAAACAGCAAAGAAATAGTGAAGCCAACACATTAAGTGTGTTGCTATGATGTACATGCATTTCTGTTTTAATACTGGTTCATAGGGGTTTTTATTCAATCAGCATGAACAAAGAAAGTAATGGGCAGACACAAAACTAGATATAAATATCATCACCTTGCTAGTGCTGGGACAGAGGCTGTTGGAGGCTATTTGAATAAAATGAACTCACTGTAATGTTCAAGGAACCAGTCTGAGATGATTTGAAGTATGTGACATCACTGTGGTCATAAAGGGATAGACATAGACAGCAACAATACTCAGGTAGGCTGTCATTTTTAAATGATACTGAACGGGTAGTAAGGTGTCCAATACAATATCCCGCATACCATTAAATGCTTGAACCATTGATACAAGGCAGGATGGATTCGTGCTTCCGTCTATGTCAAATTCTGACCCTGTCATACGAATATTAGCAGAAATCAAGACTTGTGTGGTCCTACAGTGCAGACTGTGGCTTCAGTTTATGTTCTGAGGTGACACCCAGTATGGTCTTCTGCTGCTATAGTCCATCTGCATCAAGGTTTGATGTGTTGTGCATCCTGAGATGCTTATCTGCATACATTGGTTGGTTATTTGAGTTACTGTTGCTGATCTCTGACATCAACAAAGCATTTTTCCCCAGAGAAACTGCTCACTGAATAGTTTCTCTTTATTGTGCCATTCTCTGTAAACCCCAGAGGTGGCTGTGTGGGAAAATCCCAGAAGATCAGCAGGTTCTTTCAATGGACAAGCTTTTTTTTGTTGAAACATTTAATGCTATAATAAGCAAATATCAAAAATAAGAGCGACAAACAGAACACTTGTTATGTTATATTAAAGAAAAGATAACATGTGAGATATGTAGGGGAGGATGAACGAGGTTCCCTGAGACGGCACCCACACAGATTGAAGCACAATTTAAAGTCCCTGCGCAGTAGTCACTACTCTGTTAATAGCAGGCTGCCCCAGCTTTTGCCCAGCTGCGGCCCACTTTCACTTTCATGTTGCGCAGCCACACAATCCGCGAAGCCCCTCCATCCATCCATCCATCCTGCATCGCTCCCCGTTTTTCTCTCTCTTCCATTTCATATCTCTCATGTTTGATTTCTCTCTATCTATCTTGCTCGGCTCATCTACCTCCTCGCTACCTCCCTCTCCCGCTCTCCCTCTCCTTCTCGACTGATCAGAGAGTTGGTTGATCTCATGTTGGTTATGAGACAAGCCTGCAACAAAGCGCTACAGAAGAAAAGGGAGCCATTGTATTGTAAATACAATGGCTGACACAGCCAATATGTGTTGTTTAGAAGAGACAAGAACATAGAATTTGGAAACTATTTGACAAATAAGCAACTACAGGCCATAACAATCATCCTTTGTTGTCTTCACTTTATTACAAATGCCCAGGACTGAACTCACTGGTGTGATAGCAACCACACAAAAGCAAACAATGACTGGCATGACAATATCCAGCCACACAAAAGTGAACATGAAATATGAAATGATAAATGATTGTCCTGTTATTATTACAGATGTCAGGGCAGAGCGAGCTGATATTAAACCGATATGCGCACACAGAAATGCACAGCGCTTTTGTCAAATGCATTTTTTTTTTTATTGAATTAAAATGCAAATGAAAAAAATGTGTGAATTTACTGTATATGTGATACTGTTTTGAGAAATGCGAAAAGTATATGCAGAAAAATGTCCATGTTATAACCTCTTAGACTGATGTAGAAAAACAGAGGATGAAACAAGTAAAAACAGCTCACTGACTCATTGTGTTCTATCACAGCTGCCAAGGAAAGAGGTAGGAGGGCTGGAATAAATGATCAAAGGCCCCGTGGATTCACCTGCATTCATTGCACAATTTGTCCAAATTTAACTACATAGGGTAGTGGGATGATGTTGAAATTATGCACCCCCAGTTTTTTCATCCAACAAAGCCAACTGACATATACAGTAAACTGTCAAATCAAAAACATGTGAAATGTTTGTGTTCGCACGGCTAGTTAGATATCATATATTGTTAGTGGCGGGCACAGTGGTGCAGTGGTTCGCGCTGCTGCCTCACAGCAAGAAGATGTAGGGTTCCAATCCACCAGCCATCTGCCACCCCCTGCATAGAGCCTGCATAGAGCCTGCATAGAGCCTGCATGTTCTCCCTGTGCCTGCGTGGGCTCTCTCCAGGTACTCCGGCTCCCCACCCCCACAGTACAAAGACATACATGTCACCATGTGACAGCTGGGATAGACTTCAGCCCACCTGCAACACCAAATACAAAAAAACCCAGCATAGATATAATATTAACATTTATGGTTGCATTCATAGCTAAGTTAAAGCTTACTCAGCTTGAAATGAAGGAAAGAATGTTGAAGTGGTATTTTATGTAAACCTTCAGGGGATTTTTTAAGTTATAGAAAGGAAAGTCAACAACTTCCTGAACTGCATCCATAAAGTTTAAGGATTTCCTGCAACCTCTGGAAACAGTCCAACAACCTGTTCTTACAAAATAAACCTTTGGGAAGATGTTGTTGTCTCTCTCTGCCTGAGATGTTACAGCTTCTCGTCTCTGTAAAGTTCTTTTCCCCCTCCTGTATCACTGGCTCTCTAAAGTGAATGGCAATGGGCTGATTGCTGACCCTTTCTATGACTCATCCCTAATCTGTTAATACATGAGGAAGCAGCTATTTAAATATCAAGAGGCCAACATCCTGGGTAATAGATGTTCTCATTGATCCTGATGGAAATATAATCCTAACTTAAGTATGCAAAGGCTTATTAAAATCAACTAAATATAATGCATTATTTCATTATGTCTCTCCATCTGGACTATATCAAACAACAAAAAATAAGTGATTTATTCATAGTCAAACACCATGTTAAGTTTATATTTTCCCACTTTTCATATCAAAGCTAACTTCTGAGTCAGCAAACAGACAGCAACACTGAGCATGGTCGACTCAAAGTAGTCCACAGCAACCTGTAGTAATTAGAGACCACAGCAGAGGGCTCTGTTCCTACTAAATGTCTGACATGTATTCATACTCATATGCACTATAATATAATTGATGTATGGGGTTGAAGAGAAAGCCAACAGTAAAAGTTTTAAAGTCAGTCCTTTCAACATCAACACAACCTACAGAGAGGCACGTTTATCTTTACAGCATAATTTGGGAGGAACCTGCTGGTCTGATTACTACTCTAAACAAATTACCAACTGCAAACAATCATAGAAAGAGAGTTTAGCATCTCAGGCATAATTTTGTCAATGCAGCAGTGCAGTAGTGAAAAACAACATGTGACAGCCACAAAATGTTAAGCTGTCTGTCAAGGTAGGCACCAAGTTTTTTCCCATCACTGGATGAAAAAAAATCTTTTATAACCTTTCAGTATGTGCCTTTTGTAACTCAAGTGGTTTGAGGAGTAGCTAGATTCCTCTACTTCCTTGGGGCTATATTTTCAAACTTTAGAACATCTACACAGTGGCAAGAGACTCATTCACATGTCTTTTCAGAGCAGCTCAGAAAGCAAGAAATGATGGTACAATGGGTGTAGCACGGGCCTTTCATCTAGGAGAGCATGGCGTGAATCCTATATAAAGCCATAACTCAGAACTAACTTATTAGACTCATTATTGGCTTTTTACCTTACCCAAGCAGGTGCACTGCTGCACTCAACTGGTGGCTGAGCAGCAGGATGAGAGTTTACTATTTTCAATTCTGGCTGTTTTTTCTAGCTTTCTGCCTACTGCAGCTGTAAGATGAATATAGCTGACGAGAGGGTCCCAAATGGCGTACCCCGAGGAGAGCGCTGTTAAGCCTCTTTAAAGCCAATGTAAAGCCTACATGACAGTATTGTGCCCACCATCCTTTCTTTGTTTAGGTTTGTGAGGATTACAGTCATCTAAAAAAGATTTTTTTTGCTATGGGCCAGCAATGCTCCACTTTCAGCTTACAAGACTTGGATACAAATTATAACACAAGAATGGCAGAGACCAGGTATTATTCACAGAAATAAAACCTACAATATACGACACAAACAGAATGCATTATAATCAAAGCTGCATTAGATAATACCTCTAAAGTGGTAAATCCTCAGAACTCATTTTACTTTAAGCTCTTTGTACTAAACCTGTTCAAGTACAATATAGGAGTTCTTTGATCAGACGTCAAATGAAAAGCGTTCATGAAAGCAACAACAACATAACTACCCGCCTAGCTGAAATTTATAGAGCAACAAATTGCTTAATAAAAAAACCCCAAAAAAACAAATAAAAGACAAAGCTAACATAAGTTACTGAAATTTCAACAAACATTGCAAATATGCTGATCATGAAGAATGAAAATATAGGCTTTAAATGATTTGCAAATCATCTGTTTTCACATTTGTCACAAAAAAAGAAACTTTTTTTCCAGAAAGAATCACTGTAGGAAAATTTCCCCCACTATGCTTAATTATATTTATACTTGTGCAGAGTTCTTTTTCACTAAGACCTCATGATGTGGGGTAATAGTTGCACAGTGACTGTAATTACAGACTATAACTGGATTGGTCCAGTGTATCATGAGGACATTAAGCTGAATGGGAAGGATTACATTTGAGGGAAATGTGTGTGCTGTCACGCATTATATGTTAAGCACCCTGGACTTTTAAATGGACCATATAATATGGAGAGAGGAAGAAAAAACTAGGAAATAGATTCTATGGGAATAAACACTGACAGACTTACAGTTTCATTAGACTGTAAAAAGTTCAGAGATTTTGAGGTTGTACAGACCGTCCTGAGAAGGCTGGATAAGTAAGGCGTAGGTTTTTAGGAGGACGCTTTAGAGGAAATGTGTTGGCACGGTGTTGAGTTGATGTCATACCCAAGCTGAGCCTTTTTCCTGAGTTTTATAGACATATGGTTGATTGTGTGGATGATGATACAGAGGTACCAAACACTAAAGCCCAAGATAAAGTTAAAGCAATCTAGTGGGTTGGCCTCCTTCCTATTCCAAGGCATCAACATTAGGATTTGGCATCAGCGACATGAGAACATGGGTCCAGGCTATTAGTGATGGTGTAATGTGTGGGGGATATTGTGGGCATCTTGGTACCAGCCAAGCAGCATTTAGAAACCACAGTCACAGCCATGCTCTTAAAAGTATATCTGAGTATTGTTGCTGACCATGTCCATCCTTTTGTGAGGACCCATCACAAAATTCATCCTGCTTCCAGCAACATCATGAGCCACAAAACTCAAATCATCTCAAACTGGTTTCTTGAACATGACGATGAGTTCACTGTACTCACATCACCTCCACAGTCACCGATTCTTAATCCAAGAGAGCATCTTGCATGCTGGGGAGCTGAGAAATATGGAGTAACTGTGTGATGTTAGCTTATAAACCAGCCAATGAGTGTATGGTGACCTTTGCCAAAAAAAAAAAAAAGTGGTCAGTTATAGTATGTAACGTTGTAGCACTTTCAGCCGAATTCTGTTTGTACCTACCTTCACCTTCATGTCAAGGCCAGCTACACACTTACGTTTATGACTGATTATGCTGAAATACTCACACATACAAATACAGAGGTACATACCATACAGTGGTGTCTTTAATCATTTTCATTTTGCAACTTTGCGATGAATAACAGTCCTTTGGAAAACTGCTTACTCTATGTTAGGCCATCTGTTTATGCCTGAGTGTGACTTCTATACTGTGTGACTCTTGCTTCAATATAGAGCCCAAATAAATTACCAGTTTATATGGGTTTAAAAAAATGCTTTTATGTCATAAGTGCTGAGGTCAATGGGTTTTGATCTTACGAATGATATTGTACCAGTATTGTACCAAAATATAGTAAAAAGCAATTTTCCTCTGTGTTATGGCCATTCATAAGAAAATAATCACAGTGTGTTCTTTTTTTTCTAATTAATCAAACACACACACACACACACACACACACACACACACACACACACACACACACACACACACACACACACACACACACACACACAAATGAAGTGATCCTGAAAGGTAACAATAAAGCTGCCAAGGCAGGTGCTAAACAATCATTTGCTTGCATTGACATAACTGCTGGGATTTGAGCCACACATGAAATGTTAAGCCCACTGAGGCTGGCTTCAATTTACAGATTATCTCTAAGTGTTGCTGAAAATGGCAGTCCATTTGGAAATTACTAGGTTTCATGTGAAAAAGGTGGGAATGTAAGACTGTGATCGCGTGCAGCTGGTTCACAGCTGCACAGCAAAATCTCCAGTGTTAAATTAACACTGGAGAGTGTCTATATGGGTCCACACCTCTGAGTGTTAAATACAACACTGTTGAGTGTTAAATTAACACTTTTGACAGTGTTTAAAAGTAACCTAGTCAGTTTTGAAGATTAACAATGGCTAACACTGAGCAGTGCTGATTTTCTAACACTGGAATATTTCTAACATTTTTAGTTATTTTCCAGTGTTAGAAAATCAGCACTGCTCAGTGTTAGCCATTGTTAATCTTCAAAACTGACTAGGTTACTTTTAAACATATAACACTGTCAAAAGTGTTAATTTAACACTGGAGATTTTGCTGTGTGTATACTTGTGTATATACAGTACATGCTAAGGGCTACGTAATGAGAAATCAGTGTTTCGATGTGTCTTATGTCATCATAGCTGTTGAAGAAGCCACTTTGAATTATTTTTCTGAATGAAAAAAGAAGTAAAAATGGACTGCCCTTTAATCAAGTGCACATATTCCACTATTTGAAACACACACACACACACACACACACGCAAAATAAGGTAACCTGAGAGGCTGCGTGCTAGGGAAGCCTCATTAATCATGCTGAGCCAATGAGGAGACAGACAGCATAGAAATATGTTAAATAGGAGGTAAGTTCCTTCCTTGGGTTTTCCCAGACAATTGAAATTGTGACTATGATTGAGTGTGTTTGCTTGCATGCGCGTTGGTGGTAAGTGAACTCCTTTGAGAGAGCCTCTGATGTGTTGGCATTTACCAAGAAAGTAACACTCCTAAACATCCATGCCCTTGAAGTAGAAGCGTAGAAGAGCGAAGAGAAACGTGCATCAAAACTGATGATTGACTGTATTACTTTTTAATACATAGCATCTGAGAGTTTATTAATTTCCTTTGTCTCTTAATCCCCTTTCTCTTCTATGCTGATTTTGTTTTGTTATGTAGAATATAATATTTTCAGATTATTACTAGAAAATTGTTTCCATTCAATAGTTTTTCCTCCTCAGCCCCTTTTCTCTTTTCGCCCTAGGTCAGAGAGGTGGCTTTGTTTCTGGGCCCATCTTTTGGTTAGCAGGAAGGAAAGCCATCTAACCCAAGCAGCATCCCAAGCTACTGGCAGGAGGGAAGAAATTATGTACCCATAATTTGCTTATGCTTTGCAAATTGAGGGGTGAATTTGCTTCTAGCTCTATACTGCATCTGTCTCTTTCGTTCTTTTCCCTATTCTCCTCCTTCCACAACACCGCTATCCCTTTTTCCTCCATTTTTTTTAAAGAACAGTTGTGAGGAAAGTAGGCTATTAAATCCTTGGATATATGAAGCAGAGAGGGTATCAAGAGCTGATGTAAATTATCCCAATATTTGCATCTGGGTTTCCTTGCAAAAAGGTCCCCATCACTTTTACAACCCAATTCCAATTTCATCTAGCGGATAATTGTCAATTCAACCAGGAGTGTAAATTCTATCAATACGTCCCCCATCAATCGTCCCTCTCACATATACGCTCATATTTCCTCTCGCACATTGGTTTTCCTGAATTGTTTCAGAGAGAAGGAGAGAGGTGATCCGTTTTCTGAATTTGCTCTTCTCATTGCTGCTGTTGTTATTCCTCCTTACTTAAATATGAGAGAAGACGACAGAAGTGGAGGGTTTGCATGTGTTTCTAAATCAACCCAATATAGCAGTGTCAGCAGGGCATGGAGTATATTAATATCTTTGCCATGAGGCTTTTTTGTCTTCCCCTGTCTCTGTCCTCTCCTCTGTTAAAAAATAAATAAATACATACATACATGCTTACCAGCCAACAGATATACAGCTATAGCTTGGGTCCACTGTATTACAAGAGTATGACAGTCTAAATATAATATCTACTGATGTCCTTCTGCTGCATCAAATTGTCACATTGGCAATGACACATGCACACCCACACTCACAAACACACATATGCATTCCTAAGAGCAACATCCTAATTGTCTGTCTAGCCAGCTGACCCTGAACGCTATAGATAAAGTGAGGGAGGAGTGGCATGAGGAGGAGTGAGTGAGATAAAATGAAGTCAACTGCCTGGTCTATTGGGACCAGACAAATGGGTTCACTGGGATGCACAGAAGTCACAGAGGATTCAATGACACTTATGGGCTAAATTTGCAACGGCTGCACCTAATGTAAGTGATGTGTCTGACTATATTAGATGTGATGTTTGGTGTTAAATTAGTAAAGGGAAGGAAATGATTACTCCAGATGACAATACAGTGGGGCAAAAAAGTATTTAGTCAGCCATCGATTGTGCAAGTTCCCCCACTTAAAACGATGACAGAGGTCAGTAATTTGCACCAGAGGTACACTTCAACTGTGAGAGACAGAATGTGAAAAAAAAATCCATGAATCCACATGGTAGGATTTGTAAAGAATTTATTCGTAAATCAGGGTGGAAAATAAGTATTTGGTCAATAACAAAAATACAACTCAATACTTTGTAACATAACCTTTGTTGGCAATAACAGAGGTCAAACGTTTACTATAGGTCTTTACCAGGTTTGCACACACAGTAGCTGGTATTTTGGCCCATTCCTCCATGCAGATCTTCTCGAGAGCAGTGATGTTTTGGGGCTGTCGCCGAGCAACACGGACTTTCAACTCCCGCCACAGATTTTCTATGGGGTTGAGGTCTGGAGACTGGCTAGGCCACTCCAGGACTTTCAAATGCTTCTTACGGAGCCACTCCTTTGTTGCCCGGGCGGTGTGTTTTGGATCATTGTCATGTTGGAAGACCCAGCCTCGTTTCATCTTCAAAGTTCTCACTGATGGAAGGAGGTTTTGGCTCAAAATCTCACGATACATGGCCCCATTCATTCTGTCCTTAACACGGATCAGTCGTCCTGTCCCCTTGGCAGAAAAACAGCCCCATAGCATGATGTTTCCACCCCCATGCTTCACAGTAGGTATGGTGTTCTTGGGATGCAACTCAGTATTCTTCTTCCTCCAAACACGACGAGTTGAGTTTATACCAAAAAGTTCTACTTTGGTTTCATCTGACCACATGACATTCTCCCAATCCTCTGCTGTATCATCCATGTGCTCTCTGGCAAACTTCAGACGGGCCTGGACATGCACTGGCTTCAGCAGCGGAACACGTCTGGCACTGCGGGATTTGATTCCTTGCCGTTGTAGTGTGTTACTGATGGTGACCTTTGTTACTTTGGTCCCAGCTCTCTGCAGGTCATTCACCAGGTCCCCCCGTGTGGTTCTGGGATCTTTGCTCACCGTTCTCATGATCATTTTGACCCCACGGGATGAGATCTTGCGTGGAGCCCCAGATCGAGGGAGATTATCAGTGGTCTTGTATGTCTTCCATTTTCTGATGATTGCTCCCACAGTTGATTTTTTCACACCAAGCTGCTTGCCTATTGTAGATTCACTCTTCCCAGTCTGGTGCAGGTCTACAATACTTTTCCTGGTGTCCTTCGAAAGCTCTTTGGTCATGGCCAGTCGGATTTGATGCGCTTTCGCCTGCAGTGTGAACGTAGCTTTAGACTCCAGTGGGATCCCAAAATATTTGTATTTAAACAAACAAACAAAAACAAAAAAACACTAATCCGAGCAGAAATAGAAAGATGTGACATCATTAGGAACAAACTGACTAACAGAGTCATAAAAAATAGTGACGGGGAAAAAACAACCTGACACGACCTGCCCAGAATCCAGTCGGTAGAATGAGATTTAAGGCACGCTGGGTTGTATATTTCTTTTAATTTAACTTCTGATATTGTTTTGTTTTTTTGTTCCTACATAAAACAAATTACATTGAACCAAGACCACATCCAGAATTTTTTCATAGGCGTGGTCCACTAAAAATATTGGAGTGGCACACTGTTACATCCCCCAGGAGGATGTCTCTTCTCCCTACTAACCCTTTGTTTTGTCCAGGCTCCACCTCCTCTGTCCTGATTGGATGCTGCGCAGAGTCCGGCTAATTGGTAATCAGCAGAGCACTATTTAAGGCCTGTGGAGCTGTGCTTCTGTGCCCTCTGGCCATTTTGGTTGCCATACTTGTGCAGGCTTGCATGCCTTTGTATCTTGTATGAGCATTGTTGTTTTCATGTTCGGACTGCTTGTAGGGGAGAGCTGCCTTTTGTTTTGACACCCTGTTTTCTCCTGTTTATGTGTTGTTAGGCAGGTTATGGTTATAGGTTGTATATTTTGTTTCTTTGGAGTTAGGTACGTTTTTTTTTATTTCTACATCAGGGATGTTTTGTTTGTTATGTTGGCCTTGGCTCTCCCTGACGTTATACCTCAGTCTGAACCCAAATCCCATCACCAGTATTAAATAAACCTTCTAAAATTACCATCTTGGCTCCTCCTTCTCTATCCACCTTTATGTTCGTCCCTTCAACCCCCTAGACTAGCCAGGGGACGTAACACACACCAAAAGCAGAATTTCCAGTTTTATTATGCTGGTGTCAAATATAGAATTATATTTGACAAGTGAATTATATGCCTAGTTAATTTCCTGCTATTAAAGTTGATATCACTGAAAATAAGATTTTGAAATCCATAATAATCACCACTGTATGTTGGTCCTGAGATACAACAGTGATCTGTACAGGGATTGGCACCAGCTTATTGTTATTACTAACACAGGACAGTCTTGTCGGGGGGATGGCCAGTTCCCCCCCTTTGGTAGTGCCCCTGCTTGGAACTAGTCATGGCAATGGGAGG
Organism: Aulonocara sp. 'chitande type north' Nkhata Bay; assembly: GCF_057382095.1. NCBI lineage: Eukaryota > Metazoa > Chordata > Actinopteri > Cichliformes > Cichlidae > Aulonocara > Aulonocara sp. 'chitande type north' Nkhata Bay. The sequence goes on along the minus strand of NC_141355.1, from coordinate 24,969,947 downwards.
ATCCCAGATATTAAATAACTTTTTTGACTTTTATAAGAAAAAAAAAACACTTTCTCTCAACAAAGTTGACAAAGTTTACAACCATACCATAAACACACTATTTAAAGCCTGTTTCCACTGCAGCATATTATGTATCATCATCAGTAGTGCAATAATGTTCCAACTTTGTCATGGCTACTTACCTCCATTTTCTTAAGGTCAGTGAAAATTGAAACAGTAAAAGAAAGACTTATAAGATTGGTTTTTTTTCCTACAAACAATCACTGTGGGTTGTGAAGGGGAATGATGCATGCCTTTGAAGCCTATCAGCATATACTCTACTTAGGTTTGGTCATTTGGATGAACTGGCCCTTTAAATAGCCAAAATGGTGAGATACCACTGTTTATTTGATAGATGTCACTTTTGTGAAGGGAGAAGTCCAGCATACAGTGACAGTGCCCAGTTCAGTCATTCATTCATTATTAACAACCAATTTGTTGCATGTTTTAACACACTCTTTATGATAAACACTCATATGCACAACAATAATAACATCATCACTGCTGACTTTGATTTCAGGAGGAAACCACAAAAAAGAAAATTAATCTTGCTAGTTTTTTTTTCTTACCTTAGTAACCTTTTCTTACCTTAACAAGAAAAACTTAGCTCAGACTTAAAATAACTATCCTGACCTTTGAAAAAGCAGCCAAAATGTGACAAAAGTGTAATTTTACAGTGTGCATGTGACAGTTCAACTGTCTGAGTTACTCCTGACTGATCCAGGTTGATCCTCCTGACTGATTCGACTAATTGAATGAATGAATAAAGTTTTTCCACATGTTTAATAAAAAATCAACATGATCTAGCAATCCTGAACTTGTTACCTGAAATTATTAAAAAATAAAGTCATGTCTTCTTCTGCGTGTGGCACAGTAAGACTCACTTCACACATTTGGAGAGTCTCTTCATAGCTGCCATGAGTTGTGCTGCACCCGATCTTTTAAGAGCAGGACAGAAGTAAAAGCTTTCTGTCTTCTTTGGATCTTGTGGTTTCCTTGTAAGACCAGAGGGGTGTACTATCAAACGAGATTAATGGATTAACTGGGTATGTTGAGCTCAAAGTTACTGTTTGCAGTGCCAAGGAGGATAAGTCTGGATAGATCACCATGGTAGCTTATTGCTGACACCTAATCTGGTCCAGAATTTGGTTTAAAATTTGCTGCGAGAACCACATTTTCACCGATTCTTCTGTAATATGCTCTCTAGCGTGTAACAGACTCTCTGCTGAAGCACTACAATAATGCATGCAACAAGCTGACATGTACCTCAATAATACCACTGAATGAATCCCTGAAGTAAAGTTACAGCAGATGTGTAGTAGTTCATGTATTTTATGTATTTCATTATCACAGGAATTTACTTTTACATAGTTGGTGATGCAATAAATTTTAAAATGTTTTCATGCTTGGTCCTAGTGCTGCTAATTTCCACTCTGAAGTGAGAGCATGTGATCGGTTCAGATTGTTTGTCCGTTAGTAGTCTAGTATCCAGTTTTGATGCCCTACAAAGGCATATCAGTCATTAAATCAGGCTTTTTACAACAGTTCTCAGAGCAAGAGACTCAAGAGTTAATTCAGATTGTTTTCGGTCTATGAATTTAAACGAGAGGTGAACTCTCTCACTAAGAGGGAATTTGTCTTAACAAGTGATTGTCTTTGTTTCTATATGTTTTCTATCTGTAATACATCTGCTTTTATTGGTCAATAGACTATAATCAACAGGATTCATGCAGGGGTTACATATATAATGAATTAATTACCTTTTTGACAAGTATGAATCTGCATTATTGTCCCTAAGCTATAGTCAATCCAGTCTTTTTGGCCACTTAGGATACCTTAATAGAACTTTAATGTTATATTTGTTAAAATGTCTGTTTTTATGTCAACGACACTTTTTACCTGGATAAATAAAGGTCACTTTAAACTGATTGTTGCTTCAACCTCGTAAGAGGAATTTTGTTTCGGGCTCAAAACGACTTGATATAACACGTAAGAGACATGTTTGACAGATTATATGTTGAAGTCATACGTTTGAAATCATTTCCGACACTTTAAATAGGGCCAGTCTTTTTTTGGCAAATATCAGAAATCACTTTTTGGCAGACGATCACTATTTGGAACAACACCAGTACTCAGACCTTAACTCCCATTCCAGAACATAAGTCTGTGATCCCAGGATTGAACAGCTAGGCAGTTTCCAGGTATCGTATGTGATGGGGGAAAAGCTTCAGCATGTAAGATGTAAGCAAACAGAAACCGAACAAATGGTGAACACATGCTGTCAATGACTGTCAATGACAGGCTGGTGGATTTCCTGATGGGAGTAACAAGACTGCACTGTGTCTTTTTTCTGATTATGTGATATGGGTTGGGTGTGTATGTAATGTGTCATGGACACATGACACATTACATGACATAGAAAAGGTGATTTCCATGTGGCTTCAAACTTACAAAACACAGTACCTATTCATTTACTGCTCTGTTTTGTCAATGCAGTCTAAAGTTTGCTGCCACATGTCGTGGTTTGTCTGGCTGGAGTCAAATGCAGGGCTCAGGAATGAAAGTTCAGTGAGTTTATTTACAGTATTGGTGCAGATAGTGCTATATACAAAGCCTTTGTGAAGTGCTCAGTCCAAAAGTCCAGACGCACAGGAAGACTGGAGTAGCATGGCACAACAAGAAGCCAAAAGGAAGGGACTCCCTCAAACTAGGGGTGGGTTTTTATAATCGATTCATCGATTAAAATCGATTCTGGCTTGGATAACGTAAAATCGATTCATTAAAATCCTGAATCGATTTTTTTAATATAAATTTATTTTGCCCGAAATGCCAGAATCTCTGGTGACATCTCACAAAATTTCAAGAACCACCAAACAGTTAAGACAGTAAATGAGAGCAGGTACACGGATTCTGCACATAGACTTAAACACACAGCGCGACCCGCGGATCAGAATCAGTGAGATGTCGCCTTTCTCACGGTCGGGGCTGAAAGCCGACAGCTCGCTGATTCTGATCTGTCGGCAGGTCCGCGCTTTGTGTTCACGCCCTTTATGAGCCGATTCTAAAGCTGTTAGTTTGATCTCTCTCCAAACAATATTGACCGAACCAGCAGCAGAAGAAGATCCAAACGCTTCACATAAACATCGTCATGAATTCACTCTGACTTTTACTGTTTTGCTTCCACCGCGATGCACAGCTCTCTCTCTGTACTTCAAGAACAGTTTCCCTTTCTTCATTATTCGCTTGCTTGTTACACAAGTCTACTGTTGTTTACAGCACTGTCAGCCGCTGTTTTTTTCCCTTTTACATTCTTCCAAAAAGAAAACCTCATTTCTGCTGTTCAATACTGAATAAATTTAAACTTTTTAAAATAATTCAAAATGCAAAACGCTTAACCGTGTCTCTAATAAAACCGCTGTAACTTCAGAGGTGATGTTCATATGTTGATTAATGGTTTTCTTTCATTTTTGATGTACTGCAGAATATTTTTATAAAATCCCAGGCCAGGAAAACCACCTTCATGTTTTTCTGTGTTTTATCTTCAGCTACTTTGACACAAAAGCATCTGCTGTGATGCTCACACCTTTGATAAAGTCTTGCGAGTGTCAGCTTCCTTTTTATAGATACAAAAATATGTAAATGTACTGATCTGAATTATAATATTTCTGACTGTCAAAATTTCCCAGATTTAAATCGAATCGAATCGAATTAAATCGAATTAAATCGAATCGTGGATCGAATCGATTCGGGACCTTGTGAATCGGAATTGAATCAATTCTAGAAATCAGTGACGATACCCAGCCCTACCTCAAACCAACAACTGAATATGACTAAGTTATGGAAGCCTTAAAAATCAGGCTTTCAGGATAGTTTCTAGAACTTTGACTTACTCCCAAGTAACTTGACATTCTAACATGTATATTAACAGAGAATCAAAGTCTTCTTGGTGCCAGTCAGATGTGTTAATCATATTTGTATAATCATCATGATATCAAAATTTCATATTTTAAATATCATGGTTATAATCAAAACCACTATTATATTTTTAGATATCATTGGATTGCACATGAGCAATATTTTACATAGTGACATTTGCTTTTTTAATTTTTTACATATTGATAATATCTATTTATGCACTTGAACTTTGGCACTCTATTTCCTGTCTGAAAAAGGTTCGCTAGATGGCAGAAACTGAGCCCAAGACAAATATCCCCAAGGAGCAGCATAACATCGATCTTGATAGCAGCTAATAAACCCGTCTGACTTAAGAAAACCCAACAAAAAACAACACATTACTATAGCTAGATTGGCTGTTGAATTTCAACTTTACACCTGGACTAAAATTAATAAAATGAACTAAAATTTTGCTTCGGTGGTGAGTGAAAGACAACACCTTTCAAAAGAATAAGTTTACAAAACTGCAAGATCCAAATGCATCAGCAGCAGGGCACTGCAAACACACAAAAAACATACACACAATGACCAGCATAGGCACTCGGACACACGCACGCACACATATGCGGGCAAGGATACACACAAACACTAATTCAGTCACTCACGTAGACACACATCAGATTAGTGGAGCCACAGGCTCTAAAGCCACAAACAGCAGGAACTTAATTGAAGCAGGCAGGAACCAAAGAATGTCCTGAGCGTGTCAAATGCGTTCTCTCACCACTGAGATTGTGACACAGACTTCTGAACCAATGGGTCATCATTATCAAATAGAGGCATGACTCACATGCTTACTCTCTCTTTCTGTATTACTCTCTCCATCCCTCTCTCTCTCTCTCTTTGTTTCCCCCGTCTTTCATTATCAATGAGACACATGACTGCTCACAGCTGCAATGCATCGAGGGAGCCATAAAACAGGTCAAAATAAATATTCTCTAGACACGCTTTAGACTCAAAATAGGATAGGCTCTGATGGACTAAGGAGAGAGAAAGGTGATGCAGAAGAGAAAGTTTTTTGTGTTGCTGTGTGCCTGTGTACACAAAAGAGGGTTTATTGCATATCTCAGAGGTTTTTTTCTTTTTAAACAGCTTCACTGTTTAAGTTGAGGGTTGCATATTTGACAGGTATACAAATTCAAAATATTCAAATCATTGACAGCACAGAGGTGCTCTGTCAGTATTTTGTCAGCTCAGTCTGCCAGGGTACAAACCCAGAGGTTGTTCAGATTTTGGCCGATGATGTACCCTCGGATTTCTCTCCTTCCTTATTTCTCCAGGGAAAAGTTTATCATATGCCATGTAGTTACTTATTGTGTCTTTTCATACTTTTTACTTATCATTTGCATGTTTTCTTTAGATTTCACTTGAATGCATTTATTTTGTAATTTGTTTCCATAAATTTTTACTTCCTACCCGTGTCTTCCCAATCAACAGATGAATCGAAAGACATACACCATGAGGCACACAGTAAAGCAAGAGGAGCTGGACAGCAGAGCAACCCAGCAGGGAGCCTAACGGAAAGTGGATGATAGCAAACTTTAATCAGCAGCCATGGTGGAGTGGCCATGGAGGGGTTCAGTTTAGTGAAAACGCCATGGAAACAGGAGGAGGAGCTCAGAGAACAGCCAGTTATTGGTTATGATGGCTGTGATACTGTTTTGTTTTTGTAAATATTCCCTCTCTGTCTAGTTAAGTTACCTTTTTATAATTTTATCTTGCCTATTGCCTATTGTTTTTTGTATGATTATTTTAATTAATATTATTAGTATTGATTTATTGTAAACAGAGATTCTTAATGTCATTAATTTAGCCTGCGTCAGGCCCCCCGTTGGCATCCCTCTTTCTTCCTGCTCCCCAGCTGCTTAAAATAAGTTGTGCAATTTTTATTAATATTACACTAGCCCATATTACAGTCCCATTTTGATTGCTTTTGATTGTGTGTGTGTGTGTGTGTGTGTGTGTGTGTGTGTGTGTGTGTGTGTGTGTGTGTGTGAGTGAGTGAGAGAGAGAGAGAGACTATTGTATGAGGTAACCACAACAACAGACAATATGTCCTTTACATCAAAATGTAACACTGTGAAACACACACATTCATTTTGTCATTGGATTTTATTTCATTTTATCTGTATCAAATTGTGTATTGTGTAATTCTACTAGTGGTGGTATCAACTAGAAAATCTCTGGTATTGTGACATCTCTACATTGTACAAAAAAAATAAATAAAAATGGCTGATCATTGTCAATTTTATATTGGAGTCACAGTCAAAATGAAAACACAATGCCACCGCCCATTGCATGAAATTACATGTATCAACTGTAGACCCCAGGGCTGGTATGAAGCATCACCGTGCAGCTCTGCAGAACACACACAGTGAAGTACAACCATTTAAAGTGTCTGTAGAGACAATAAAATATTTGTTTGCTTGCTTATGGATTATCTGCCTTCATAAAAGAGCTGGTCGATGTTCCACCTCATGTTTAACACAATTAACTGTGAATTTCACACTTAGACGTATAACACTGAGGTTGAGTTGCTCCTGTTATCCCATCTGCTGGAATCCAATCTAACATTATGGTGGTCACTAAAGCAGATATTGTAGATCATCTTCAGTAAATCTCTTTACAAAATAGATTAGTGAAGAAAACTAAAACAGCTTGAGGTGTGGCAAAATTATATAACAAGCAATGTAGAGTGTTACTGCTGCTGTTGCAGAGTAATACAAATCTAATAATGTTTTTTAATGAGTAGCATGTAATAAGACATTTTTGTTGTTTATCACTAATAATGTTCCCAAATGACCAGTGCTGCAGGAATACAAAATGATGGTGCAGACACAGATATAATTTTTATCCTAGAAAGACCATCAGCATTAGGAAATAATAATAATCCACAGAAGCCTTGCAGTGCCCCATTTTCAACAAATTCAAAGTAGGCATATATTATATGAAAAAAATGAAATCAATTTTGGTTAAACTCCAGACTAGAGATTCCCAAATTTAGCACCAAAAAGTCATATTTACTCTACAATAACTGTTTATTTCTGGGTCTGTGGTATGTGTTGACATGTGTTTGTCATTTACTATGATACTTAATTGAATTCAAATTTAATGATAGGATAAAGTCTGTTTTAGCAGTTTAGAGCCTGGCTGATATATTGGTAGGCTAATATTATCAGCTCGTGTAAGCTATTTACTGATGTGCCGTTATCAGCACTTAGACGACAAATGAAAATGTAAAAAGTAAAGAAGAGATGAGAGAAACATCCTTCAGCCCGTGTTGAGTGTTGACATTGCATAGTTTATCTATCAGAGAAATCTCTGATTAAACACCAAATATTAGTGTTGGTGTGAATAATCCTGTATTGGTCAGGGTCTATTAGATACGCTTGTAAAAAAGCTCTGAAAATCTGTTGATAGCTGCGTGATTAACAAACAAAAGACCTAGATTTACTAATCAAAGCTAACGATTATCATAAAATAAAACTGTATATTGTGACTACTTTACACAGTCATTAAGGTACTGAATGTAAGAGACACAGCAGCACAGAGACATTCACTCTCATCATTTGGCAGCAAGTGAACCTTCACTCGAGGTAGGGACAATTTTAGGTCGTTGGAAAAGTGGCAGGTACATGTCCATACTAGAGCTACCTAAAATTACACTGCTGATTGCAGCCAGTGCCTGCGGGGTATATGAAGCAAATGGAGGGTGGTGGAGAGTAGTAAAGAATGTGTGGCACAGGGCACCTTTTGTTAGACTGCCCAGCAGGGTTTTACATGATGTATTTCCTGTTTCTTTTCTAACAAATTGATATTAAGCAGAGAAAAACAGAAATAGATATTTCACTCATGCAAGTTGGGCTGAAATGTGTGATTGCATGACATGACAACATCACAAATAATCATTAAAGCAGGAGGATTATCAGAGAAGAGGAGATATATGATGACGTTTTATCCCTACATAATATCAGTTGGTACCAGGAATAAGAAAACTATGAGGAAAAACTACCAAGCTGAGCAGAATCCTTAAGGTCAAACATGATTATACAGGGCATAGCCTGTATCAGACATGTGGGATCTCTCAGAATATAAATGCAAAAGGGGAGCATACTCAGAAATTCTTGCTGATGTAGTGCATGTTAGAACATTTTTTTCCACATCGAGAAAACTAACTATTTAGGTGAAGTGACCTTCACCTGACAAGAAAGACACTTCATCTTTTTTTGCATACTTTTTTCCTTTTTTTTGAGTTGAAATAGCACGGACAGTTGCTTTGATGATGCAAGGACACTATGTGCCTGAGCCCTGCACTCTACAGTGGTCTCAGGGACCCATCCAGCTCTCACTGTCCTCGACTAATGCCGTCCTTAAGCATATTTAACAAGAAAGTGACAAGGATAGATGCATACAGACATAAAATTAAGTGCAAACAAGACTTGCTGATTAACTAATAAAAGGGCAAAAGTAGCCAGTTCAGATCCACTAAAGATAACTTTGTTGACAGTATTTATTGCCGCCGTGACACAGCCTACTGCACTGCATACTAAACTCCTGTCTTTACAGGGAGCAGAAGGGCACTGCCGGGGCTTTACAAGTGAGCGCAAAGACTAAGGGAATAAGTTAGACAAAGGAAGAAGTAAGGATGTTTCCTTCTGAGCATTTTTTATTCTGTTATGTAACATTTTGGCTTCTAAAAAGGAGATGAGTGGGAAACCACACGTAAGATTGGTATACTGCATCAGCCAGTAGTCCATCTTCATAAGGCTGCAAAAATTGTATCTTCAGCCAAACACTCAATAGGCTGTAATGTTGTTTTATTATTTTCACCTTCACTTGGAAACATTTCACTTCACATATTAGTGAATTCTAACAGCTCAGCATGTGGCATGTGCCTACATGATGTTTTGTGCTGTACTTGAGTAGTGTGTGTGTGTGTGTGTGTGTGTGTGTGTGTGTGTGTGTGTGTGTGTGTGTGTGTGTGTGTGTGTGAGGAACTACTTGCATGATCTTGCCTAAAGCACAAACATAACTAGGACCACAGCATGGATGGTGGCACAGGTAGTTTAAGCAGTGTATGGTGTCGATTATTACTTCTCCAGTTTTTTTTTTTTGGCTGTGCAGGCTAGCATACTGTAAAGTAGTTCTGGATTTATAAGGTTATTTAATGGCCCTAATTATACCTCACATCTATTCCACCCATTGACATCTGTGTCCTGAGGTGTTTATGAAGAGTTATTGGTCTTCTTTTCCATTTTTTTTAGCTCTGCAGATAAGTGTTTCGGCTCGGAAAATACCAATAATCATCATTATCCAATATCACAGACACGCAAACCCATGTCAGACTACACTGAGTCACAATTTAGCTGCTAAAATGAGTGGTTCATCTACACCCATTCATTTGCTTAATTTTCTTCGCTGGATACGGTGACTGTCGGAGGTTGGGTGCCAGATCTGTAGGCTGTCTCAGTGGTAGGGTTTTCCAAAGCAAACAAATTTATTTACAAATGCTGCAGAATCACCTATCAGCTACTGAGGTTGAATTTTCTCTTGTTTCCATACTGTTATTTGCTTCATGAAATATTTAGTAAAACACTTTAATACGTTTCCATCGAATTGTCTTTATAATTTTCAAGTAATGTAACTCTGAACTGTAAAACTGAAAACAATCAAATTCATTCAACCAAAATCATTTATTTCCATTAATAATACAATGTACTTGTTCTTTATACTGTGCCGAAAGATAAAAAATAAATAAATTCAACATTTTAAAAAAAAAAAATCAATGCACTGGGAATCACAACACTAGACCTCAGTGACCTAATCAGTCCTGAAACGTAGTTCTGCTCCAATCACGCACCTCTGTCGCCAATAACAGGTTGTGTTCCAGGCCAGACATTCAACTTGAAGCAAGAACATCTCCAAAAGAAAAAAAGGCAGATAAAACTTTAATAGAAAAATATGATGCTCTGAAAAACTGCAACAAAACAAATCTCATATCTATAAATGGGTCTGCTCTGAAATACATTTATATTTACTGGATTTTAGAATTTCACAAATACATCTTTTCATAAATGATTTTTTCCAACATGTCATACTTTTGAAGGTAAACATTTGGCTTAAGAGGAGTAGGAGTCCATTTCTCCAGCATACTAAGATTTTATTTGTGGTGACCTGTATACATGTGCAAAATTAGACATATGAGCTGCAGAAAAGAAAGAACTAATTACTTTGATAAATAAAAACATATTTTAAAAAAAAATCAGCTGCCTTTCCAGACAGTCTTTTATCCCACAGATGACCTTCAATTCTATGGTCTTAGAGTGCAGCTGGCATCTGTGGTCCTTGTTCTGCTCTACAGGCTCGGTGAGCTTGCTGCGGAATAACATAAAACAGTTTTCCTACTGTTTAAAGTGGCCCTCAACCTTCCAGCAGATCTCCAGAGCAGGACAAGGACTATCGTCACCAGCTGCAGTACAACTGTGGGAGGAGAGACTCTCTAGAGAGGCAATAGAATGACACTGACGATTGGCACACCAGCGATCGAGCCACTGAACTGGAGAAAGACGAGACAAAAAGACAAAAGACAAAAAAACCACTAACTGGTTAGTGCTAACTAAACTTTTAAGATGAAAGTGAATAGATTGCTTATTGAAGGGATAAAGCTTCTTATTATTATTTTTAAGTGATGCAACACGAGAAAAGCTGGCCAAAGAAGCAATCTGGCTTCATACAAAAACAACTAAGTAATCACGCAATTACAAACAACAGGACTTTCAAATATTTCCAGTGTTTGTTATCTTAACTTCACTTTTGGCAATATCTCTCAAAACTATGCCTAAAACAGTTTCCTGAATAGTTTCTCATGTATAAACTGCAAATAGAAAGCACACTATTTTGCCCTAAATCCTCACCCAGCAAACCTCTCAGAGAGCAAAACCCCCACTGAGTGGAACCACGCAATCCTAGTGCTGAAAATTTGTCCCCTTGGTGATGTTAGTGATACTTTTCAATCTTTAGCCTGTTACAATAATGTTGTGTGGATTGTGATCTGGCAATAATTTCGTTGAAACCTTGTTAAGACTTTATCAGAGGCAATGTATTTGCTCGAAAATTTGTTAGAAAAATGACCATGAACTGATGGGATAAAGCACACAAAGGAAAGTTCTACAAATATATTCAAACAGCTTTAGTCATACTGTCATTACGATCTGATCATGTTAACACATTACCATGCATGTATGTAACAAAAGAGCTTTATGACCTTCACACTTCAGTATGTATGAAAAACCTTCTACAACATGGGCCTTTAATGTGTAATCTTTTCATTATGTGTAGCAAAGGCTATGATGGCGTTTGACTTTGAATTTTTTTTTAGTAAGTGAGACAAGGCCTTGCGCCTTATTGTTAATGTGGAATTTGAATTAATGTGGAATTTTATAAGAAGAACAATTCTTAACTAACTCCACTGAAATTCTAAGGGGGCTTTTCAAAAGTGTCAAAAGGTGGATTTCTAATATTTATCAAATAACGGAATTATAATAATGGAAGAATGAAATCAGTCCACTTAGAGTAATGGGGGAAATTTAAACACCTGTGACTCTGTGCCTGCGGAGCGCTAATGTTTTTCCGTGAGAGGAGTCAAGACCCTCAATCAGACACGCACATTTTCCTATGACTGGAATTGTATCTGTCACAAAGTCTAAAAAGTTAAGACCGTCTTGGACTTGCTCAACTGACCTTAATGTCACAATATCAAAAGGATGCATGTGACCACACTCACACATACATGCACACAGACATCACACTGTTTTACACACATCAAAGCAAAAGCACAAGAGCCTGCAGACCCTCTTCTTCTAAGGCTGGTGCATACTGATGTGTGTGTGAGTGAGTGTGTGTGTGTGTGTAGCAGGTTGGAGAAGGTGTGTGTTATTTTATTCTTTTTTCTTTTTAATCTCTGTGGTCTTCTTAAGCCGGGGGTTTGCTTTTCTTTTCAACACATCAAAAAAAAAAAACAAAAAAAACAAAAAAAAAAAAAAAACGAGTGGGCAGTCCATCATCTCAGAGAATTTCATGGATTCCCCTTAGTGTTACCAGAGGTAACGGTCATTTTTAATAGCCAAAAAAACAAAACCAAAAAACCCAAAAAAAACCACACAGCAATTTTAATTATTTTCTTCCTTGAGATGAAGAATAAATCAGATTTATTTGATAAAACAGCTTAAAGCCTCATTTTCAAGAACAAAGATGCTGAATTGCTGGTGATAGAAAGTGCTTTAAATGAATATGTCTGTGATAGTTCTGTCATCCAGGTAATCATAGTCTAAGCGACTCTTTTTAGTTGCTTGAAGACGTTTCACCTCTTATCCGAGAAGCTTCTTTAGTTCTAGATGATCAACTGGGGGTCCATATCTCTCCCATAGGGCTTAAATCTGATCTGGGACTTTCCACCATTTGACCTTAGAACTGAAGAGGCTTCTTGGATGAGAGGTAAAACACCTTCAAGCAACTTAAAGGAGTCCAGACGCTTTTCTTTCAAAGCTCCTTGGACTACTTTAAATGAACTAATAAGTGTATAGAAACTAATAAAATAATAATATCAATAATTGTACTGGCCCATGTTGCAAAAATATAAAAATTCTGGTATTTTCTTTTTTTTTTCTTCGCTTGTTGTACGCTGTTCTCAGATCTGTGTGACAACAAAAGACCAAATTTACTGCTGAATTGTCGCTCAACTAAACAGTGCAGCAGTGTCCCCCTGTGACATTGCAGAACTTTCCAATCCATTAATCCACAATGGATTATTGTGGAGGTAGTGCTGATATCATTACCCCAAATTGAAAGCACGTTTTCCTACTTACGCCCTTCAGCTGATCTGTGTATATAGGTCGCTGAATGCCCGTCAGCCATACAAAACAAATTCCTCTTTGACCAATGTTAAAGGTCATAAAATGGAAATTCATTAAATACAAGATAACTGAGAGATAAATAAATAAGTATGTCCTTTGAAGCATCATCAACACGTTACCCCAGCAGTTGCCTAGACAGTGCTAGACTGTTGGCACTTGTTAAAATTTGTCTTTCTTCTTCATCTGCTTTGTGGCCTTAGGCTGGAACCGACTTTGTGTTACAATGACACCATCCGTGTCCACGCAATCTACACAAATACAGTTTCTGAACTAGCAGCAGCCATATGGCAGGTTACTGGCCTGCATAATTGGCTTAAACAAGAAACAGAGTGTGCAGTATCTGTGTGTGCATGCGCGTGCACGCATCACAGGGAGTGTGTGCGTAGGCAGCCTTTCCTCTATGTCGCAACAACTCTGTCGATAATCATGCAGCAAATGAGCCTGCTGTCATTGCTGTGGTCCCTTGACATAGCTGCTGCAGCCAGAGAGCACCCTCCTCTCAGAGACACTCACGCCCAAGACACACACTGAAATCTGAACACCTAAACCTCTTTATTCGTGATGCCAAGTCATTACGCATCATCATCATAATCATGGCGTATCACTTTTCCCCTTGAAGTTCTCTACTGGGGTATATAGTATATTCTTCTTTCCCCATCATATTTTTTCTTCTGGAAAAGCCCAACCCATCATCTCCTAACACATCTCCTGTCTATGTTCCTGTCACTGACACCGCCTCATCTCTCAGATGATGAGAGCGTCTCTCACTTTCTCACTATCCCGCCATATTTTTCAGTGGGAATAAACTCAAAGGTGGCATTAAGAATTGATACAGAATAAATGTGTAAATGTATAAAAATCATTTTAGATACACTGCATAAATCATGACGTACTTAAGCTCAGTCAGATTTTGGAGAACCAGATAATTTGATGATGGAAATGCTATTTTTAAGTTCAGACAAATTTCAAAATGAAACTATGTAACAATGTAACAAATGAAATTTCTAGCTGTTGTTGGTTTTTTTTTTAGCTTTGACTAAGATGTGGACCTTTTGTGTCTTGGATCCAGGCCAATGTTGTCAGATCAACTTTTAATCACTGTTCCAGTTTCCAATACGTGGCTTTTCTTGTACAGCTGTAATAGAAAAAGAAAGAAGGAAATCTATTTTCCCAAAACACTGTGAGAAATATAAATATAACCAGATGTGGTATATAATGAAATAAGGATATTGAAAATGGCACAAAAATAGCAATTTATGATATGACTGGATATACAACGGGTGGCGTAATGTGCTTTAGATGTGGGAAGTACTGATAGTACAGATACTTGTGTTAAAGAAAAAGACTCCAGTCAAAGTTGAAGTACTGATACAACTTGTTTACTCAAGTAAAAGTTAACAAGTTCTCTACCAGCGATGTTTTTACTAACTAAACCTCATGTCATATTAATAGCATAATGTCACCATCCTGTTACAACCACAATGTACCTATCTTCAAGATTACCACAAAAATTCACCTCGAAATGATTTCTTGAACATGACAATGACTTCCCTATGCTCAAATGGTCTCAGTCATAAGCCCAGTCACTCCATCTCAATCTAATAGATTGATTAGATTTTGGAGTGCGGTGAAGATTGCATCATGGATTTCCAACCTACCAATCTGCAGGAGCTCTGTGATGCTATCATGTCAAGATAGACCAAAATCTCTGAGGAGTGTTTCCAGCACCTTGTTGAACCTATGAAATTAAGAATCAGGGCAGCTGAAAGCAGCAGGGGTTCCAACCTTGCGTTACCAAGGCCTACCCAGTAAAGTGTCCAGTGGGGGTAGATCTTGTCAGTACTCTGGATAAATAAAGTAATAATGTCACAACACTTTGCATATGTATTAAAGTTATGTGTCACTCCCTATTCATTTAAATAAGGGCTTCAAAACAGCTGCACAAATAGCTACCCAAGGGTGTTACGAAGATGCCACTATGTTGTGCTAAGAACCTTGAATTTGCTTTCCACTATTTCACTCCCATTTCTTGGTCTTGTTTGTTGTTTCTCTATGTTGTTCTTTCCTGTATTCGCTTTATTTTCACCCCAACTGATTGCAGCAGATGGACGCCCTCCGTGGTTCAGCTGGAGGTTTCCTCTTGTTACAGAGGAGAGTTTTCTGTTTTGTTTTTCTCATAGGCTTGTTGATTGCTGGGTTTCTTTGTATAATTTTGTCTGCTCTTCACCTTACAATACTAGAGTGGATATTCTTGCAACCATAGTTGTTAAACAGCTGTCAACTTCTACTGCACACATTTGTTAGCACCACAACAAATTTAACTTACACGTTTTCTATTTTATCGGGGACAGATGCTATCTGTAAGGTATTCTCTTAGGGATTTCTTCCTGTTATTATCTGGCATAATTCTGAGATGTCTCCGGGTCATCTAACCCAGCAGCATCTACACTGCTAAAAAAAAAAAAAGAATGATCATTAATGACCATTCTAGTATAAGTCAGATAAACTCCGGCGATATTAATCTGTCCAGTTAGGAAGCATAAACCATCGTGAATCAGTCCCTGGTCTCCATGTTCTTGGAGCTTCACACTAACCTCCACTTTTTAGCCGATGGTAGTCTGACTGCTGTTAGGTACAGGGACAAAATACTTGTCACTGTCAGATCTTGCGCTGTTGCAGTAGCCCTGGGTTCCCCCTTGTGCAGGAAAACGCCCAGCATCACATGTCAAGAACATGTAGGCCTTTCCTGGGTAACAAAGGCACTGATGCCACTGACTGAGCATCATGTTCCCCAGACATGAATGAAAGTTTAAAACCTCTGGAACGTAATGTATCCTTACAACACTGCCAAATGGTGCCATAGACTATTCAACAGTTTAGTAAGGCCCTGATCAAAACCTAGGAGAGGATGTTGCAGTGCATCATCCACTGTGACTTCAGGAGCATTACTGGATGTAGGGACTGCATAAAGACATGTAAAGGCCATGAACATTACTGGGCTACACTGATGCAAGTTCAATAATTGCACTGAATCAATGCTGAACTTGTATTTAGTCACTTTTGCACCTTCACCTGTATTGAAACAATGCTGAAACCAGAAATGGTATTTTAATCGATATTAAACACATCAAATTGCTAATAATATTAAAAAATATTGTACTTTTTTATGTTACAGTAACATTGTAAAACAAATACAGTGTATTAGTCCATAAGATTGTCAAATAAGATTACACAGGTTTCCTGGGAGCCTTCATGCTCAAACAGTTCTCCACACTTCTGTTAACATCCAAATAAATACAGCTGCACTCAAGGACAAACCGCAAGCACTGAATGACTTCAACACTCCTTAATACTTATCAATGGATATTTAGTACAAAACATGCCATTACTTACCACAAGATAACTTGATTGGAAATATCCCAGCATATAAACGTGACAGCAACACAAACATACTTTCATGACTGTCTCTGCGCCGTTCCCTAGCATTCCTAGTTAACAGGCGTAGCTCAAAAAGAGCAGTGCCATCTGGTGGCACGAAAAAAACACCATCTGTCTCACCTACTCATATTTAATCTCACTACTAAACATTAGGCACATTTCACAACTTAACATTGGTTTAAAACACAACTTTACATAATGTATGAAATTAAGATTAGCTTAAAATCATTTTTGGCTAATTCAAATTGTATGATGTCAACATGGTCAATTTATGATTCAAACCATCTACTAAAGAAAAACAAAGGTGCAGTGAATGCAGTAAAGTGGATAATGGATATGAAAAAACAGTAAAATAGCTAGCTAGCATAGTATAGGGTCCTAGCTAACCTAACCCTACTATCATCTAAGCTGGCATTCATGTTCGCAGGCTAACATCATTAAAGTGTCTAATAATGTCCACTGTGACAGTCACAAATCTACAGATGGTATCACAGCATACAGCACTCAACAATGTACATAAACTATAACGAGTGTCAGGAAGCACTAAGTCCTTCACTATTCGCCAAAATAGAAGCAAAATGTTTGGTGTAAGTTACCCAGCTTAAACCTCAGTGGCAGCTACCTTGTCTTGCCGGTAAAAAGGAATCCACCTCAAATGCAGCTCTTTTAAAGGATCTGAGCTGGAAAGAGTAGGTATTTGGTAGGTCAGCTTTTTGCAGAAATTTAAAATAATTAGAAGTGTGAAATGACCTTTAAATTGCATTAAATTGTATATGACATGTCTGCTTCAATTTTTGACAAGTGATTGATAATGTTAGGATTAATTGTGAAAACTAATCTTCTTTGTTCTTCTTTTCCCTCTCTGGAAGGATTATGTCATAGGCCAGTTTGAATTGAGAAGGCGTGGTAAGAGAGTATATAAAGCTTAGAGAGATGGATAGGTGGCCATTTTGGAAGTTGCTGTGTGTGTGTGTGTGTGTGTAAAAGATTGGCCAATAAACTAAAGTTGTTCTCTGTTCAGTCAAAACAGAGTGATGTCTGCTGTTTTCACACCACACCCCTCTGCACTGTAAAAAGAATAACCCTATTCAAATTAAAAAAAATGATGTCCAGTTGTCACATCCAAAATATTTGGCTTTATAGAATCCAAATTGAGTCACTTGATATGACCTGATACTTTTATGTTGATATAAACAATATTACTAGACTTGACTGAAACTTTAAATTTTGCATTGATCCAAATTAATTTTTTTACATAGAACCATATTTTAATTATTGAACCAAGCTAATATATTGAAATTTAACCAACCTAATGTATTCACATCGAACCAAATTAACATGAACTAATATGTTTGTGTTGAAGCCAGGTAATTGATTTACATATATTCAAACTATATTTTTTACATTTCATTTTATTTCAGTTCAAAAATGCTCTGCATTTCCTATAAAAAACAAGACAGTTGGCCAACCAATTATTTCAAAATTATTTATTGTTCCAAACCATTTTAACTATAATCAATAGAGAGGATTAGTAATATACAGATTTAGTGCTACGGCAGAAATGATTAGAGAAATGTTTGTTTTATAAAACCTGCAATCTTTTGAAAACCAGTATAAAACCTGCAACCTGTCTAAAACTGGCATAAAACCATTATAAAAACTCTTTTTAAACCAATTTGCAAGTACTCAAAAATGTTTATATGTGCACTGTGCCTGTACAATGTAAAAAAAAAAATATCTACACATGTATCAATGAAATCAACTTAAATCTCCCTTTCAAATGGGTGTTCTTATAAATTTTGAATGTAGAATACCACTGCAGGCCAACCAAGCAAAATAACCAAGCACACATGCACATGCATGTGCACATACACATGCATGCAAACACACTACTGTGCAGTGTTAAGTTCACAATTAAGTTTGCGAATCTTAGAGGTCATCTTGTTAAAGTCAAGCTCCATCATAATCTTTTGAAGAGCCTCAAAGGTGAACCTGAATCCTCGTGGATATTCCATATTAAGAGCATAACAGAGTCCAAAGACCATTGCCACTCCAGCTGCCACAGAAGGCAACTCATTCAGGACTTCCACACCATCAATGATTATCCCGATGTCTCGAGGCTGATGTAGGAGGCTTGAGTTGTCCCTGAAGACGAAGAGTGCCATGGTGGTACTCTGCAGCTCTTCCTCAGCTTCATCTTTCTGGGATATCTTGAGGTAAAATATGGAACAAAATGTACAAGTGAAGAACTGAAGTCTGGCACACCTGATAAATCTTTGACCATAATAAACTACTATTTTGATAGTTGTTTGGTCACAGACTATTAGAACAATTATTTGACTAATCAGATTGTGAATTGCATAATCATTAAATTAAATCAATGGTGGAACATTTTCATAAATGTTCCACAAAGCCCAAGAAAAAAAAAAGAAAACAATACAGAACCCTAAGATATTAACTTGATGAGTTGATTAATCGTTGCTGTCCTACATTAATCACTGCATTTAATAGCAGAGTTGTCAAATTTACATCAAGAGACTGCATCTCATGTAGAGACAGAACAGATATGGACATACCATGTATTCTTTTATCAAGTCCTCAACACATCAGCAAGGTGAATGAGAGGATAATGAGGGAGAGTCTAGATTATTATGAAATGTTTAAAAAGGATGTGCAGTGTAAATGCAAAATGATACCTGTTCAGATTAAATGAAAATGTATGCTTCAGCCATGGAATGGATGGAGCGATCTGTGGTTCTGAAAGCATACAGAAAAAAAAGAATAATGTTACTTCTCTATAAAACACATTACATAGAAAAACCAAGAAATACGTAACATGACATACCAAACAGTCTACAGACCAGCCATTAGCGACTAAGTTTGGCATAGGGTCAATTTTTTGCTGTTAAAATTACAATTTCTTCAGAAAATGCACATTTTTCCGAGCCGCGCCTGAAAGTCAATTGAAGGAATTAGTCTTATGTCATTGATCTTATATGCTGGCATGTTATTTCTGTCTCTAAATCATGCACATTAATAATTATCTTTTGCGCTCGGTGTACACACACATAACACACAGATATTTATATGAAGAGAGACAAACGTGCGCGCACAAACACAAGCTTGTGTCTAGAAACCGCGAGCTCACCAGAAAAATTCAAACGAAGCGGAGCACGGAGTTATACTATGAATGTTATGAACTATGAACTTATGCTAGCTAGCTTTATCCACCACCGATGCATCGTGGTAACGCTAGCTAGTTAGGCAAAAAGCCGTTTTTTACCAGTATACTAACTTGTATTCCCGACTGTGATGGTCGGTTTCTGGTAACCAGTTCTAACGTTGCGCAGGATAGCTAGCTAGCTTATAGCTAGCAGCTACAATCATGCAAAAATTAGGGGTGGCTGTCGACCCAGCTTAAATGGGGTTATTTTCTGCAATTTTGGCAATACAAATTATAAAAGATTTTGTAACACACTTGGCTTTACTTACGTTTATTTTCAGATGAAATTAATCAAAGATGTGACATGATGTTTCCAGCAGCCATGCAGAATAAAAATGGGTCCCGGTCTATTTCTGGTGGGCGTGTTCAAGTGCAAATCACTTTGACTCAAATTAAAGATATTATCTGTTCAACATGAAAAGAAATATATGTTTTGAGAGAAATCAAAAACTTTGCGTTGTGTCCTTTGTACAGATATTTAGTTTCATCCAAATCAAAAGTGGTATTTTAAAATGCAAAAAGAAAGGGTTTCACAATCAAATCAATGATTTTATTCTGTTTTGAATGGCACTTATTAGATTGAATGAATGACTGCATGTTAGACTTTTTTCAGTGTGCGTAGCACGGGGTTAAGAAATATATATCATAAAATTAAAATATTACACTATAACAAAACGCTTACTTGACAAAATTCACAGAGGAAACCTCTGGGGTGGAATAGTGTCATCTACCGAAGGATCATCTTCCTGTCAGCTGTAACATACATAATACTCAGTACTGCAACTCACCAAGGAAAAAGAGCTGAGGTGATGTTAGTGGCCCTGAATATGACTGGGTGTTTAGTAGGAAGGTCTTTGTTGTTGTTGTTTTTTTTATCCAGGAACTTTCTTAGAAGATTCAACTGATCAATAATCTGGTAATTACATTTATTTCAGAAGCTAAAAGGGTCAGAAGACTGGAGTGGTGAGTAATGACTGTATCTGTTGAAAGGTGACATTTACAATGAAGTCTTCTTGATGAGTGGGGGATTATGACTTTTTCTAAGTTATGGCTACAGCTGGGAAAGAGACCAAGAAAGCCTGAGTTTCATCTAGATTCTTATTTCATATATAAAGATTGCATCTTCTTTCTTTGGCTGCTTACATAAAATTCCTGCAGATGGAAACCAAACAACACAAGCACATGATGGTAAATGAAGGAGCAATAGAGATCTGTGTGGCTGAAGGAGGAGAGGGAAAGTGGAAGAAATTAAAAGAGAACAGTAGAAAAATTAATCTCAGTGAATTTCCTCTTACAAGCCAAAAAGGCCCGTCATATTTGATATTTTGCATCTCGGTGGAGGAGGAAAAGAGCAGAGATGCTGAGTGGGCTCACTTGAAGAGTCATCAGTGGCAAACAGTATCGCCAGTATGATACCATACAATCTGCTTCCAGTAAAAGCCCAGGCTAAATTTGTCTTGTGTTGTACACATGGTAGTCAGGTAGCAGAAAAGCGGAGAGACACTGAGTGGGCAACATGAGCCCCGATGAGTATGCTCGCATAAAGCTAAGCCAACTGTTACGCCAACTGCCTAGTTCAAACACAAAAAAGCCATTCTAAAAATGTCAGCTGAAATCGAAATCGACTATCTGCTCATTTTTATTTGGGAAGACAGCGGCGTAGTGGAGAGTCAAACGATGCTTCTGTGTTATGAAGTCAAACCATATCAGAAAAATCTCTGGCTTCACACGCAGGACCAGAGAGGGATTTCAGAGAAACCCACTGCAGGCTGACAGGCTCTGTGAATGTGAATCATGATTAGAGGACGATGCAAGCCAGCACATGCCCTAAACTGAGCGTTCAGGCTGGTGAAGGATTGCTGAGCTTCCATGTGACCTTAAGCAAGGCATAAAGGCCTCCAGGTGTTTACATATATTTTCAGATGTCTACAAACCTGTGTACTATTTGTGTAGTTGTACAAGTGAGTTTATGTGCTGTATGTATGAGATACAGATTTGTGTAGGGAACCTCGAGTGACCCAGGAGCAAAATTCTCCGCAGACTTGAGTTCAGGGTTCATTTCCCAACATCTGTGCCTTCAGCTTGGTCCTGTGGTCCAACAAACAGAAACTGGCAGTGTTCCAGTGTGAGCAGCCAATAAGGGATCGTGTCCTTGTCACTGAACCACTGACTCCTACTGGGTAGGTTAAGGTCTTCTAGAAATGGCTGTGTGGGGCACTGAATCTGAAACCTCTAGTTGCTTTTGGTGAGGCTCTCCACTAGAAGCAAAAAAAAACAAAACAAACAAAACCCACTGCATGTGAATCCATTCCCAAACTATCTGGAGAGTACATTATGCAACAACAATCACTGTATGTAACTGAGGAAAGGAGGATAGATAACAGTGTTAAACAGTATTCAACACGCTTTCAGGACTATTACAATTACTCATTGAACTGAGTCGACCCAACATTTTCACTCATCTCAACATTTGAGCCACAACCCAGCAAAGATTCTTGAGGCAGTGGTGCTGTGTGCCTGGACAACAATAGCCGGGGGCAGAAAGCATAAAATTACAACAACGTCATTATTACCAGAAGGGACATTGGTCCCACTTCCACTGGTGTTCTACTCACTCACTCTCTGTTCTGCAAAAACAAATGCCACTGTGTAACACATGTTTTTGTGGACTAAGAGAAGGTATTCAATTACATCCTTCACGGCTTTTTGATCCATAAAACTGTAGTGAATTCTTGGTTAATAATATTAAATAAGTAATATTTAAATAAGTAATAATCATTAGCTGTGGATCTTAGATTTGCGAGGACAAGGACTGTCCATTGTCACCGAATTGGTTCAAAATCTTTTAGGAGCAGCCAAAAGGATGGAGAGTGAACTGTAAAGGGCGAATGGTGGAGGGTTCAGTGGTCTCAGGATATTATCTCAGCTTTTTATGGACAATGCAGTGCTGCTGGCTTCATTGAGTAATGAGCTCCAGCTCACATTGAGGCAATTTGCAGCCAAGTGTGAAGCAGTAAGGAGGGAGAATTAACACCTCAGAGTTTGGAGTTTCCAGTTGTCAGCAGAAGAAAAGGGTGGACTCTGTGCTCCAGGTTAGGGATGAGTTGTTGCCTTGAGTGGAGGAGTTCAAGTATGCTAGTTTCCTGTTCACAAGTGGAAGGAGAGTAAAGCTGGAGATTGACAGATGAGCTCTAAATCAACGCTGTTAATTTATCAGTGCTCCTAAACTCACCTGTGGCTCTAAAAGAATACGATCACAGATACAAGCAGCAGGTTGCTCCAGTGGGTGGAGTAACACAGAAGACCCACTAGTTAGTCCTCCACATCAAAAGGAGCCAGTTGAGGGGGATTGGGCATCTGCCTGTGCTTCAAGGACACCTTCTGAGGAATTTCACTGATATTCAAATGGATGGAAAGAAGCTCTTTAATCAATGTTTCTCTGGAATTTAAAAGCAGAGACAAGATTTGTAACATTAATTTTGCCCATTACCCACTGTCATTAGATGAAGAGCAGCAGGGATGTTTAAATTAATTTGTCATAAAATGAAACCAAAAGCAAAACTAATTTGACCATGACGTTGGTAAGAAAAATATTCTGCTGATAGCACAAAAGTAAGTGATGGCGAGAAAGGGAAAAAAATGAGGGAAAAAAGGAAAAGAAAAGCTTCCAAATTGCTACACAACTCTGTAAAAGCTCCTCTGCATGTGTTCCCACTGGATGCAGAAGTTTTCTGTAGAAAACTCTGAAAAACACTTTTCCTTTATGCACTGCATGGTAATTTTTATATGGCCAATAATGACTGAAATGATGGGGAAACTGTTCCAATAATCACCATTATATTTAGATGTCTGTCTATGAATCATCTGTCTTGAACATCAGTGAGATCTTGGCTCAGCGTAGCACGCTTTTGTCTCGCAAGACTGATGGATCGCTGTGGCTTGCACGTGTAAAACAGCCAAGATTACTCTGCAATCTGGATGACTGCAATCATCCAGCTCCACAATAGGCACGTTAAGGACAAAATAATCATTCACACTTCATCTTCGTCTTGGATCAGAAAACTTAGCCAAGAGCTTACAGATGGGCATCTCCTCCTGTTTGTGACTGACAGAAAAAAGGCAGCTCTCTACAAACAAATGGCCAGTGAGCAAAATTTTAAGCAAAACAAATTGTGAGTCAAAGCTTAAAAGGGAAAAAGATAAAGTGATTTTGAAAATTATTAAGCTCATTTTCAAATTCTTTTGGGCTTTTCTCCTCTAATCTAAATGGACCAGGACACAGCTACAGCAGATATATGAAGTCGTTCTTTACCAATATTTTTGTTTCAAAGCAACCTAAACCCTAAATGAATAAGACAAATGGAGAGGCTTCAGGAATAGTTATCCAGGCTTCTTGAAGGACATTTAAAGCTCTTCTTTGGATCTTGGCTGCCTTTTGTTCCGTTTTACCTCAAGGTTATCCCACACTGGTTCAGTAATACTGGAGGTTCCATTGTGTGTTTTTATATCATCATGCTTTTACTGTATTGAGTGTGTTTGAAATCATTGTCATGCTGAAAAATTAAGCCATTAAGAAGGAGAAACTTTCCAGATGGTATTTCATGTTGGATCAAAATCTGACTGTGCTTTTCTGTGTTCATAACTCCATGAATTTTGACAAGATCCTCAACACCACTCCAAACCATGACAGCACGCTGGAGTCTCCAGTGTGCTTTGCAGATGGCTGTAGGCACTCAGTGTTGTACCTCTCTCCCGACGTCCTCTGTACATACTCACAACAATTTGAACCAAAAATCGCAAATTTGGATTCATCACTCCATAAAATCTGTTGCCACTGAGCTTCAGTCCAATTCTTGTGTAATTTGGCATACCTCAGTCAAGAATGGCTTCTTGACAGCCGCCCTTCCACTGAGAGCATTTCTGATGAGGTTTCAGTGGACAGCAGATGGTTCAGATGCATCTCTCAGGTTGTGTGACAGGTTTTTGCTGCATTTTTCTCTCCATTTCTTAAGGACATGACATTCAGTGAATGTTCATTGTGAGGGTTTTTTTTTTAGACAGACAGACAGATAGATAGATAGATATACAGACAGACAGACAGTGTATGTGTAAATGAATGGTTCTAAATGCTGTGTATTTATAGTGTATGATTAATCTCTGTGAGCCTATTTTTCCTTTTCTTTTTTTAAGACTGTCACCTACGGTACAGTGCATTGGTGTGAACTGTGTCTGATTTTAGTTCTCTAATTTATGGGCAGCAAACTAGACAAGAAATAAGCTTGATTTGAAAATAAGGGAGCTGAAAAGATGTGTTGTTTTGTACGCACACACGTGTATGTATGTGTGCATAATCTCTGTAACTTCAGGGAAGAAGGTTGTGACTGAACACCAAATGTGACTGGCTGCACGCTGCAGTCAGTGCATGTCTCAGTGCCTTTGTGTCTCAAGTCTAAAAGTCTTTTGGCCATGAAATACAATAATAAAGTTTGCTTTAGACAGTTTTGGGGGACAACCCGAGTTATTTGCACAGACAGACAAAAAGAGAGAGAGGGGGGGGGGGGGGGGGGGTTGTTGCACACAGACAAGATGGAGGAAGGAGGAGCAGAAGAGCGAGCAAGAGACAGATGGGGGACAAAGCTAAATGGATCCAACACATCCCCACTGATTCTGACAAATGGCAGAGTGACAGAGTGAGGCGACTGCAAGACACACGCGCTCTCTGTCACAACTACAGGCATCAATAGTCGCGTGTCACAGTGGCAGTAGTTAGAATCCAAATAAGTTCAGCCAGAAAAAATAAAACCGATTCAAGTAGCAAATAATTGAGAGCAGTCTGAGTCACACACATATATACCAACACATACACAAACACCACCCACCTCTTTTACCCTTTCACTGCAGGCTTGCAGACATAAGGGAAGCATGCCTGTCACAGCATACTAAGCCAACAGCTAGAAGCGACAGTCTGACTGAGTGGTCTGGCAGCGCTTCAAATGCTGTTATTGATCTGTCTAGAAGTCAAGTTATATTGAGAAATGCAAAAGACTTGACTAGTTAACATCAAATGCTGCTCCTGAGCACATGCTACTACTGTATGATGTATGATGGACATGTGATGACTACAAAGTGAACAAAACAGCAGGCATCTTCTGACGTTTTCTTGTTTTTTCTTTCATTGCTGATGTCGGAGATAAAACCTCAGTCCTTGACAGGTCTGTTCATTTTGTTCACTTTACACTAGAATATATATGTTGAAGGTTAAAAGAAAAGAAAAGAAAAGAACCATATAAAAGACACGCTGATGTAAGATTAATTACACACAAATAAAAGTATTACATAGAGTCTGACTATATTAGATCACATATAGATTATATTTATTTATTTATTTACAAAAAAATAAATGTTCAAAATCAGTCTTTATCAGTAAGAAAAACTGTAAAACCTTTGAATTCAGGTAAAAGTCTAAAATGTATATCCTTCACATTTTTTAGTTGTGTCCAGTGGGCCAGATTAGAGTCTTTGGTGGCCTGATTTTGACACCCCTGATCAAGAGTTTATTTCCCTATTAGATGACTTTCTCACATCAGATCTATTGCGAGCAGTAGGAAGAACGAACTTCCTTTTAACACAAAGTGACCTCCATCTGAACCAGGCTCAGGGAGAGTCAGCCAGGCTGGCGGTGAGGTGAAAGAGAATCACATAATAAGGAGTATGGACTAGCTATATCACAATCACTTAATTTCTTTTAGATACTATGTTCCTAATTTTGGCACATATGAAAAAAGGAGCTCCAGAGATTTTTCGAATGTGTGAAATGAAAGACATACCCTGGCCAAACATTAGTCTAACATTCTGGACAGCATTATTGCAGCCTAAAGGAATGCTAAATACAATAAATGTAGTTTTGCCTGAAGTTTATAAAGTAGGCTTTATATCTTTAACACATGCTCATACTTTAACTGATTTGTGTCATGTGGGCTAATAGTTAAATATACCTGGGTGGATATCCACTGGGTGGAAAAGTCTGCAGTGGGTTTTTTGTTTATTTGTTTTTAAAAAAAATATTGCCTAATGGAGTTTTATATTTTTCCAGGCTTCCCAGCAGTTCTGTCAGTCAGATCAGTTTGTTCCTGGCCTAATTTCATAAAAGCATGGGTGCATTGTGTTCTTGGCAACCTCTAAAGTCTTTTGTCTCTTACAAGTTGGGCTGATATTCTGAGTTTCTTTTTGTTTTGACTGGTGGATAAAGTGTGATGGCCTGGAAAGTTGTTTTCGTGAGTCCTGATCAGCGACTCACAGGTTTGTGAAGTGGGAGGCAACAGTGAATAAAACTGCAGGATTAGTTTAGCCGCCTGTGCGTGTATCCTTGTTGCTTTTCCATTCATCTTCTTAACTGTTTGTTCAGTTCAGGATCACAAGGGGGGCTGGAGCCTGTCCCAGAGTTCAGGGGTACACCCTGGACAGATCAGCAATCTGTTGCAGGGCTAATACATAGAAAACCATTCACACTCACACCTAATACCAATTTAGAATCAAGATTAACATAATGTAAAGTCTTCGACATATGGGAGGAAGCAGAAGTATCACCCAGAATCTTCTTGGTGTGAGTGCTGGGCTGAGTATCTGACTTGTGTGTGGGTATAATACCATATGCTCCTGGTCTGAAGTATGTCCACACCCTTCAGTGGTCATTACCTACAATAAGGTGTGAGGAATTTTGATCACATGGCATTTGTGGATGTGTATTTGGTCCATGGCGTCTTTCCAACAACTGTGACATTGACTGTACATCTGCACAGAAGTTTTCAGTGCGAAAAGAAAAACTACTAAAAATTACCAGAACTAGTAAAGACAGTACAACGTGTGCACACACCGCGCTTTAAGTGGATTATAATTGTAAAGAAAAAGGAGATTCTTGGTTACCTGCAGGCCAACAGTGCATGTAATGCAGGCCAGTCATTTATTTATTTAATAGTTTCACCAGCTGCTGTGTGCTTTTGCACAGATTATTATCCTGTATTTGATTTAATTCACAGTTTCCAGTGCATTTTAGACAGACCTCATCTCACAGTTGTTTGCTCCAGTTAAACAGAGACATACACAAAACACAGAACAGATCAATACCTTAATTAATATGAACACTAAGTCTGTGTAAGACAGTGGTGTGGGTGCGTATTTAACTTTAAAAGGGAAAAACAAACAAACGCTAGCTTCAAAACAACATAAGATCAGTATGGTACGATCAGATAATTATTTATTGGTTGGTATTTAATGTGTCTTTTTGGATTGGTAAGTCTGTGCTTTGAAGCAGGATTTTATATTATCCACGTAAGGTCAAGTTTAATCCTGGCTTTTCCGTATTTCAAAGTATAAACAGAGAACAAAAAAGTATAGACACGCAGTATATTGCCATATGTTACATTTTAGATTAGCAATCAACAGGTAAAAATGACAGCCTACTCACCAATAAATTCTCCAGAAAATAGCGTCACCATTCCTAGAAGATTCCTCAGACCAGTGAAGATTATCTGATGTCACCTCATTGGTACTCTAACCCAGTGTTTCCCAACTTTTTGGAGCCGGGGCACATATTTCACATTAGAAAAATCACAGGGCACACCACCAAACAAAAATGTCACTAAAATCATATTGATCATTTTCCCCTGTGCACCAGGCAGAGCGGAATTGGCTGGATTTGTCCCCAATATACATTTTTTGCTTTCCTCTGACTACTACTCATGATTGGGCTTTCATCTGGCTCGAAATTTTCTCCAGGTCAGACTGACTACTTACAAAAAAATCTATTACTATTTCGCGCTGCGTTGTCTCACTCGCAGCATGACGGGATAAATTCTTCTTCGTCTTCTTGTTATACTGGCAGTTAGCGATACATTTAATTGGAACAATAAGTTGTATCGCCCTCTAGTGGAAAAGAATGTAATTGTTCTGTCCGTTACTCACGCCGGCCGCTGGGACGCTAAGCGACTTCTTGCTCCAATTAAATTATTCACTTTGTTGCCAGTAGAGCTGTGATTGGTCAGAAGATACCGATGAGCAGAAGAAACCCTGGTTTACTTTATAGCCATTTTTGTGATCGCCAGTTTTAGGGTAAGTGAATCCATATAATTGAATTATACTCTGGATATCTTACAGGTGACACTGTCCAAAACATCCCACATATACTTCAGTTGTGAGGATGGAGTGAGTGAATGAATAAACGAATTCATGAACAACCTTTGCCCTGTGATAGATTGGGATAGGCTCGAACCACCCCGTGACCCTGAACTGGATAAATAGAAGAAAATGGATGGATGGATGGAAGGATGGAATGGAAGTCATTTAAATGTTTAAAAAAGACACATTTATCAGAGGTTAAGGTTCAGTTACATTAGACTACTCTTTATAAGCCATCTATCATGTTATACGTTAATGTTTTTGTGGAAATACTGCAGAAAAATTCAAGCGAAGTCAACAAGAATGTCAGGAACCATAGTTTAACTTTTACATCTTCTGTTAATCATGTTAATAAGTCTGATGCAACTATAATCCATATTTTCCTAATAGCTTAATCCAACTAGTGTTACGTCAGACAGTTTGCAGCCTGGACAGATCACCAGTCCATCAGAGAGCCAACACAGAGAGACAGACAGCCATTCATGCCCACATGCATACCTACAGCCCATTTCCGCACACAGAAATGCATACGTGGGAGGAAAGTGGAGTACCTAAAAGAAACCCACGCAGTCTAAGAGAGACGTCCACACAGAAAGGCTGCCCGCCAACAGGAATGAACATTCTTGCTGTCAGGAAACGGCACTGACCACCACAAGCCGCCCGCACACACACACACACACACACACACACACACACACACACACACACACACACACACACACACACACACACACACACACACACTAACTAATCAGAATACAAGTGTCTTAGATTTATGTGCTTTGGCACATGGCTAAGAAAACAAGCAAGACATATTTAAGGGGTTATCAGTTGTCAATATTAGCAGATGATTCATTTTCAGCTTTTCGGTAAGATCAGTCATCTAAATTTTTTGAACTGAATATCAAACACCAGAAAGGCTTATTGCACAGCCTCCGGAGGATTCAGCAGCAGCAGCAGCCGCACAGATACACATCCTGTCAATTATGTGAGCTCTTTGGACTTCAAAGCTCTGTTAATCAGTAGCCTGTTTACTGATGTGCTGACCTCCTGTCCTATCAATTACAGCAAGTTAGTATCAGAACTGCTGTCTTGTGTGTGTGTGTGTGTGTGTGTGTGTGTGTGTGTGTGTGTGTGTGTGTGTGTGTGTATACTCCTCAACCAGTCATAACATTACCAACACTAATTGAGTGAGTCCAGAAATGAGGAGCGTGCACAGGTCCTCCCTAAGGGGTAAACAGTAAAAGCCTACATTCCCCCCCCCCCCAAAAAATAAAAAAAAACAAACCCACACACACACACAAACTTGTGCTAATGTAATTGATTTTCTAAACACTTCCATACTTTACGGTCACTGTCAAATGAAAACTTACTCAGATAGGTTGGAGGCTGATGTCAAATGAGGTAGAATTACTTCTGTCTGCACCCACTGCCGTGCACAACTCTTTAAAAGTCCACTCAAATGTTGTTGCTGGAAAAGTTTTTCCTCAGTCAATCTTGGCGAGCGATGGCCCCTAAGATTCTTTATTCATTGCTTTGTTGTATGTTCTACTTTCAGTCTTTGATTTCATTCATTCTTTTCTTTAGAGATTTGTGCAGCACAGTCTACCCAGTCTGAGAGAGGGAACATAGGTCCCTGAGATTTATTGCTTTATTGAGATGCACTTTTTAATGGAAGCAGAATCCATCACTCATTCTCACAGCTCAAGTGCATTCCAACCTTTCTTCAGATACAACTGACTTTGCACCACTGGTAATAGAAAATGGAATGAAAACATAAAACAGTAACAGATTCCACCATTTCTTTTTACTCGGCAATTTTAATTATATTAAATATTAACAATAAGGACACAGTGGACAAAAAATAGTTCTCATATGAAGAAAGAAATGTGAGGGTGTGGGGGGAAGAAAAATACTTTGGGTAAACATATACAGCAAAGCATACCGACCGCCAGTTAGTCCTTTAAAAGAAGTCCTTGTTAGAGAGATAAAATTCCTAAACTTTAAAGAAGGATCAAGCAAACTCTGAAGAGTTTCTTTTTCTTCTTCCACATCCATGTGGGTGGATTATTTCTAATAAATTGGTGGACTAACTGGTCAGGGGTTCACAGCACGTGTCTACCCGAGAGTTTTGTACACTTAAGACATACATGTGGACCTGAAGAGGAAAAAGCAGTTTTAACAGATTATCATCGTTCACTTTCTGGAGCAAAAGGCTGAAGCAGGGAGAGAGAAAGTAGAATGGCCTTCACACTTATTAAAACTGTCACATTTGCTTTCTGGCGTGTAACCAATAGTAACCTCTAATTACCTCTCGTTAATGTAAAAACAAAAACAAAAAAAAAACAAACAGTTTTTGTTATATTTTAATCTTCTGTGTGACAGCAAACAACACATTTGACCCCTGTTATCAATAGTGATCATATGAGAACACAAACTGTTCGTGACAAATCACTAATTTATGTACAATTATTCATTCAAAAAGAAAAAAACAAAACATGATTTAAATACAATAAGCACATTGAAGAGCTAGGACAGCATAAAAACTCTTTAATTCAATAAAATTCTAACAAGGACAGTTTTATTATTACTGTAATGTCCGTTGTGGTTATTATCTTCACTAATATCTTTATTTATTAGTGCCAAGACACTTCTTATTAAACTGCTCCTATGGTGATAAACAGATAAATAAGGCAAAAATACCCAAAACAATAAATTACTGCACAACAAATGTTTGTAGTGTCTTAAATCCACAACATGCTGCTAGGTGAAAAGAAAAAGATATTTAGAGGTACCACTTTTGCTGATTCTAGTTTCCTAACAGTTTATTCTTTTAATCTGAAAAGGAAAAATGTCTTCACATAAGACAGGCCCACGCCACATTTCAACTGCTGTCTTGTGTTTTCAGGCATTGACATATGACATTAAACAGCAGAGTACCTCTGTGGCAAGTTTTAAATTCAAACACGGTGGAAATGAGCGCAGCTGTGTGTGGAAAAAAATAACACCTGAGTGGGCAGTGGAAACGGGGTTAAACACTCTCCTAAGACGTTTCACATGCCCTCAGCTAAATTATGATCCATGCATAGATGAGGGATGTAAATAGAATTTCTTAAGAGGTCAGCCAGCGACAAAACATTGTTCCCCTCCACCTGTAAACAAACCGAGCAGGGAGTGTTTAGATCGCATTACAGCTGCGGTTTTTCAGTCCCGAGTCCTCAGGAGCCATATTACTGCCGCCTGTCTATCCTACCAGGTAGTTAATTGCATTTACCATGTGTAAAATTACTTCCCAACTAGGAAACTGGAATGAAAATCGGCAGCGCCGCGGGTCCCAAAGCTCAGGACTGAATGCCACTGCAACAGAGTCTGTAACAGACACGCTGTATGACAATACAAGCTGGGCTAGAGGAGCGAGCTAGAGTGGAGAGACCAGGGGTGCGACAGAGGGGCAAGGAGGATGAAAGGAACAGAGAAATAAAAGCAGCTACAGATCACATGCTTCACGAGAGGGACGGAGGAGAATAAGCAGATTGCATACATGACAAAATAAGAAAATATGTAGAAGGTTGGAAAAAAAAGGAGAAGAAAAAAAACAGACAGGAAGGAGAGTTGTAGCTTCCTGGCTGGGAGCAGAGCTGCCATCCTTTAGGCTTTTCTTCACCTCTACCAGCCCCTTGACTCATGAGGTGTACATTACAACACACACATGATTTATACAGCTACCCTACAGCCTGGTGCTGGGACAGGAACAGACAAGGTCAAGAACTTCTCTGAAATCTGTAGACGCTGGGAGCGGTGAACTAACCGTCTGCACTCGGCAGATGTGCAGGCTCCCACCGCCCGGCTAACATTGTGTACTCCAAACCTGTCGGGAGTGGCAGGGCTGTTTGATAAGTCTTGCCGGCAGAGTAAATATATGCACCAGCGGCAGACGGAACAGGTCGTTATGCAGTGCAGTTGTAAAAAGTTTCATCACTTATTAAAAGTTACATGTCTTGTCCCCAAACTGTGAATAATGTATGACTCAGCAGGTCAAGGAGGTTTCAATTAATATCAATTTCAAAACAAAATGTGTGTGTCGCATTGTTCAAAACAGCTAAACTGCCGTTATACCAAAAATGCCATCTCATTAGGTCAGTTCTTTAAAGTGTAAGCAACAGAACTGAGATCAGGAAGATCTAACAAGGCTAACATATGAGGGCTGGGTATCAGAGGAAAAACCCGGTGCTCGTGCTTCTGACAAATGAGTTTGTAAAACTGATTTTTGTTTCTTTCCTTTCTTCACTTGATCAAGTATATACACTTCAACACCACATTTGTTTCCTTATCTGCTTCTCTAAAAAATTATCAGACTGTTTGATTCCATCAGTGATGTAGTTTTTCTTCCTGAATCCCCAAAAACTGAGAAAGCACCAGTAAGTTTAATACCCAGCCCTGAAGAAGACTTGAAGGGTTTCATTCCAAAAACTGACACCTTCTTCCCTCTCATTATTTGAAGAAATGCATCAAATCGCTTGTGCCAAATTGAAAAACCGTGCTCTGTTTGAAGACCTCGCTGGGATTTTGCGAACTTTATATAGGTGTCATATTGTTCATGTCGCAGGCATCTCGTTTTTAAATGAAACCCTTCATTTCAGCTTTTGCACTCTACTAATCTAACATTGTAGGTACATGTTGATTCTTGTATATAATGCAAGTAACATCGCAGCATGGTATTTGCACAAAAACAACAGTGGTCCAGATTGAAGCACAGAGTAAATCTAATTATTTATGTGAGCAGAAGGAGGGACGTTTCTTTCTATACAAACGGGGCTCTTATTGGTTATGATTCACTTCTTTAAACACCGACATCAATCTCCACACCAAGAAATTGTTATGAAAAGACTTTAAAAAGTCGCCCCAATCCCGGTTTTGTTGCGGTACAAAATGCTCACCTGTATCATTTCATAAATCTTAGAAAGCATGCAGTAAAAGGGTCGCATCTGTTCGTCTAAACATGTTCCTTAATCTGGACCTTAAGTGGACGTCACGCAATGAGGATTTGATCTGATGCAGGATTTGGCAATGTGAGAATATATATATATATATATATATATATATATATATATATATATATATATATATATACTTAGAAGCGCAATTCATGGCAAGTCCCATAGTTCCTTAAGCAGCAGATGGTTTTCACTTTTAAAAAAAAAAAAAAGGTTAGATAAATGGATAAAAAATACAATCTCAACAATGCACACATCTCATCTCTGTTCGCGTTCACCACCCTCTTATGTGTGCAGATAGTGAAGCGGAGATATCACAGATGATGTCTCTGTGTGAGGAGTGTGTATTTTAATGTGTGCATGACAAGATTTGCGTATGTGTGCATGGATTTGAGGTTGTGAGTTTGTGTGCACTTTGTGTGTCTGTGGGCGTAAGCACATCTAAACTGTCAGCATGACACAACGTGGGAGGTCTGACAGACGGGTGAGTGCCTTTTTCATACTCACAGCTAGATGTGTGTGTGTGTGCGCGTGTGTGTGTGTGTGTGTGTGCACTTGTAGCTAAGTGTTTGTTTATCAGAGCAAATTTATGAACAAAATGTCAGCAAAGGGCTCGTCTGGATTGCAAAGAGAGACAAATGTGATTGTAAGCGCGCACGGTTCGTGATTCAGGGCGATACTGAGGCAGTGAAACATGGACAACTCGTACTGAAGGAGCAGCAGTTTTGCTTTTAAGTCACTATGTTGTCACTTAGGTTGATGATATGGCTGCTTATAGGTGGAATAGTGTGACTGTGTGCTCTCAACTGTCTCTCTGTGTCAGAGCTTGCAGTTCGGCAGTATGTAGGGAATGTTGGAGGAAGACATTTTTGCGACTGTAGCTATGCAGAGACAGCGGGCCTCGAGGTGGTTGTCCCAAACGGCCGGTAAACGTGGAGGATGAGGAGGAAGAAGAGGAGGTGGAGGAAGGAGTAGGAGGCGGAGGGGAGACTTGCTCAGATGAAGAGATGCTAGCAGAGGGGCTCCCTCTGCTCACAAGACTGTGGAGACTTGAAGAAGCACTGGCCCCGACTGCACGAGGGATCTGGCTGGGGGGATGGTGATCTCCTCCTCCTGCTCCTCCTCCTCTCCTCCCTCCACCTGGCAGACTTGCTCCTCCTCCTCCTCCTGGAGTTAAGGACTCTGCAGAAGAAGAGGATACCCCCTCCAGTAGCTTGGAGGACAGTGATGTAACTGGAGAATGAGTACCGGCCACCGAATTGGACACTGGGCATTGATTCTGACTGAGGCCCGGGTGTGAAACTTGGAGCTGGGCCGGTGTGGTAGACGAGCTTTGGGCCGACACTGCAGAAGTGGCAGAGGACAGGTTAGAGGAGCCTGGAGCCAGGTATAGAACAGGGTTACGGGCCACCGACTGTGCCAAGACCCCCTGGTGATGGCGCTCCTCCCTGGCAGTGTGCCGCTCAGAAGCAGAAGGCCGGCTATGCAGAGGTGGATAGTGTTGTGGGAAGTGCTGGTTAGAGAGGTCCCCTACGAGTGCACCCCGTACCACCCTTCGGTCCCTTGGGGCCAGACTGGTGCTGCTGCTGTTGCCGAGTCCTGACCACCGGCCTGGATGATTGATCTGAGAGAGAAGCAGAAAAAAAGGGAAAGGGCAGAAGTTAAACAGACTTTATAATTTACTCTGTCAGGGAACGTGTGATGTGAATCTGCCATTTTCCAAAAATTATTTACTGAGCATGTCTCGAGTGCAAAGGAGAAGCAGCGAGTAAAAACACAGACAGACAGAGACAAATAGTGAGTCAGGGAACACGAGACAAGGAGAGTGCTGCTGTGTGCTCAGTATAGATTGTTAATTGGGTGACATTTGGCGAATGATGTCTTTGGGTTCCTGCAGCTTCATCTAATTGTTTCTAAACGAACCGGAACCCTGCTCACTAAAAAAAGTGAAGAACAGACTCACAAATACCACTGAGAGACACGCACACATTAGCACACAAACAGGACGCGGTAACGTGTGGACGCATGGAGATATCCACTCGAGGTATGTGCAAATCCCCACTCACGAAGCAATGTGGTGCCATTGTCTTTCTATCACACACACACACACACACACACACACACACACACACACACACACAAGCTCAATGGGGAAGATGGCACATAAAGTTAGATGGCAGAAACAGAAGCCACCTGTTTTCTTTCACACTCCACTGCAGCCCCTTATGCAACATATCTCATCACTGCCCCCTTCTTTCTCTCTCAAACTCTCTCTCTCACACACACATTACTAAAATAACACTGGGACTAAGTGCGCAATGTTCACTATAGAAATGCAATCTCATCCGACACTGAACCTCAGGAGAAAGTAAGCAGAGTTGACATTTGCCAACACGATGGTTGTGTGTGTGTGTGTGTGTTTTTCCTGTGTATGGCATGCATATGCATGAGCGTGTGCACGTGCGCACGTATGCCTGCGCAACATGACGTGCATGTGCTTTCCTCATATTTCCACGCAACCACACACGCAAATTAACACTAAAAGAAATGTAATTACTGCGCCGAGGTTGTCGACAGGAATTTGGGGTGAAAGGTAGAAATGCAATTAGCCAGAACATAGCTAACCGAATAAATGCGGTATAACAATGGAAACGCTAATTCAATGAAACAGTTTTCATTCATGAGCTAATACGGCCTGAAATGAAATTTTTGAAAATTAAGGGGGGGCGAAAGTGGAGTACTTTCTAAGAAAGTGAGAAGATGGAGGTCCGTGTTACAAATTGTGCTTATTAGGCCGCTGTTGGTTATAGAGTATAGAACGAAAGAATGAGTAAAAACTGTGAAATGAGGAGTCTGTGTAGGTTTATAGCTGTGTCTTAGCAAACTGCAGCCAAATTAAAATGTAAGTCCTTAATCAAATTTAGGAGATGATCGTAATCTAAATGTACTATTATGATTCTTACACACGCTGGGGCAAAAGGTAACACATGCCAAAGGCCACTCACCAGCAGTGTCAACACAAAGCCTTTCAGGTCAGTCCCACTGTCCTATTTTCCAGCACTGACATGCATCGACGATCCAGCAGAGCAGCAATTTTAATCAAATTTACTCCCCACACATTTGACCACTGTGTGTCCACAGTGTGCCATTGGTGTCAATTTACATCCAATAAAGCAAAAGTGTGTGATTTTCACTAAAATAACATATTATTGTAGTGCTGATGTCAACTCAAATACAAATTAAGGCACTGGCTTTACTAAAAGCACATGTTGGGTCATTAGTTTAAAAAATCCAAACCTTTTAGCACATGGTACATACATTTAATGAGTATTTAGAGAGACATAATTAATGAAGTAGCCCTTTTATAACAGCAAAAAAATGAAATAGCCCTGATTACAATATGTTGTTGGAAATTTCAGCTGGTGAAATGGCATGTGAAAGCCTCCAGCTACTGAACATCACCAGATTTTTAATATCTTACTTACTAAGGTGCTATATCTAGCTTCTTTTTTAAATTTCAAAGTATTCTATGAGGATTTAGTTGTGACTGTGCTTGGCACTAATTTAGTCTGAGGGGGTGTAGAGTATGATGTGGGTTAAATATGATAAGAAAACAAATTCCTGAGGGGGGGAAACTGAACAAAACTGAAGTCGACCTTTCTTTGAACGTGTTTGTTCTTGCTACTGATTTTCAACACTGGAACTTGAAGATAATGTAAAATGAATTTCTTTCCTTTTTTGGTTTTAATAATAATTTAATTTTACTTGCATATACATAACAAATGTGACACAGCCACTGCTTTCAGAATAGATGGGATGCTTGAAAACAAACAGCATGTAAAAATGTGAAAATCTTTAAATCACACATTTCAATCACAGTTTGTCTTTCGTACTGACTACTCTCCTGAGCTTGGTTCTGCTGGAGGTTTCTTCCTCTTAAAAAGGAGTTTTTCCTTCCCACTGTTGCCAAATGATTGCTTATAGTGGGTTCTTGGGGTTTTGTCTCAATTAAGGCACTTTACCTTAGAATACAAAGCATCTTGAGGCAAGTGTTGTGAGTTGGGGCTATATAAATCAAACTGAATTGAATTAAATGACTATATTAAATGAAAGCAGTGCAAACCAATAACAAACAATAGATTTTGTCAGTTTCAGTTGATTTTTTTTTAACAACTTTCAATTAAATTCTGGGGAAAGAGTCACAGCTTGATAAAAAATGTTGACTACAAAAAGACTGTTACACTCTTAATCTGTCCATGCGGCCTGTCTCTAATGCTTGTAATGCTCCACCTACAGTATACAGAAACATAAAAGCAGTAGCTGACAGACTCACTGGGTTCAGAAATCAAAAATTGGAACTGAAGCCAAGCAATCTCCATTTTAACGGTTCCGTCTATATGCTTTCATGTCCAATGGTGAAAAAAAACTACAACAACGCTCAGCCAAAATGTCAGACGCTGTCATTGTCTATACAACTTACTTAAAGAGCTTTGGGAGTGGATCGCAGCTTTCTAATGGGCTTTAATGGGTGGATAAATAGTACAAGACTCCTTGTGAATTCCTTGATCTAATTAAGAGTGAGAATTTTCATTCCAGCCAAATTTTCTACACGGGGCGCTGTGAAAAACATGAAGGAATTGCAACAGCGTTGAATCTCTACTGTGGTGTTGCAGGTTTATGTGGGACGACTTAATTAGGGCTAAATCGCCAATCTTATAAAAAAAAATCTGTAGTGTTATTCCACCCTCAGTCATTTGAGAAAACAACAGAAGGTAAAGCGAGAACAGTAAGATACAAATTGGCAGGCAACTTTAAAGGAAATAATTACCAGGCACAGTACAAGAGTTAGTTGTAGAGACATATGCTCTCTATCAAAGAGACTTTTCTTATCCAAATTAGAAGGACAGACACTTTAGAGATAATCAATGACAATGACTCAAATAAAAGCAAACTGGTAAAAGTTGGCTGTATGTGAGTGTACAGGAGGGACATGCACGGGGGGGGGGGGGGGGGGGGGGGGGGGGGGGGGAAGGTCAAGCAAAAAAGTAAACAAAAGGAAGGAAAGGGAAGAAATGAGAAGGTGATTGAAAACAGAGATAAAGAAAAATGAGACCAAAAGTCGAGTGGACAGGAAAGTGCACAGAGAAAGTGAACAGGATAGATTTACAAACTCAGGTGTCCTTTCTCAAGTACACGCTCTGCGGCAAGCAAGCTACCTCTTTGCCACTGACAGAACAGCCTGTGTGCGCGCAAACACTCTGGAGAGTCTTTCTTTCACACACTGTCCTAAAAATACACATACATACACCCACACGCACACGTACACTAGTCATTGGTAAATCAGAGTGATTTAAAGGGGGCCCTCTCCTGCGGGCTCGGTTTTTATTGGGCAGTGAAGAATGGAGCAATGTTGTAAGGGCCAAGTTTGCATAAAAGACTTCCTTAAAACCCTAAAACAACCCTATACAATGTTTGCTATCTCCTGTCTTGGTAATTTTTATATTGGGAGAAGAGCCAGTGCGGGAGATTTATTTTATGACTTTTGCTTGCCTTGCAGCGCAGCAAAGTAAAAGCTAAATTCAGGTGTAACACAGGCCCAATGTGAGGAAAATACTCCCATGTAATTGCCATCAATCACACACCACGGCCCAGTATCCCGACACCCACACGCCTAACTCTAATGAAGGTCCAGGGGGATGAAATGCATCGGACCCCAAAACTTTGCAGCTTGAGATAAGAGAGGCAAAACTTTGTCACTGTGATTTCTGTATATTCTGTGACACCCACATACTTTGAACAAAGTAATCCTGTGGTTCTTTGGATGTGTGAAACGCTGGGGTGTTTGGTACAGATACAAAAACAGTGCAGTACACCCACATAGATGGTACTCTAAATCCTATTTAGACTATAACCAAATACATTCTCCAATTGTGATGCAGTAGCCGAAACCATCCAACCTTTCCTGTGCTGCATGCTCGACAGTCTCATATATATTTGCTTGAATATTTATGTCCAGCGTGATGGAAAAGTAGAGTTGGAAACGTGCAAAAAACAGTCAAATGGATCCTTATTATGGGATTTTAGAAAGCGAAATAAAGTGCACCGAGGCTTACAACAAACCAGTCCTCATGCACTAACAGTACTACCCACAGGTTTACAACCATGTTTGAAAGTGGAGTAGTAATAGAAGCAGGTCAGACAAGCTGAGAAACATGATGTCAGCACTCGTGAAATCCCACAAAGCCCTAACTAGCATTTCCTATGCCCTGATAGAAATATTGAATATTCACAGACAAGGTGTGTGCAAGAAGAGTCTCCGCGGGCACTTTGCTGGATAAATAATCAACAATCAAACGAGGGGTGAAACTAAGCCTGGGCTGGTGTCTCAAGGCCATAGCCTACCTTTACTTTGAAGATGCTGGTTTTCATCAATACACACCCCCCTAAGGAGGTGAATCTCTTGCACAGCTTGTAGCAGCAAGAGAAAGCCTTGCTTTCCCTCACTCAGATTAGTCTTCTTTCTTTGTCTCACCTCTGATCCTCGTCTCTCTGCACCAGTTCTCTATACAACTTTACCAATTTCGAACTGCTCACTCGCTCTGCAGCTCACCTCTCTTGAACTTTTATTCAAAAGATGGACAGTAAATCCACATAATCATAGCAGTAAGAACAGCAGTGGACATGGCAAAACGAGTAAATAAGATTTTATAGGTATATCACTTTCGTTGAAATTAGTTCAGACGAATCATAAAACAGGAATGGAATTTTTCTGTTGTTGGAGTCTTTTAATTAAGCTATAAGTTTTAACAGTTGAACATTTAATAGGTTTACCCAGCATTTGACTCTGCCAGTGCCTGCTCAGGCCCACGTTTCAGTTTAATTTCTCATTCAGTGAATGCTAATGCTTTCAACAGTGCGATTATTTGCATTTTGGAGGTTACCTCTCTGACAGCTTGCTCTGGACTGCTGGCAAAATACACAGAGTTTGTGGACCATCCCAGGATGCATGATAATAACCGCCAAATATGCTCTCTTTCCACGCATTGTTATTCTTTACTTGTCTCTCACCTTTTGTCCCCCCTCTTGACCTCCCTTCTTCTCTTATTTCTCACCTTATTACCCACTCTGTCCTTTCTTTTGTCCCTTCTTTTCTCTCTTTCTTTTGTTATGTAACTTGCTGGTTAAGAGTGCCAGTGGCAGCCAGGCTGAATAGGACTTGACAGCCGGAGGACTGATGGTTTGCTACAGCAGTCTGGAGACCACAGCGACAGAGAGAGATTGGAGGTAGGAAAAGTTTTCTCCCCCTTCTAGGTGGTGACAGTTGGGGTGGGTATGGGGCTGAGATGATGAAGAAAGATGGAGAATAAGAGGGGACTAAAGTTGAGCTGTCACTCCAACCCACACTGCAGCACACTGCCAACCAGTTGGCTGAATGTCACATCCTGGACCTTCCCAACAGAGGCGCATACTGAGAGGCAGACCACTAATGTGATGCACTGCACAGCTAATCGGCTCACAGTGCCACCAATCTTCAATGCCGTCACAGTGCTTTTGTAAAATTATCGACTTTAGGCTGATGTTATATTGAGTAACAGCATCCCGACACACTGCAGCCCATATCAAAGAGGGTTGTCTGTCGGTAACTTGATAAATATTTAGATTTACAATATCTTAGGCAGGGCAGCTTCACTGCATATCAGTGTGGCTGAAGGCCTGAATATATTACAGTGTCTAAAGCTTAGTCATCAGTTGCCTATTTGCAAATTTGGGAAAGAAAACAAACTTGGCTTCAGGGAAAAGTTGCAACTTGTAACCATATCTGAATGCCCCATAAACCATTACAAGTACACAACTACTAGCTTGATGCCTCTGTAATATTCAAGATTGTCTGTCCACTGGCTTGCTTGTCATTATTATAGTGTTAATGCACACAAAGAAAGTTTGCTTATCTGATCTAAAAAATTGATGTTAATCAGCTGGAGAGAGCAGGAGTAGCCATAAACCGTTTAAAGCAACTAGAAACATTGATAGAAATGCTACAGAGAGAGAAACTTTTCATGAATGCACCAATTGGATGGATTTTTAGATTCGTTTGTTTATGGTATTGTTAGGAAATGCTGCTGCTTGTAATAGTTGACTGACTGACATTATGTGTTGCCTGGCAACAGAAGGGCTCATCTCACTGATTAAGTGATCGGGATCACTGCGGGGAATGGGACCATCAACATTCACATCAGTTTAAAGACCTCCGATGTGATCACGGTCAAATACTGGAGTTGCTGAACAAGCGTCTGATCAGTGATTCTATGTCACTAGTTATGATTGTGGGTGTTGAAAAGTGCATAGCGCTAGGTCTTCAAATTCCTCTCAGGGCAAAAAAAGAAAAAAGAAGCGGGTTGGCGAGTACCGAAGCCAGTACCATGCTGCGGACAGGAGGCCTAATGAGGTTTCTTGAGCAGCTCTGATAGGCACGGATGCTGAGAGTCTGGCATTGCTCATCAACCACCATCTCCAACAGGTCTGTGCGTGCAGGCACATAGGCATGTGTCTTGCGTGTGTGTGTGTGTAATCATGGCAAAACTCATCGACCACCAGCATGTGCCAATATGCTTGGTGAACACTGCCCAGAACCACAAGCAAGAGGAGTGGGATGTAAAAGCAAAGGGAGTGAACAAGTAAAGATGAGGGGAGGAAACGAGTGAGGGGGAAAAGTGGGGGTGAAGAAATGAAAATGAAACAGTGAAGTGGACTGAAAGGGTAGAGTGGAGGAGGAGATGTAGAGGGGAAACGAGGACAAAAATGTGCGAGGAAAAGGTAAAAGACAAAGATAGAATAAGGAGCTAAAATATGGAGAAAAGAGGGGTCATAGAAAAAAGGGGATGACACAGTGCTAAAACAGGTGGTGAAACAACAAAGGAACAGAGAAGAGGCCAAAGTGTAGATGGGTCAGATGGATGAGAGGTACTCTAGGGGACAAAGTGAGAATAAAAGGTGCCAGCACTGACCCAAAGTTACAGAAGACAATTGAGATAATTAGGAAATGCAGAGACATGGTCAATGTTAGAACAGTGGCATCGATATGAGGCAAGAAAGCAACGTGGTGGAGCAGAACATTCACTCCTCAACAGGAATTATGTGTGAATGCCAATTTCTAGTTCCCATTGGTATCCACACAAATAAAAGGCTTTATTTCCCAATGAAATGCTTCAGTAAAAGTCATAAAGGCTAGCCCGTGTACACCAACACCTCAACATATATCATGTGGTGGTAAGTAGTGGTTTTAGTCTAAACAAGAGCACAATTATATTTGAAATAATTGCTGGGGCATGCATGCTCGTCATGTGCTGCTGCTATTAATTGTGGCTCAGGGAGGATTATTTTGTTACCTTTTTGGTTGCAAGCAAAAAAAAAAACCAACCAAAAAATCCACAACTGACTGATTTTTAGTTTCTCTCCTGTATATGAAAGTATCTCTCCTTATGCTCTCCAGTTGGATTGATTGCTGCACTTGGCTGCCCCCTCCGGGTGTCAACATGGTCCCCCCTGATGCTGTCTAATTATTGCAGAGACTGTGATCTATGCACCATTACTCTGTGCCTAATACGTTCCTGTAAGCTGTCACTACTGCTCACTCTGTAAGTGCACAATACTTACTGACTGTGTACTTCGCTGTCAGTGCTAACCCACTATTCCCAAACTGCATTTCACTGAACTTCTATCCGGTTGTCAAACTAAGTTGACAGCATTGCATTACCAGGGGCTTTCCTCAAAATGAGGATCCCTGGCCATACCTAAAGCTGGACTCTTGGCAGTGTCCCTTCTGTTGGCCCCTCGCTGAGACCTGGCAGAAGACCTGGGATTATTCCACCTTAATCAGGCTAGCACTGTAGGCTTATCATTCTTCTATCAGTCTCACCCTCGAGGCTGCGGGGGTGTGAAAGCCGTACTGTCTTCCTATATGCCCAAGGCTTGTACTGTTACCCTTAAAGAGCCTGCGTGCATGGCGATTAATCACTACACATTTCATTGCACTGCTCAGTAAGCTCTGTAAGCGTTTAAACTTGGCTATTTCACACCCTTACATCCGCACAAGAAGCATCTTCAGGACGGCAGATTTAAATTCTCAAAATGTCATCAGGCTAGAATATTTCCTCCTCCGGCCAAATCACACAGACATAAACACCTACCTGCCTAAATGCTCACTTAAATGTCATTTCCTTCAGCATTTACAGAGCATCCATCCTCTCCCAGTTTCACTCAACAGTCACTGGATCAAAAGAGCGTTAGTGCTGCTTCAATTACATATACTATCGACCTATTTGGCAACGCTGGCAATGCTTCGATTTAGCATAAAAGCAAAGTGTCTCTCGTCTTTTACTCCAATAATGTAATTTATGCATGGGAGACCTGGCAAAGTGGTTGG
This sequence comes from Aulonocara sp. 'chitande type north' Nkhata Bay, assembly GCF_057382095.1. Classification (NCBI taxonomy): domain Eukaryota; kingdom Metazoa; phylum Chordata; class Actinopteri; order Cichliformes; family Cichlidae; genus Aulonocara; species Aulonocara sp. 'chitande type north' Nkhata Bay. The sequence goes on along the minus strand of NC_141355.1, from coordinate 24,925,793 downwards.
TTTTAATTTTTCCAGGAGTCATTTATCAATGACTCATTGTGCATGTGATGAATGTAGACAAACAGAAATATGAGTTCTAAAGTCTGCAATAAAGAATGGTGGCTTGACAGCTTAGCAGAATAGATCAAAGAGTGACAGTAAGGAAAATAATGAAGACTGTAATAATGACAGTGTGCTGAGGACTGTCAGAGCGATACATCATGTGGGAGAACTTAGCGGTGGTGCTGAAAGTGTGTGAGTCTGGACATCTTTACAGAGATGTGCACCTTTATAAATATTGTGTGAGGCCGCAGAGTGGCCTGCAACACAATTGTGGGCAGTAATGGAGTATGAAGATGATGGCAGAGGTGTGCACCAAGCCACACTCACACAAACACACACACACACACACCCTCCCACCCTTCTGTCAGTTGCTGCTGCTGCTGAGTTCATTTCCCAGTTTCTCATCTTGCTCTGTGTGACAACCCAGGTGGGCTGAAAGAATACAGGAAATCGGAAAGGTGAGGGTGAGGGGGAAAAATGATGGATGAAGAGAATTCCAAACAGGAAGAAGAAACAGGTAGATTTTCCATTAAATGTCTGGGAGGCCTGATGATAACAGTGCATCTGCCACCTGTGTCATCACGTTGAAAACAACTGACTGCCCTGCTGCTCCCACACTCCACTCGATGAGAGAGAAGGAAAAAGGAGGGCGATCGAGCGTTCTCCCATCACATATTTACAAAGGTTACTTAGCTACTTATCACATTTGCCAAAAAATGCAGAATAAGGAGGCAGATTATTAGCACGCGGAGCTTCAAAGGATAATAAAAGCTTTATAACTGTGCAGTGAACACCCGTGCTTTTTTTGATTGTTAAAGACAGATGCCACAGACTGGCGTACTGTGCCTGACGAGCTGGAGCAGCCACACGCTGGCAGAGAACCAAATATTGTTTCACTGGCAGATGTGGGAATGTGGCCACACCGACAGGAAAGTAAATAATTAATGCTACCGATTTTTGAGAAGAGATTTGTGGTAGAAATTTGCGTCTGCAAAGGAACTCTTAGCAGGATAAGCGGAGCAGAATTGCAATTCCAGAGCTCCTGGAAAGAATCCAGAAAGACATAATTTTTCCAAATGAGACACATTTTCCAAATGAGGTTGGGCACAGAAAATGAGTTTGCAAAAGTTATTTTGTTCTAATTATGTTTTAATGAACTATTTTTGTTCTGAATAATTGAATCTTTTCTCCTATAAAAGCCACAGAAATCATTAGCCTACATTCTACATTGGTGTTGTCATTGTTTCTGCACCGTGTCCCATTTTTAGTCTTGTTATCAGCAGATACATTAAAAGGCACTATTTAAATCACTACCCATTCCATAGCAGTTAGACCAACCAGCCTCACTGGGAAGATTATCTGCAGGGAGCCACAGTACACCAACCCTAAATTTGAGGAAAACAAGAGCTGAATTTGAAGCAGCTAGAAAACATAAAATGCACTCTATTTATACAAATGTGAAAAGACCGAGCACAAAAATAAATAAATACATTTTAAAAATTGCACCGTTTAAAAAATGCCTCAAAAAATGCCATTTGGCTCAGAAATAACCTTATTTGAAAAGAAAATGGAAACAGAGCTATATTTTAGAAATATCTGCAAAACTGAAGGAAGCTGACAGCTGGATGGTTAATCAATTTATTATCGCATATCAAATATCTCAGTGGATACAAAGAAAAAGTGAGGGGAGACGACTGAGAGAAGAAAAACACATGTGGCCTTCAGTGACTCCTGGTGTTCATGTATTAATCGTGAAAGTTCTGCATTAGATTTGTGCAATCGTGAGTCTGCGCTGTGGAGGCTAAGTATGTTTGCCGGTTCGTGCATCAGAAAAAGGTCTTGTCATATCGCTCCGAGTACCTGAGGGCCTCAAATCCAACACTGTACGTCTCTCCTTAATTATTAAACATAAGGAGAAAGAGCAGCAAAGAGAACACAGAATGAGGAAAGAGGCAGAGGGACGACACAAGCAGTGGACAATAGAGGACTTGAAAGGGAATGGCTGTCCGTGAATACAACGTTACTGGTGTAAGAAAAAGAACAAAGGAATGAAAGGACAGAGATTCATTCTGTGATTAATTATCCTCATTGTATTCTCAAAAAGCGCTGAGGAAAGAGAACCAGAGGCACGCACAGAGACACCGACTGACATACACAAACACACAATCGAGCAAAGTTTGAACAACAGTGTTTCTGAAAGGTCGTTAGATTCCCCTGAAGTTATGAGGACAGGGCTAAAATTACATTTTAACTGAGGTGGACTGCCTCTCGGTTTATGAAGTTATTAACTACAGGCTGTGTGTAAACACTTTCACTTTCTCGCTCTACAACTAGAGTTTGAATTCTGTAATCTTTTATGAAAACAAATTAGACCCATATTTGATTTTTGATGAGACTGCCCTGGAGTTTTAAAAAGGCTTTAAAAGTTTGATATGTGAAGGCTAAAACAGCCTGCAGCACAGAAAGACAATTTCCCACATTTGCAACTGCCATCAAATAGAAAAACACACACACACACACACACACACACACACAGAAAGGAAACATTCACACAGCCACAGTTGTTTGATGGAGCACCCTTCTTTCTACTTATTTCTTTGACAAGCACCAAATTAACTATGTAATGAAACTTCCATCACTTACGGTTGTCTGTATACATATGAACACAAACATAATAAAGCCCAGATTAAAATGGTCGATATTCAGGTAACAGCTCTGCATTTTCGGAAAATGTGCAGCTGCCTTGGCAACCTAATGGTGAAAACATCACTGCATCATCGGAAAAAGTCCCGTTTAAAACCCCGCTTTTGCTCTTTGCTTTTTGTTCAGATTAAATAAACATGACAAAATGAGTTAATTAGTGAGATTTAAAGGTGCTGGGAAGCAGGTGGGCCGCTTATGTGAGCAAACAGACATGAAAGTGGTATTGATCTTTTTCATCTAATTTTAAGCAAGAAAGTCAATAAGCACGCTTCACAAAACATCAATTGTCAAATATCATGTGTGTGTGAATAATTAAAAAAGAAAACAAACAGCCGTGTGAGCGTACCTAGAATAAAATGGAAGAGAGAGAATTACACAAATTGGAGTGTCTTTGTGCCGTAAAACAAAAGAAATAAATAAAATAAATAAATAAATCACACATTAATTGAGTATTGTGGTGGTGGTGGTTGGGGGGGGGGGCTAATAATGCAGCAGTTCTTTTTATTACTTCTGGGTAAAGCTGATACAAATACAAGTTGTGTAGGGTTCTTGGACCAATGCTTACAACAATCTTTCTGGTAAAATATGGAAACACGAGACAAAAGAGAGCAACACCTGCATTTAGCTAGCTTGCAGTGCATTATGCTCCAGTCTTGCTTGCAGGGCAGAGCACATCCTGATCTTTGTCTTGGCTATCTCTACTTCTAGAGCTTTAGCCTGTTATTAGTTATGTTCTTATGAATGCAGACAGGCCATGAAGGTTATAACCTCCAAACTCCAACACCAAACTGCAAACTAACTTCAGATAACACACGGACTGGATGCCACCTTCTATCTAACATCAGTCTTTCAGATAACATTTAGTCACAGTTTTGAACTAATTCCAGATGGAAATCATAAACTGAAACTCAACATTGATTCAGTATTAAATTAGCTGCACTGTCAAAAAAAACAAAACCCACTGCACATTCAGGGGAAAACATTATTAGATTTAGGGATAATAGAAGATATAAATCTCTAAATCTACATTTGGTTTCAGTCACACAGATCTGTCAGCAACTACTTGTGTCAACAAGTAATTTATGGCTGTCTCAAAGTGAACTAAATGACAAAGACAGGGCTGCACTAAAGATCTCCTTCTGATTGCTTTGGTTGCTGGCACATCACCATCCATTTCCAAGTAAAAGTTATACCTTACCTCTGCGACCAACATGTTTCAAAATGAGCAAACTTTACTTTGAAGGTTGGGACCCAAGGCAATGTCAATGATTTTGGTATAGCAACACTTGCCAACCGGTTATGAGATATACATTTTTCTCTATAGCACCTTGCTTTAAGCAGCAGGTTGCTGAGTGACTGGTCAGGTGGCTACAGGTTGCTAACTGTATGATTTTAGATGTACAAAATTTGAAGACAAAAGAAGCAATTAATCACAATTAACAGCACCATTGTTCACTTAATTTTTTTTATATTACAAACACTACAGCAGGGTGCCGGTTTAGCTCAGTGTGTTGAGCAGTCGACTACATGCCGTACAAAGAGCAGCCAGCCCAGGTTCGAGTCCAACCCGCGGCCCTTTGCCGCATGTCTGCCACCGTCTGTCCTCTGTTCACTGTATCTATCAAATAAAGCTGAAAAAAGCCCCCCAAAAAAGCGGTCAAAAACACTACAGCTGACACTAACACCTAACTTTTCACTGAATACGATTCTTCAGATGAATGGATCTTTCAGACAAATAAAATCAACACAAAGAACAGGAAACACAAGGAGGGGACATTAAAGGACAAAAAAAGACGACAGCTATGTGCGAATACAACACAAACTGTAGCTATCGTATGCGTGTGTGGTTACAACTAAAAAGAGTGTATGTGTGTTAAAGTAGATAGAATGGCCTTACTTAGAGTTGGAAGACATGAGAAACTCTGACAACTTTACATTCCATGTCACTAAATATTAATTTGCAACATTTGTCAGTGAAATATTCCATCTTTTGTGGGTTTGTGCATGTGTGTGTGTGTTTGTGAGGGTGTACGCGTGGATGTGTCGTACAATTTTGCCTTCAGGCCATCCGGAATGTGCAGATTGCAAAAGAATAGCTCATCAATATTCATGTGAGTTTATGCTTTCATTAATGTTGCAGCAAATTGTCTCAGATCAAACTCAGGGCTTGTATATGCGTCCACTAGTGTATCTCACAGACTGAGAAGGAAAAAGAGTGAAGTGAGAGAGTTATCAGAGGGGGATGGAGCTGGAGAGAACAAAGAGAGGGCTGGAGCTGCTACAGATGGCCCTATGTTTCCAGCAGATGAAAAGGAAACTTTGAAAAAAGAAGGGGAAAAGATCATACACATGAGGGGAGAAAGAGAAGAAAAAAGTGGGAGGTCAAAGGAAGAAAGAGACAAAACAGAAGAGTGTAAAAGAGAGGAGGAGAGAATGAGTAGGAGGGAGGAAGAAGGAAAGAGAGAAGAACAGAGGAGAGTTAAGTTCTAAAGGTATCTGTCCTACTTTGGTCTGACTAATGAACCTGAAGTGTCCCGAATCTGTCCTGAATCACCGGAGGCCCGGTTAGACCACCCTGTGCTCGGAGTGAGTGCACTTTTATTTTTTCTGGCATGGGTGTAAGCATGTGAAACATCTTGATGTGTGTTTGAGCCAGCGCGACACTGAATGTGCACTTGATTTAATATGCTCTCTCTACTGTACGCTGTAGTTGCGTGTGTGATCTCATTGCCCTGCCTGTGTTCAACGAACCCCTGCACCTTCTAGTCATTTGACTTCACAGCGACATGTGTCAGTGAGAAACACATGCGCGCACACACTCTTGCGCAGAACGGTCATGTATCATCTGACGACAGATTGTTGTACAACCTAAAACGGCAAATTTAAAGTTGCGGTGCCACAAACATACACGCTGTTTGGAAACAAAATTGTACAATTGTCTAACATCAAGAGAAAGAGGGAATACATCAAACAGCAGACACGTCCTTGTGATGTGAACATCCAGCAAATGTTTTGACGTTGAAAAACCATTGCCTGGCGGTTTTTACTTGACATCTAGTCATTGCTGAAAAATAGTTCCAAGATTAAAGCTGAAATATTATTTGTCTTTTCTTTTTTTAAACAAAGACAAATGCTCGTAATTCCTACTTTGCAAAAGTATGATCTATATTTCTCACTTTGTAGGAGACTGTCTAACCATCGACATCCATCCATTAACAGTCGGGTTTTTGGCATCCAAGGAGAGAGCGTCTGGGTTTCAACCAAGTTTTCTGGGTAATAGCAATAAGATGGGCATAGACACTAGCTCATAGTTCAAATCTCATTCTGATTCTCTGGGTAAGCAATATCTAGACCCTTTACATGTCTCAGCCTATGTGTTATCATGTTTAATCTCTATCCTCCTGCCACCTATGCATGATTAAATATGCTCACAGGAGACAACTATGAGTAAGCAGGAGTCATTAATGGCTTTCAGTGTGCTACATGAGGGTGCGATCCTCCAAGAAAGAAACATAACAAATGAATGTATGACCATATGTTTAGATATAATCGCTCGGAGATAACATTGGCCTAATGTTGGCCTGGTTTTTACAGTTCATTCTCTGAGTAAAGTCGATGTAACTGTCTCACAGTGCTAGAGCCAAGTTGCTATTGTAGAAAATGCGAATTACCATTAGCAATTTTCATTTATTTTCCCTACCAATGCAGGGATGTGTGGGTAGGGAACAGGAGAAAAGTGGAAGAAGAGACTGTAACAAAAAAATACAAGTTTTTTTGACAGTATTATGTAAAATGTATAAAGTGAGGTATCTAAAAGTTGCCAAGGTAACATTTTTTATCGTTTCTCCAAGAGAAAAGCTTTCACCTGACATTCTACTTTGTATAAATGTTTGAAAATTCTTTGATTTGAGAGGTCCTGGGTTTTTTCTCCTGGTACGCCGGCTTGTTCCCACTATCCAAACATGGGACAAAGAAAAACTGACCCTTAGCCCTGTGATGGACTGGTGGCCTGTCCAGAGTGTAACATGCCTCTAGCCAAGTGACACCTGGGAAAGGCTCGAGCTTTAAGAGGACAGATGGATGGATGGATGGATGGATGGATGGATGGATGGATGGATGGATGGATGGATGGATGGATGGATGGATAAAGAACACACTATGGATTCATACAAGTCTACATCAGCACTGCATATGTGTCTGCAAAATAGTCTAAAAAGAGACACAGTTAAAGCAACTTTCATCATCAAATCTCCTAAAGAACAAATTAATTATCATTAAAACAAACAAGTGAGGTGAGGCACGGTGCTGACGTTCACGCTGTTCATGCTGAAGTCAAAAAATTTCATTGTTTCAGTTCTTTTGTTTTCTTAAATTTTTAAAACTTCCCAATTCACTTGGAAAAAACAGATTTGATTTATCCATCTGTGTTTACTTTCTGAGGTTTCTTGATGTCGAACTGTGTCCGTTCATTAATTATTAAGGTTTAGACAATACTTTAGACAGACTCACTTTTAGCATGTTTGTAAATGATTAAACATCTGACAAAAATCCACTAGGTTTACAATCCAAACAGAATTCTTGCCACAGGCTAGAGACCAAAAAGTTGCTAGCATCAGAAAGGCGGTAAATTTCTGTGGCTGACAGGTGTGTGGTGTGTGTGACTGTGCTGAGCAGGGTTTTCTCTAAAAGATGAGAATTTTTCCCAGATGAAGATTTGGCAGAAAATAGTTTGCCCCAAAAAATGTATGCACTTTATGCAACAGAAACTATTTAATAAACATTTTTGATGTACCTTTGAGAGATATTTGCAGACAGTGATGTTAAGATATTTGAAATACGTCTGGTTGTTCTATACTGCATTACTGCTTGGACTTTTTTTTTGCACAACTGGGATTTTCAGTTTGTGTCTTAGGTGAGCTTCACTCTTACTGGCTTTACTCGTATTTTAGATATATGTAAAAATGTACAGTGCAAATTCAGAGTTAATACTAACTGAACCTTATCTGGCTTACATTCAGCTTGGTAATATCGTAATGATAGTAGTAAAACAATGATAATTAGATTAATAAAGTAGTAACTACTTAATTATTACCTTTTCATTAAGCATTTCCAAGTAATTACACAGTAATAACCAGGTATTAGCTTGTTATTAATGATGACAATTTATTTATTAATAAAGCTAGAAAATATTTGCCAATATAGCAATAGTCTGGTAAAAAATATGAAAACCTGTCACGAGAATAATAGTATAATATCAGTATTTGGATTGTAAATGGTACAGGGTAACATCAAAGGGGAAAACTGATCCTAATGAGGTAATAGCGGCTGATGTTTTTACATTTGCACCAATTTCCCTCAGCCTAATAACTTCAAAGTGACGTGAAAATTTATGGAAGTCATAATTACCATAAAAATACTACAATAAATAATTCCTTATGTTCCATTTACACATGCTTCTGTTATAACCAAACTGCTCTGCTACCTGCTTCTATTAGAATTCAGAGTAAAAATAGACAAAACCGAATGTGGAGAGACATAATCACTGAAAAGAGTGCTTCCAGGTAGCAACTTTCTTTGTAATCCCAAAAGTGTTTGGCACTTATTGAACGATAATAGAAATGTAATTACATCTAATTAGACTCCATGAACCCTGTATTTAAAAAAAGAAAAGAAAAATGAAGGGTAAAAATGGATAAATGAATAACAATTTCTCCTCCCACATTACAGGCACTGTAGAGGTAGATGTGCTTGCAGGTGACAAATGATCTAAACGCTGTCATTATAACTTATTCACTACATCCACTAAATATTGATTTAATTAAATTTACTACTACATTATCAATTCAGTCTTTTAACAATTTAAGCATATCTAAATTGTCCTTTGGCCACCAGAAAGAAGAAATGTGACCTTAATTTTATGCTGCAAGGCAGTTATGATCAACATGTGAAAAGCACGAAATACAAATACTTGTCCTTTATTGTTTGTCTATAAAAAGCTTCCAGTTCGGAAAACTGGATCTGACTCTATTTAGCAATAACAGCCCATTTACATTCCTCTATGTATTTTATATATGGATTAAATAAATATCTTATATCTCTGTCCTTTCCAATAACACAGCCTCCTGTTTTTATTATCTTCCTCTTCTTTCCACATATAGTGGCACAATCTTCACAGCTCAAAGCTGTAGAGGCTATATTTTCCCCTCTCTCCTTCACAACCCTCTGCAGACCTCTCATTCTATAATCTACTTGATTCTCACGTATGAAGCCAGGAACTAATTGCTTTTTTAATAGCTTGGATCATGGTTTATTGTGTGCCAGTGTGCGTCCCCATGCGTATTTGACTGTATAGCTGTGCACACGGGCATTCGTAGAGCGATGCGATGAGGAGCATTCTGCAAACGTTTTTCTCTTCTTATCAATAAAGATATTTGATGTTGGTCTCAAGCCTCACTGAGATGTTTCCATCATTCATTTACCTTATTGCAAGGACTAACGTGGGAAAATATAGTTTTTGTTTTCCCACATTTTTAATGTTATTGAATGTAACTCTTGGGCATGTCTATATATCATCTGTTGGATGAAATAAAGCTGAATAATTATTCCAATCATTTTTGTGTTCTTTACAACTCTTTAGGGAAATATAAAATTGGTTACTTGTCTTAGCGCATGTATCTACATTTCAATAACAATACAGCACTTGAATAATTATAGTTTAGCTAGCTGGAAGTGAAGTATTTATGTAAAAAATAACATTTGCACCAGTACAACATGCACCAGGACAATGACGCACAAGGCAATATCCTTCTAAAGTAAGAATGAATATATATATATATATATTTTTTTTTTTTTAATTAAGCCAAATTTCTTTTTAAATGACAAAAGGAAAGATGAATATGGTTTTAAGCAGTATGCAGAGAAGTGAAGATATCTGATATGGGCCTCTCTTCAAAGGAAAATGACCTTTCATCTCAGCTGCTGAATTTCACAAGCATTTCTGGGCAGGCATACACACACGAACAGACACGGTTCCTAAAAAAAGAAGTATTCATCCCCTTTGGACTTTTTTTCTATGTTACTGTTTAAAACTTAATCACAGGGAGTGTAATTATAGGCTTTAACAAAAAAAAAACATAAAAAAATAAAAGAGTCTTTATGTTGTGGAAACAAAAAATATACAAGTCAAAGGAGCTTGCAAAGAAAAGTGTCTGGACTTCTTTAAGTTGCTTGAAGACGTTTCACCTCTCATCCGAGAAGCTTCTTCAGTTCTAAGGTCAAATGGTGGGGAGTCCCAGATTTAAACCTAGTGGGAGTTTCCCCCCACAGTGGGACAAAAGGACCCCCTGATGATCCTCTAATCGCCTGAGCCAAGGTGTGAAACTGGGTGTGGGTCCCAATCAGCCAGGGTTTCGGGTGAGCTCATTGTGAAACCTGGCCCCACCTTATCATGCGAAATGATAAGGTGGGGCCAGGTCCTTTTGTCCCTCTGTGGGGGGATACTCCCACTAGGTTTAAATCTGGGACTCCCCACCATTTGACCTTAGAACTGAAGAAGCTTCTCGGATGAGAGGTGAAATGTCTTCAAGCAACTTAAAGAAGTCCAGACACTTTTCTTTGCAAGCTCCTTTGACTACGATGACCTGGATGACCGAGAACCTTCACAGACAAAAATATACAAGTTAAGTCAATGAGAAAAACAAATAGAAAACATAAGATAATTAATTGATAAGTATTTGTCTTTTTAAAAATGAAACACCTATCCGTCTTCCACATATAGGCCATCTGTCTACTTTTATGCCCATAATAATAAGTGTGTGTGTGCCATCAATGTGTCGGACCTTTTTTATGAGTCCACGTTACAGTGATGACAGCTTCCATTTTGCTGTATCATACCACGTCTGTCAGTTTCTCATTGTCAGTCATCGTTTCTTCTGTCTCTCCATTACATAGACCATCAATTTCTCTTTCTGCCTATGAGTCATTCAACCCTGTATTTCTTTCTACCTTCCTTTGATGATCAGTAAAAGACTGCTTTGAAATATTCTTCAGGTAGTATGAAAGTAAAAATGACGTAAAGTGATAAAGTGTTACACTGTACCGTATAACATTGATATAATGCATTGTAGAGACTCTATGTAGAAAATATAAATAAAATTAGAATATACACACACTGGCCACTTCATTATCTACACCTTACTAGTACTGTGTTGGACCCCGTGTTGCCTTCAGAAATGCCCTAATTCTTTGTGGCAAGCTTTCCTCAGAGATTTTGGTCTATATACAAATGACAGTGTCACAGACGATGTCCAACTCCACCATATCCCAAAGATCTTGTATTAGACTGAGATCTGGTGACTGTGCATAGCATTGGGGTACAGTGAACTCACTGAAACACGACAATACATTACACCACCACCTTGAACTGTCGATAGAAGCCATGTTGTCAGGATTAAGTCAAATTCTGAATCTAACAACTGAATGGCAGAGCAGAAATTGAGCCCAGGCAACTTCTCAATACTTTTCTGTTTTACAATTTTGATGAGTCTGTGGAAATGGTCGCCTCAGTTTCAGTCTGGCTATTCTCCTCTGCATTTTTCACTCAATGGATTTTTTCTCTTTTCCAGACCGTTCACTTTAAACCCTTGATATGGTTGTGTGGGGAAATCCCAGCAGATCAGCAGTTACAGACCAGTTACAGACCACTGGTCTGAGTATTCCGTTTTGACACCATCAAACACGGCATGTTCAGTCACCTTTCTCTGTCATTTTGACACCTGATTTGAACTTTAGCAGGTCATCTTGATAAAAGCCTACAGTACATGCAGGAAGTTGCTGCTGTGTGATTGGCTCATTAGATATTTGTTTTATAAAGCATTTAAACAGGTATACCTAATGAAGCAACCAGTGAATATATATCTCTTGTTTTCTTTGGACTGGTTTAATGAAATATAGGGTTAAAAAGACTTGCAAATCATTGCATTCTCATTTTAGTCTAAATATTGGCCTAAATTCTTCACTAAATAGTTTGTAGATGTAGATAGAAAACCAAAATTTCTCAAGGGCACAATCCCGCAGCCACACCTGTCCATATTTTCTAACTAGACTTTTCCAAAGTTTATTTTTAGGAAAAGTTCAACACATTTTGCTCCTTTTTTGCTCAATGAACAAACGCTACCCTTTTAAGTCAAAGACACTCTAAATGACCACGAGGGTCTGAATCTGCCCGTTCAACCTCACAGTTGTGGATGGCTACTCGCTGCTTTTCACTTGTTTGGGCTATTCCACGATACACTTGACTCACAATGATGTGATACAGCCATCAGTCACGCCTTCATGTGCACTGATACCATTACTGATGCTGATTTAAAGGATGGACAAAGGACATCTTGACCTCAAAGCATTTAACATGGTTACACACAAATTACATTGCTGCATCACCCTTTCCTGGCTTTCTAAATAAGCCTGCTTCCAACAATTAACGGCAAATTCCTCAAAATGCGGATTAATGAATTCAAGCAATTTTCTAGTTTATTCCTCATTAAGGTAACAAAAATTGGGCGAAAATCTAGCAGTGCACAGTGAAACTATCAGGGCTAACATTTTAAGTAAACACGTCCAATTAACACTGACTCATTCGGGAAACTGTGAAGTGATGTAACAGTACATTCAGTGGCTCCTATCATTATCTGTATTGTTGCACATTGCAGTGCCTACTGGAGGAAGTGTTCCTGACGGCCTTCGGGTTAAATGCCTTGGAGAATTTTACAAGCACTGTATGCTTACACTGCAGGGACTCCTGTTTCCTCTCTGTTGGTACCCATGGCAACTCTGAGATATTCTATCTATGTCCCAATTCTCCAGCTCCTTCTAAAGAAATGTCCTAAATTCTCTTCCTTCCTGACAAACTGTTAAATTACCTCCACTGCTACTGTATTTTATTTCGAATAAATGCACCCCCACGCTAAAAGTCAATGAATGTGTCAGACATGAGGAGCCACGGCCATCTTTGGAAAACTCTACGGTAAAACATAAAATGCATCGGAAAGTCACATGTGTCCAGTTATCCTAAAGATAATCAGATGCTGCTGATGTATCACACACACACACACACACACACGCCTCGCTGTCTGCAATACATGCAGTTAAAGCTAAACCTAAAATATCTGGATGCACTTCTGCAGGGGTCCATTTTTTACTTATTAGCAAATACAGGCTTTGCTTTAAATAGAATAAAATGCATCCTAACAAATCAAATATTTGCTCGCCATATTCACCATTATTTCAATAAACATATACACTTTTGAATTTATCAAAGCTGGAATGTGAGGTACACTATTTCTCAGTATTACGTTGGTTGCTAATTCAGGCATAGTATGATGATGACATAGTAGTATAGCTTTTTAAAGGGCAGCTATCTAGGAGCTGCTTTTTTAATAACAATAGCAGTGATGAGTTGACCTTTTGCATTTTTCTTTGTCCATTATGGAACAATGAAAAACTCATTAAAGCTGTTGAGGCCCATTTGAGCTTAATATACAGAGACCGACAGCAGCCGATCTAAAACACAGAGAACTGACTCATTGTAGTAAAAAATTTCATCATTTTGAGTCACACAAATAAATCCCAAATCATGCAAATTTAAAAGCATCCATCTTTCCACATGGCAATATGAAGCTGTAAATGGATATATGCTACAGAGGAATACATTTTTTTAAGGCCATAGTGACTATTTTAGGAATTCTGACTGGGAAAGATTAGCACAGCAAGATTTTTTATTCATCACCTCTCATAGTTTTCTCATTTAAGCAGAAGTGTCTCACCTCCTCTATTAGGCAAGTCTCCCTCGTTGCTTTATTATACTGATTTGCATCAAAGTTACTGCATGAAAAGAAAAAAGACTCAATGAACTCGATAGACAAGGTCACACCACGTATAACGCTCATTAGAAAATTATTAGGTGACTCAGATGGATCAACACGACTTTTAAAATAGACTTCCTGATGTGTGGACAGGTCTGTATATAATAACCATGGCGACGTAATGCAAAATAGTATATAAAGTCCAGTGAACTCTGGGAACCCTAGAAAGTTTAGGCAGAGCATCAACTATTGTCTATCAGCTACACAGCAAGCTAGAAGGCAGAGCTGGATGGTTTTTGTTCTGTGACGATTCCAATAAAGTTTAAGCTACCAAGGTGACTGTGGCATAATTGTGGACAAACAAAGATATGGGCAGTGTTATTGCATTGATTAACATTGCATAATATTTAATATTTGCCTGGTTATTTTTTTTTTTTACTTGTCTCCGGTTTTACAGCTTTTCATCTGTTCGTGCATAAAAACACAGTTAAGAGCTGGCTAGTAAGACACACTGGCTAACTTCTGTACGGTCAGTTTGCAGAAAATTGACAGAAATTCTGAATGTGTCAATTTGAATGTTACTAACCTTGACCCTAAAGCCACAATACACAACTACAAACTTAATGCATACCTAAAATATATATATTTTTTTTATTCTCTACTTTTCCATTAGTCACACATAGTCCGGCATAGCTGGCTTACTTATCTTAAGCAAAGCTGCACCAATATTATATAGCTAATCCATCCACCCACCTAAATCCTCCCCCGTGAGAAAAAAAGAAAAAAAGTTTAAAAGCGACTAAGAAGAATGACTAACAGACTTCATGTTGCATTTTCAGAGAGCGATGCAGAGCAGCTTGACATCACTTCTTTAACTGAAGCAACTGCCTGTTCAAGGATTAGTTTACAACTCTGTTTTAGACCCCTCTTAGATTTAAGCAAGAGAGAAAAAAAGCGTCATTTTAATGTTATTTGTCAGATGTTGTAAATATGCATACATTATTTGCATGCATCTCCCCATGAAAGAAAAACAACATTTGCATCAACTTTGTTGAAGCATCAAATCATCAGTTCCTACTTGTGACAGTTTTAATTCAGTCAGTGAGCTTCCACTTCAGACTTAATATGAAAGGACCCTAGATGGTAATACATGCAGTGAATGTGCCTTTACATCAGTTAAAGGTCAGCTGGCACATGCGGCTGCACCGACCATTTATTAAATGATGTACGTTTATGTCCTGTGTAAAAACTTATGGCTCTTCCTTTTCTCCATCTCTTGTTCTTGCACTCTATTTCACAATTCCTTCTATTCCGCCATTTCTTCTCCCTTGTGTCTGCGCGTCACAGTCTTTCACTCACATGTCATGTTCTTTCATGTTCTTTAGTTCTATCAAATTTAATTCCATATGAAGTCAGGCTGGGGGCGAGTGAGTCACTTGACTTCACGGTGCAGTTTGAGTAGTTGCAAATTTAGCTTAAGACTATTTATAAAGGTGCTGCATTTGTGGTTGATTTTTGCACTTAAAACACTGCTGACACAATTTCTTTAAAACCAACTAACAAGTTAGCCTAAGGAGCTTGGAAAGAAAGCGACTTCTTTACATTTCGTGAAGATGTTCCACTTCTCATCCAAGAAGCTTCTTCAGTTCTAACATGTTAGATCATCATATAAATAGACACTTGTTTTTAACTTCAAACTTTCTTTCAATTTCATTTTTCATCACACTGGCATAACCCAGTAACTGTTGCATCATTTATTAAATTAATTGCTTGGCTGGAAAAATATCAAGAAAACTGTAGAAAGAAGCTCAGCTGAAAAAGGTAGAACCAGACAATATTAGCATTTGTCTTGAATGGCTACTGTTACAGCTAATTAATTAGCGCATTTGCTGTTGGAATAACTAGGTAATCAGTTCAGATCTAGCAAGTGTGGCTAGTTTGAGATTAGAGACTTGCAAACGCAAGTTGAATGCATACTGAGTGTTGTGCTTAAAACTGAACAAAATCTGAGGCAGCACAACAGGCTATTCGAGACTGAGTAAGGGTGTCTAACAGTGAACCTGTCTGACACCCATACCTCTAAGGCCTTTCTTATATATATTGTAAATGCGGTCTATCTGTCTCTCCATCATGCTCTCACTAATTCACCCATTGTTCCCCTTAGTCTTACCCTAATTAATACTCTTTATCTACCTGTTTCTCTTTCTCTGCCTCATCCATCTATCCTTCCATCCATCACCCTCGCTGGCCTGCCCAGGTCATTACCCACTGTGATGATGGTTTTGTTGCACTAATTAGGCTAATTATAGTTGTCAGTTCTAACCTGGTCCTCTGCAGGGACTTTGTGATCCTACTGTGACTCGATCTGACCTTGGCTATTGACTGTGTGTGCATGTGTGTAATACCGCTGTTGCCATATCTGACCTCAACACTGCACATGTTGCCCCCGTTTTCACTTATTTTAAATTCTCTCTTTCAGTTTGTGTCTGTTTGTTTCCCTTCTAACCACCTCCCACTTGGTAACACTTACACTAGTTTTTTGGACCGTTCTCACCCTTTTATACTTTACCTGGCACCACACACATAAATCGCCCCATTGTGAGAAAACAACATGCAATTTAACTTTACTATTTCATGACCAGTCCACAAACGTCTAATGTTTTATTCTTTCAGTTTTAAGACGACACTAGATCTGAAGTTGTCGACCACCAGTTCAATTCCATTTTACTCGATCAAATAAAAAGCAAATATAACACACTCTCTGCTAGGCAATGGGAGTTGCTCTGAACCTATTTATGTGCAACAAGTATGAGCTTTATCTTTTTTTTTATCATTAAAAGTGCAAATTGTCTTTGTGTTTTTCAGTTGGTGCAGTTATTTTGGTGACTAAGTTGTTTTAAAATATATATACTAGACAAACATTACAACCTAAAATCTACAAAACTAATCAAACTCATTATTAGACTGCTGCCAGGGTCCAAATTTGAATATTTAAAGGTAAAAGTCAAAGTAAAGCCTAATCTGTCAGGAAGGTAAAAACATGTGTCACAATAACTGTGTCACATGACAAAAGTTTGACACCACCACTGAAACACATCAATATGTGAAATTTATTGCTATAAGTAGTTATTATTGGAGAGCAGCAGTATTTAGGAAGCAAGGCGAATCAGTTGAGCCACTGACTGTTGAGTAAGTTCCAAACCTCCACTGGTGTTAACATCAGCATACAAACTGTACGCCAGGCCACATAGCCTACCTTGGAAATTTGTTTGCTGTTTTTACATGAAGGTAGTGCTGCTACAGGAGACATGTTCATATAAATGACATAGAAGATGTCACCTCATCTGTTCTGTGAAAGCAGTGTGGAGTGATGCCAAATGAGAGTAAACGCATTTGATTTAACCTTCCCTAAAGAGTAGCCATGAGCTAAATGGTTGCTCCAAGAATGACTATTACTCAGAAGCCAGCAATTTCCTAATGTTGTAAACCTGCTCAACATTTGGCATTAAACCCCATTCTGATTCTGATTCTGATTCTGATAAGGTGGAGCAATACTTCCTATGGTGAACATCTGTGGCTATTTTAATTATGCACATGAACACAAAGTCACTGAAAGATTATTGAATGTTTATCACTCTGAGAAGAATAAACTCTATTAGGTAAACTGGTTTTCTAGCTAGTTAAATTTAAAGTTAAATTTCTGCTCTCTATAACTGTATCTCCTTCTGTCATTTTCAGCTACAATATGCCGTTATATTAGATAAATATCCAATATATGCAATCATACTGTATTCTATATGAGCAAACGTTATATTTTGAAAGTATACCGATACAACAACACATAACACACATTTCAGCAGTTTACTCACATATTTATATGTTTCTTATTTCCAAAAAGTGGCTATACAGTAACAAAGTGGAGAAAAGAAAGCCATGCGCCATTATAAACATTAAAAATAGTGAGCAGACTTTTGGTGTCTTAACAAATATAAATTCAAGAGACAAAGAAGAATTGTTTGCCTTTGGCTGTGGACCTGTGGTCGCATACTCACACATTCAAACTGTTTATTTCTCACATTTGTTTATTACTTCTTTTTGAAAAAGAAGATATGTGTTGTGTTATCATTTGGTGAGATATATTACGCCTGACACAGATAATTAAAGCAATAGGATTTACATTGTCCTTACACACCACGTCCTTTGGCTGCCTGCACTTTATGTACCTCAAATATTATTTACCACTTAAATTCCATCTTTTATTGAAGTGTTTGTGAGTGCTTGACCTCTAACTGTTTTTTTCTTTGGGTTAGCATCTTGCAGCCTGGAGCAGCCAGGGACTGAACCACCATCCTTCTGATTAGCAGATGACCTGCTCTACCACCTGAGCTACAGCCACCCCTTAGTGGCTCCAGGAACCCCTGGCAACCACTGGTCGCTAGCAAAAAATATGTATTCTCCAATAACTAACTGGGGAATTCTTGGCTGTTACTGGGTGAACTCAGTCACAAGACGTGTGCTGTACCAAAAACCTTCTCGTGAATGCTTTGATCACTAGCAGATTTATGTGGTCACCCCCAATATGCATGGAAGATGCCAACTTGTCTGCAAACAATCACTTACTAACCACAGAGCGGTAAGCAGAATAAAAGGTGTTTGGTAACAGTGAAACCGACACATTTTAAGGAGAAGTTCCAGCAGACACTAAGGGTTTTAGCGAGTAGTTATCAAGTGTCGGCGTGTTCCATGCAAACTACAATCAATGAGGTTTTTGGTGCAGCGCCGTCTTTGCGACCAGCATCAGCCTGCAACCTCCAGGCCCAGCATTAGTTCTAGTTACATGTATTTCTGAGTTAATTCGTGTTTTTACGATGATACCTGATGCGATCTGTAGAAGTATGTATATGGGTGTAAAAGCTGGACTCATTCAGTCTCAGTAGGAGCATTCCTGCCTAAGGGTCTGACATCTCTTCCTAATTTATTTTCTTACATTTCTATTTCAGGTTGCCTTTTATTTCCACTTTACTCAGCCTCAAACCCCCTGTAACCACAAAGCATCTCTGCATGGTCCTGTCTCATTCTGGCTCTCAGCATGTGCTCCTCTTTAGACCGCTTCCATCCCTCCCTCTCCCAGGCATCTTTCTGCTTTAATGAAACAGATGTCCCTTCATTAATAAAGACCTGCACTAACATGATAATGAAGGAATGAGCAAGCGTGCACAATAGACGGGGTGAGGACGCATACAAATGGATAATATTTAACATATTTGTCCGCGTCATACTACGAGCGAGAACACATTGTATTACATCAGGAACACATAACCTCACAAAACACACACAGACTGTTACGTGATGTTATCAAAGTTTTTCCATAGGCTACTGTTTTTTTAAAAGTCACTATTGGTTAAAAACACAGATATCGTGCCATACGTTAAGTCACACATGAAATGCTGGAAAGGATTTTTACCGCTCAGCTGTCCATAAATTACGCAAAGAAATAGAGCGTTTACCTGAGGCTGAAGCACAGTGTGAATCCCCTCATGCCCATGAAAGAGTACGGTAGCTAAAGGAAGTGCTTGGTTAGTTTCAAGGAGAATTTAAGTAGCTTCCTGTTGTGCTCTCATGTCTTTTCCCCATTGAGATTCCCATGTGCTGAGACATACCAGCTGTTCACAAAAGCTCTCATCACCACTCTTCCTCAAATACAGATTTGTGTAGCATAACCGCACGTGTTCCTATCCACTTTTTAATACTCAGTCATGGGAATTATCTTTTTAAAGCTGCCGATCTTCTGCTTCTTCTACTACCACTACTACAGATCAGTTAATCAATTTTTAATGTCCAAAATACTGCCTGTCCAAAACAAATCAATCAGCCAGTGAACTCTGGAGAACGGGGCAGGGGAAGGTGAAGAGACATGGGAATTGGAGGGCTCCAAGGGCCACCGCACTCTCAACTTCACACAGCTGGCCTCTTCGTTTTTGCCTCCCTGTGAACCACTAAAGGAAGGAAATGAAGGACCCCACTCCACTTTCAAAGGGAGAATAACTAGCTTTAAGGTCTCCAAGCTGCCTACCATTGTTTTTGTGCTTGATGCTAAACACTGTTCTGTTAATGTTTCATATTTATCACAGTCAGACAGAAACACCTCTTGAAATCATCAGCTGTGGAAAAACATGTCACATCATTAGAAAAGGGCAGACAAAATGTTAACTTCTCCCTGATAAAACACTAGAGACAAACTGAGCGTCGTGGCCTTCCACTCAGTGGTGAAATACTGAATTTCTTTCAGAGGCCGATTCAGTCAGCTCCAAACTGATTACGCTAACAAGCCTCCGCGTTTTCTCTTCATTAGACCATTTGCTCAGCCTTGTCCGTACTGGCCAATTTAAAAATCAAATCAGACTAACTCTGACTATTTTGTCCAATACAGGGTAATGCACAGAGAGGACGCTGTTATCTGCCTAGGCTCATTGCTGAACACTGTCTCTGTGAGCTGATGAAAATATCATCACAAATAGCTCTGGATCTAATAGACGACACACAAATACAGAGAAGAAATATTTAGTTAGATGTCAGCGTTGCTTTTGTATAAAAGCCACAGACTGACCTTTTATAATGTACCTCTGTTTAAACAGGGATCTACACTAAAAACAAAGCATCTTAGGCCAAAACAATAGATGGAAGAAGAATCCAACCGGTAAAGGAAAACAAAGACATCCATGTCCACTTCCACAGGAACAAAACTTCATTCCTATGATTCATTTGTGCCTTCAGGTATATCAAATAAGCATATACATGCTGTGCGATGTGTATAACGCAGTTCGATTATGTGACAAATTTGATTTGAGATGAGTCTTGACACTTAAGTCAGTCAAAAAATGCAATGCAATCACAGCTATGCAAATCACCAGCCATCAATCAAAATGGCCAACCGGTAGCTTCCCTCGGCATAAATTACTTGGCGACAGGTAGTTTGGGCATGCAAATCAATAGTAAGTCAAACTGGTTGATTTTTTTATAGCTCAAACAAGAATCATGTAGAGTGTACAACAAGATTTTAAAAAAAGGCTGATTAAACAAGAAAAGGAGATAATGAATGTTGAATTTTATGGCTATTTTAGGGACATCAAACTTGACATAATAGGATTATCAAATCATCATTCTCACATGCCATTATGAGAGATGGGTAATGAAACTGGTGTCGGAGTTAATAAATTGTCCTGTAAATCTTTTCAAGCTGGAGAGAGATATCTTTTAATTTGCTCATATTAGTACAGAGCTTGTCAAAGAGAAAATTATGCCAGAAATCATCATGCGAAATTAAAGAAGTTACTTCTTTTATTGTGTTACAGTTAGAAACTATCCTGTTAAATTGATCTCAAGTCAATGAATAGTGAAAATAATGTCTCAGCAGTCTGAAGTGGTCGTCCTGCTACAATCAATCACTGTCTTCTTTTTTTCCCCTTTTCCTGAATTCTCACAGATGCTGTTAGACTAACAGATGGAATTTGATTTCCATCTTTGAGAGTGGAGGTGGAGAGGAGACTTGGCAGGGCTAAGAGAGCCACTTGAGAGCACTGAGACCT
The DNA here is from genome assembly GCF_057382095.1 of Aulonocara sp. 'chitande type north' Nkhata Bay. Taxonomy (NCBI): domain Eukaryota; kingdom Metazoa; phylum Chordata; class Actinopteri; order Cichliformes; family Cichlidae; genus Aulonocara; species Aulonocara sp. 'chitande type north' Nkhata Bay. Next base: position 24,904,603 of record NC_141355.1, on the reverse strand, counting down.
ACATAGAATTAGAAGGCTTTGGAGTACACCCATGAGGTCACATTTACTATAACGAAGGTAAATCAAATGTTCAGCTGTCTTGATTGGAGAGAGAAACAGGCTAAGCAATGAACGGTTAGAGAAATGATGGATAGATGGCAGATGGCACACACAAACCTGGGCCAGTTGTGAGCTTATCTCTGCCTAGAGGGCGAACAGACCATTACATAGTCTGTGGCCTGCCAGATGAGATCAATCAATTACAAAAAATAATGGAAAGATTTAAAAAAAAAAAAAAAGGAGTGAGATATCCACATAGATTTCATGTCTTTTTTTTATATGTTGGTGCCCTTCACAACAGATGTGGTATAAAATCTTGAATTTATAGCTGGAATGCAATAAAAACAAATAGTATTGGGGCAAAGCAATTTTCAGACCCAGGATTGTGGTGTCACCCAACTCACGCACCCATACCTGTTGCATTCCTCCGTCATACCATGCTGCTTACTGCTTCCGGACAAATGGAGGTAGACGCGTATGGATGGACAACATAAGAGAAGACACAAAAGACATGGTGTAGTGAGACGAATGTAGTTGAATATGAACATGGGATACACACAAATGAATGCAAGAACACGAATGAACGTAGGCAGGGAGGTGCACGGAGAAGAAACAGAGATGAGCGTGAGGGGATAGGAAACAGCATGTGTGAATGTGGTCCCAGTGCAAAGCTGAATATTATAGTCCTCTCCATGTACTGAGGATCAGATCAGATCAGCTCCTTTACTCTAATCAGATCCTTTACGTGTAGATTATGCACTGATATTAAAGTGTAGTAAAGCAAGATAACACCAAAGGTCCATCAAAGCAACACATGAGTCCATAAATAAACATATATGCTCTCACAACTGCAATAAAGCTGGCCTTAGCAGATGCAAACCTTTTTCTACAATACACAACAACACATCCACTAAGAAAACATGCAAGCACACAGCACGTTCACACGACAAACACTCATTCAAAATGCACCATAAGATAAGAAAACTGTGTCAGTAGAAGTAATGAGGGCCTAAAAATGAAGGGGGGGGGGAATGAAAAGGGAGGTAGACACACAGAGATAGAGGAACCATGAAAGGCAGCAGCACCTGAAGAGGATGCCAAGACAGTAGGAGGTCTGGAAAAGGGACAGTGGCGAATGGAGGAAGATGAGAGGAGGATCAAAGAAGAGGACAAAGGGATAAGGAATGAAGGTGCCAGTTTAAATTAGGATTTAAGAAAATGCCCTCGCAACCTATTCTATAGGTGAAGGCTGTTTTTATCAGTATTTTAAACTTGCAAATGGTACAGTAGCCAATATTTTCTTTATCAGTTTTGTCGTGCTGTACACTGCTGGCGCAAAAATCATGGCGCCTGGGCTCGAACGTGGCTATACCATGCCAAAACATACTGCCAAGCGTTATGTTAAAAATAGACGGAAACATGTCTGCTTAAGTTGGTTTGTCAACAACAAATATCAACACAAAAAATATTAATGAAGGGAAATTTTTAGAAATGATCAGCGCTTACAACCCTAAGAGCATGAAGATGAAAAGTGGATGAACAAATTTAAAAAGAAAAAAAAAAACCAAGGGAAAAAAAACACTGTACTGGCTTCTATGGGTATTTTTATACCTGCAGAACTGGGTTAGGGCTGTGATCCATTGCAAGTGTTGGAACGCCAAACAGACTGCAGCTGCTGTCTTGCTCAACAGAGAAAGCTAAAACCTTTATACTTTACTTTAAAGATAACAAACGTCTGATACTGAAAACATAGCTTTTTGTCAGACAAGATTATATTCCCTGTCATTTGAAAGCAAGTAACTCTCATGTGGGACACCGTCCCTCTTACTTGACATTGCTTCTGTGTGTGTGTGAACACAAACTGTTGCAATTTCTCTGTTTTTTTCTAGCGGAGAAGCCAAGGCTCCTTTTAGCTTTACACACCAAATAAAAGTGTGCCCTTTTCAATACACCTATGTGCAAGAAAGCCAAATGCCCTTTAACATGTACTGATTATCTACCAGCTGGAAGAGCTGGCATAACGTAAAAGACATAGATACAATTGTATCTCAAGTTGGAGACTCGCTACATATGCGGCCATTTCCCGACAATCCTTGTTTCTTTGATCGTTTTGAGCTGAAGAATAGCCAATGAGGATGGGAGATGTTATGAATTAATGATGAATTCAAAGTGAATGCTAAGAGGGCTGTAGAAAGCAACATGGGAAATAAAAATATGGCATATAGCTAACTTACAATACAGTAATGCGCCGTGGCTGTGACTGTCAATGCACTGGCTGTGACTGTATCATCTATTATAGGAAACACTATATATGCAAAATGTGACTTCCTGTAGCTAAAAGAGAAAAATGGAAATGAGCAAGGAGCTAAGAAGTCAAGGAAGGAAAGGGAGGATTGCAATATCGACGCCCAAAGTTAAAATGTTAATTTGGTCTCGACCTTTTAGAACTTATCTAATGTCGATGAGAGCCAGCAGGAGCACCGGCATCCACCCACGAGCCTTCTGCAGTCAAACTCTACACCCCTAATTATGTTAACCTGCTACTCAAATATATTAATAAGTGACCACAGATAGGGTGTTTGCGGCGGAAAGCTTGGAGAGCGGGGAGGTTCCAGAAGGAGAGAGAAAAGAGAAAAATGATGGGGAGACTAAAGCGACAGAGGTGAAGCGAAACAGGTACTAGAAAAAGAGAGCGAGATGGAGGGGAAGACGGCATATGAGGAGGAGAGAAAGAGCCAAGAGGCCCTCTTGTCATTCATTACAGATAAAAGCAGTTATAGGTCAGCGGACGACACACGCATGCAGGCAAGAAACACACACTCACACACACCACTAGATGCTTTGTCCACCTAAAGCCTCCCCTCTGACTTGTCACTGAACAGCAGAGTATTGCTTTCATCTGCCTTTCAACGTAGAGTAACTGACTCCCTCTTTTCCTGTCATGTTTCCTCAATTTTCATCCCACTTCGTCTTTACCCTCGCTCCCGTCTTGTCTCTTTTTCTTGTCTGATGTTGAATCCTTTCCCACTGCTCTCTCCACCTCTTATTTCCTTCACACGGATTCATACCTGGCTTTTCATCTCTCTATTTTGTTTTCCACCATAACTCCTTTATGGAGTTATAGACGCAAAACTAAAAACGATTTTGCCTTTGAGGTTTTAGCTTTTAAACTCTGGCACTCCAGCTACTACGGCTTAAAATCTCTAGATAGTGAAACGGCAGCTTTAGATTCACTTGCTCAAACTGTGTTAACTTATACATTTTTAAATAAATATCAATATCAACCGTTGTTAATATTTACTGGAGCTCTCAAACACAAACACTCAAACACACACTTTAGTCTTCTATCACTTTTCTTCGTAATTTCATATTCTTTCTTCATTTCCTTTGTCCTTTACTTGACAGATTCTCCTGGTTTTCTTTACTCTTCATCCTCTCTCGCACCCTTTTATCCTGCCTCCTTCCTTTACCTCCTCTGTCACTCTTTCTCCCGGTCTTCTCAAATCCTTCTTTGTCCATTTTCTTCACGTCCACCCCCGCCCGTCTCCTTCTCCCCTCCTGTCCTGCAGTTCCCCCTCCCGTCAACTCCGCTGTACCCAGTGTCATTGTACAGATAATTATTTATTAACGTGTTTATATCACCACCGCCCCTGTCTGTCTGTCGCTGCCATCTGTGCCCAGTTAGGTGCCCGCCTCCCTGTGCTGTTATGCCCTGCCCGGGGGGAGAAAGCCATACATGAGGACACAGATCAGAGACTCCCACACAAACACAAGCACACTCTCTCTGTCTCTGTTCCTCTTTCTTAGATGCACAGTCCCACACACAAGCACACCTTCTGCTGTCAGCCCCCACTCTCCCCTGCACTGCCCCTGGGGCCAGGTGGGGTTAGCCTGGATGAGAGGCACGCAGCAGTAGCCACCACAGTCCCTTCTGTCCCGTCCTGCTTGCTTTGTTCCCTTCTGTCAGCACTATGTATAGAGAGAGGTGGTGGTGGTAGCAGCGGTGTTACCTTGATAAAGTTATTTAGAGGACGCGAGAGGAAGGCGCAGTTAAGGCACATAAGTGAACTAACTATGCATCGCCTGGGAATCTTTCATCAAGCTTTGAGGGGCATACAAAGCAAGTTAAATTAATTGTATTGTTGCCTCCTGCTCTTGGAATACTTTTAAGAAAGCTGTGCTGGGAAACTGCAAATAGCTCCTTAATGCACAGACACAGGAAGTTATGTGGGTGACAAACTACAGGGGAGAAAAAAACAACACAAAGTAAGAAAGGCCAAGAACGACTTCAGTGCATTCTGTGATTGATTTTACTAGGCCTCTCGACAAGTCACAGGATAAAGGTGAGCTCTCAGGACAGCATCATATTGATTTGCACTTCCCTCTACGGAGCAAGTGTACCCAAAACATGGCACCAAAATGCCCTTCACAGGATAACATAACAATCAGATAACATCAGTGTGTGTAAGGTTTAAGGGTTTGATTTTCTTCTTTAATATGTCGCCCAACTGTAAGTTGCCTTCACCCAGACAAACTGGCACAAAGCCTTCAGAGTTTTTATCGAATATATCATATGGCACAGTGACTTATCATATGTTAACGTATCCTAACCCAGTCTCGAAGGATTTAAGGATTTGACTGCGTGCCATTCTCACTCTGCTGTAACATGACAGAATGGGGGAGGAGGAGGAGCACAATGAGAGAGGAATGAAAACGACCGAGAGGGATACATGAGGAAACAATGAGAGGAAAGGAGATGTAAAGATAGAGGGACAAAGAGAAAAGCCTCTGGGACTGTAAAAGGATTGTGATCATGCATCTTGGATCTCAATAAGTAAACAGAACAAATGTTCTCCATCTCTTCTCCTTCTCTGCTCTTCTCGCAAGCAGTTCCAAGTCCCCCGCTGTCCGTTCCCTCAACATGATCTCTATCTGTTGGCTTCTCCACTTCTTGGCAGACGTTCTCAGTCTTCCCCTGCACTCCCCATGGCAGCTTTCGATCATCCCCTCCGTTTTGCTCCACATCTCACTGCATTTCTATAGTTATCACTGCATTTGTATTATTCGTTTTCTTTTCATTCCCACTTCTGTCTGACAAATGGCGTACACATGTTGGTAACTTTCTGTATGAGTAGAAAGCTGAGAGGTAGGCTGCAAGAGGAGGTGGTCTTGGTGGCCTCCATTAAGGAGGAGAGAGGAGTGTGGCTACTTCCTTCATTAGCGTGAATGGTACACAGGAGAGCATGTAGAAACTGTGTGTATATGTGTCTGTTTGAGTGCCTCTGTCTATAATTAGGAGTCACAGTGAGTAGCACTGTGGATCACAGTTAGATAAGTGCTCTGGCAGCTAGCCAGCATTGGAGATTAGCTCATGCGTGCGCACACACACAAGCATGCACAAAGACAGCCCCCACTTCTTTAGCAGTGCTGTGTGGTTGGTGGTTGGGGGCTTCTGCCGTCTCTGAAAAGTACCACCTGCGCATGGACGGGGCCACTTGGAAGTATCCAGTTTTAGCTTGACAATATGTGTCGCTAGCTGGAAACCACATCCACAGATACACCAACCCACCTGCGCTTTCTCATCTCCCTTTCTCATTTTAGGTAGTCAAAAAGGGACATGCAATAGGAGCCCAGAATAGTGGATCAAAGATGTGACACAGCCACGTATGCGTGCAAACGCTATGAAACACTCAAAAAAGGGACTTTTCTTCTTTTAACCTCGGGACAGCTGAAGGCACCCGCGTACTGTGTTGTTGGTGCTATAAAAATGCAGTCTTCCTATGTAGCTGTCTGCTACCACTCAGATATGTACTTTATGCACTTTTGTTCATATTTGTGATGTCGCTGCTGGTAATTTTGAACAGAAAGCAAGTTTTAAAAAACACAAGATGAGAAGTGTAGAGGATTTTTAGTTGTCGCCAACCTTTAAACCAGTCAGCCGTCACTTTGTTCATATAGGTGGTTTGACAAACTCACACACATACTCCACAAAGACAACACTTCCTCCAACATGCAACCTCCACCTGGGTAGAGAAACCTTTCATCTTAATGTGACTGCCACTGGGCAGGCGGGCAGGCTCGAACACCCCCACGCACATTCATGCACTCTCTCTCCATCGCTTTCACTCTCTCCACCTGCTGCCCTTTTTCGCTATGTTGATGTCAGCGCAGCAATGGCACACACATTAACACAAGTGCTAACTCTGCTAGTTGACTAGTAAATGCAGATGTATGTTTTACAAGGCACTTAATCACAAAGATTCAATGTATTTACAATTCAAATGAAGTCATGGAAGCATTGTTTCTCCTGTAGACTCTTTTGCTCAAGCCTTTATGAGACGCTGCAAAACATTTCATCCTAATGTCATGGTTTACAACTTCAGTCAGAACTTTAAGACTGCGCATTTGATATAGTGCTTCTGACATCATCTCCAGTTTTATTTTGCCTCTGCTTCAGGTTTATCACTCAGTGCCATGCTGTTATTTGTTTGGAGGATAAAAAATTCACATCTTAGAGCATGAAAGGAGCTCAGAGTGAGTGGCGAATGAGTGGGAACCAATACACAGGATCCCTTCTAACATTTGCTAAAACATTCAAACTGTAAATAGAAACATTTCCTTACCTATATTAAATAGGGTAATAAATACTGTGCAGCGTGACTCAATTTATGTTAGTCGTGTAGGTTTATTTACATTTTTAGTTGACACGCCGTTTGTTAAGTACTTGAGCATAGACAGTTCTGTAGTGTAGATGTTCAGTTGAACAGGAACCAAAAAAGTTAGATCTCCAACTACCAACACATAAATATGAACATTGTGTACTCTTTTTTACAAAAAAATCTGAAAATAATAAATAAAATAATAAAGCATCCTATTATTTTGGGGTTAAGGTGCCAAATTGCATTTATTTACTTGCAGCCTTGAACAGAAAAATTAGTTTTAGTGGTTGAATGCTTTGAGTGATTAATTTCAGACTTCTCAGAGAAGTCCAGTGTGCCGGCTCAAATTTGGGTATAAAAACTTTAACTTAGTTTGCTATCCTAACAAATAACAATATTTAGATAGATTTATTACTCTACTTGTGCTTTCTTGCCTTTATTGCAGTTAAATTACATTTTTCATAATTGCAGATGATTATATATCAGCGAACCTCAGGAATATTAAATCAGTTTAACTTAAAGTTAAGGAAAGCTCACTTACTGTGAAGTTGTATAATTACACTAGGACGTTTTTGCAAGACCTGCCTCCCAAAAATTTAAGGTCTTTTCCACCAAAGTGGACATTATGAGAACTGCGTTAAGAGGAATCTGTGCCTTTAGCCTCCTCCGTTTTGGTTTCCACTTGGTTTGACCTTGCAAATGAGGTTTAGCTCATTATGTTGTTTTCACTGCAACAGGTCCAGAAGTGACTAATAATTCAACATCACAGCATTACTGTCAGTCCTTGAGGAGTTTAATGAGAAAAAAAAGAATCATCACCACGTGCACATTAGCACACAGGCACACACAAAAATGATGAGGTATTCTTGCAGCAAACCTGTATGTTTGGGTAAAAATAACTCAACTCCACACACAGAGGCAAACAACCGTATGCACATACAAAGACGTGGAAGTGTGTAGGTGCCCTTGCGTAAATGGGGCACCGATGGCTTTTACAGTCTCTTTGTGCTTTAACCTTCAAACACGGAGGTTATTTACCTCAGAAGCAACAAAAATGGTTCCTTTGTAATTGATGGTTAACATAAGACGTGTCCTTGAAAACTCGAAGGTCTTCATGTGCAAGCGTTATACTGAATCAATGCCTGTGTCTATCAAGGCTTGTGTGTATGTTATGTAATGCCAGGGTGGGCTGAGTAGAGAGGGGAGGGAAGGATGAAGCCTGTCTGGGGAAGGTCACAGGTCACAGGCGTCAATAAAAGGCTTGCATATTGTGACAGCTGGGATCGCAGTTCATAGTGCAATGACGGGGAGGGTTAAAGTTCACACAAGAGCAGGAGAAGAGAGACCGGGACACTACATTCAAGCACTGGTGCTCTGAATCCTAAAGCATGCTCGACTTTAGTACAGTGCAGGAAGGTAGGCAGGGAATACACTTTAAAAAACAAAACACACAAAAAAAACTACTTTCTTTAGGTCCCCAGAGGAATTTTCACCTTGGGAAGTTCCTGAACTTCCCTACAACATAATATTTTCTGTGCAGCGACTGACTTCACAGCATGTAAACTTTTCATACAGCTCGCGTGGAAGTTGAAATGAAGTTGATGAATCTTTTGAAGTGAAAACACTTAAAGAATATTTGATAAAGTGGTCCACTTTGAACAGTTTCACTTTGTGGACATCTTCTGGGTTGTTAATTTGTTGGGATGGCACGTCCCATTCTTTAAAGCGCTTAACAGGGAAAATAAGACCCTGTAAATAACATGTGGATACCGAGAAAAGATATAGATTTAGATTTCTTCAAATGGGCTAAACTCATGATTTGGCACTTGAATGCTTTGTGAACTTAGAAACGGAGACTACACTGCACACTGTTCAATATCTGAAACCATGCCATTTGTCAAGCTCACCGGCTTATAACAGAGATGATCTGCACCATCGAATTGCAGTATAAGAGAAATTATCTGTACCACTGTCTTCTGCTTGAACAGATTTTTCCCACTCTGACATAAACCACAGAAAATATTACATTGGCTTTTTCAGTGAACTCCAACAGACAGAGCAGCTCAGTTACATTGATTTAAACAAGAAAAGAGATGATCTTGGAGCCAAGATCTTTCTCGGTCACCATCCCTTTTAGGCAGGATTGATTCACATAGGTATAATAAATAGGCAGCATTCTTGTCTACGTTACAGGACAAGGCAGTGCAGGTGGCATTCATTATCGGACGGAGGGTCTCCACACTGGGGCTTGATTGATTCTTACAACTGGCTCAATGTACTATTTGTCATGATTTTACTTCACAAAACCAGCATCCATTCTCCGATCTACTTCAGTCTGTAGTGAGACAGTCATTCCAGATGTGGAGTGCTCATAATATAACTGAAAAGTTACGTGAGTAAAGTCAGGTTAATCAAAGAATGTAATCAGTTCTAACAGTGGATGTCAAGAACTGGATTAGCTCATTTTGTGAAGCAAAACAAGTGAAGATCAGAGTAGAGCCGTACAGATGAATCAAGCCCTAGTACCAAGACCCCCTGTGCTTCCATCTAGTACATCAAGATAGACCACTACATAGACACAGTCACGTTCAGTCAGGTGATAGCAGAACAGAGACACTCACTCAGTTGTCTCCTTGTTGACAAAGTAGTGCTTCCATGGGCCTTGATGCCCTGTAAACAAAAGAGATGATGACACAAAATAACAAGCAGCCAAAAAGAAAAAGAAAAGAAGAAGAAGAAGAAGAAGGGGTCGGAGACAAAGAGGAATTGTATTTAGATCAGAAGAGGGAAACATAGTTTTCAACTTCACAGCAATCCTAAAGGAGCCTCTAACACTTCCTGCCAGCTTAATATGCATGACTGTAACTTCTCATTACGTCTAAACACCGCTAACAGGTCTTTCCAAACTGAACAGGAATAGTCATTGATGCAAAGAAGCTTACAATGCTTAGAAAGCTGAATCCTTGTTCCTTCTGTTGGACCGCATCATGTCTTGCACTACAGTTCATTTGTTCATATCTCACTCACTCATAGCGACTCTATACATGCGCACCTGATACTTTCTTTCCGACGACTCGGCAATGCGAAACGACTGCACACTCGCTTCCTTTTTATACTACTGAAGAACTGTGTGGTGTTTTGCGTCAATGACATTGGTTTTTGATGAGCAGAAGAAGAAAATAGAGCTAGTGGGTGACACCACAGCAAAGTAGAGGGTTTATAAATACTGGTGCTTTGTTCTTCATGTTCCCACACATGCTTGTTCTTTCCTGTACCCACACAGAAATTCACTTGCCAAAAACTACAAATGTTATAGCAATTCCACAACAATGTGTTTAAAGCCAACAGACAAGGACATCATTTTTGGGCAATTGTGTAAACATGTAGGAACAATACCCAGCTAACAGCATTTCCATGGCTTTTTCCCTCCGCAGTTACCTCCGTTATCCATATTAATGATGTCCCAGCTGGCAAGGTTATATTCCTGTTACTATAATTATTTGAATTTTTACACTGTGAAACAAAATGTATGAATAAATATGATTAGTTAACACTTCTCTTAAGATACCAGAGGAAAAACACTGTCTATTTATAACATAATCTTAAAGTTTGTTATTTTTTTTGTCACGCTACAGTAATTTTTTTAAATAGAGCCCAACGTGTTTTCGGTTTTGCTGACTGCATATCATTACTACTTAATATAATGGTCAGCTCAGGAGCCCCAAATGGACTACTTAATGCGTCCAGGCTTTGTAGTGGTAAAATGTTACATAATCTCCTGTTAACAAGACTTTCGACTGTTAAGGAGGCCTTAATGGTGCCAGTAAAGTGTTAGCCTCACCAAAGCTGATTCTAAATTGTTTTATTGTTCCCTTTATTTTACTGCATTTCAAAACATTATGAAGACAGCAGATGAGCTATATAGCATTTTAGATGGTAAATGGTAAATGGACTGATTTTTATATAGCGCTTTTCTACTCTCCTGGAGTACTCAAAGCGCTCTATACAACACGCCACATTCACCCATACACACCCATTCACACAACCACTCTATGCTTTGTCAGTGCTTTTTAACTAACATACATTCGTACACATTCATACTCTGATGGATGCATCGGAGAGCAAGTGTGGGTTAGTATCTTGCCCAAGGATATTTGGCATGCAGACTGAGGGAGCCAGGAATCGAACCACCAACCTTCTGATCAGCAGATGACCTGCTCTATCAAATTTACCTCACACATACGAAAAAAGAAGGCACAGACACCCGACCTCTGTGACTATTAAACCCTTCCTTTACGACCCCCAAAATAAAACATATAAACTAAATAAATAAATGGCTGCTTGTACTGTGCATTTATTATTACTGAGCTGCTGCACACAATCTCTTCAACTTAATAAGCAAATCAACCTCTTAGAGGTATGACAGGATTTTATTATATACAAACCCCATACTAGAGCCTGACTGATATCTGATTTTAAAGTTCGATATCGATACCGATATTCTTGTGATTTTTTTTATCTTTCAAACGCTTGAAGTATAAACTGATTCCCTAACAGTTTTGTGTGTGTTTACTTATGATTCATTACCAAGATAATATAATAACAGAATATAACAAAAAATAAATAAATATTGCCAGTCTTGGTAGCCAGGGATCGCTCCGCCAGGATTATATTGCTCAGCTGGCCTGGGAACGCCTGGGTGTTCCCCCGGACAAGCTGGAAGAGGTGGCTGGGGAGAGGGAGGTCTGGGCTTCTCTGCTTGGGCTGCTGCCCCCGCGACCAGGCCCCAGATAAGCAGAAGAAAATGGATGGATTGACTAAAAAAATATCAATCTTTCATGGATTACTTTTTTTCAAATTTGCCCAAATTTTTGTTCGTCGCGCGTTACCAAAAGCTGTAGAGTGACCTCAGGTGGACAAAATATGCAACATCAATAGCTACAACATTTTTAACTGGAAGTTATAAATGCGATACCCGTGTACTGGCAAATATTTAATGTCAGCCCTGTCAATATATCAGCTGACCTCTACTCTAAGACGTGCAGCCAGCCAACCTCCGAACACATGCACCCATCATGATTTTGTTTGTCTTCATCTGTTCAGCTTGATCCCAAAAAAATAAAAAAAAGAATACAAATAAAATCACTAGACAAATATGCCTGCACTGTGCAGCAGAATATCAGGAACCAGAAATATAAGGCCTGTCCTCTAACACCTATAAGACCCTAAACCAACAAACTGCCTGCAGTACTGAGAAAAGGGTACCAGTCTTGGAGAGCTCAGACTTTCATCAGCTTAGTAAAACACACAAAGACTTCTTGCTTCATGGTCATTATGCCCTGTACTGTATGCCTACATGTAGCCTCTTCTGCAGTTCTCTTCTGGGAGTTTTGCACAGCAACTTCAAGCCTCCTCTAGAAACCTTGTAAAACAAAAAACAACAAAACAAAACCACCTTGATTCGTGAACACCTGCTAAATGAGAGAGAAGCTTTCTAAGGCCTTCTTCTTTGAAGAAGTCTGGTATTTTGATCCTTGGGTTGCTCCGTAAAAAGACCAGGATGACCACACTTCACCTCCTACAGAATCTTCTCCAGAAGACACTGACATTTAAAGTTTCTTAGCCTGCCTGGCCAGCTGGTCTGAGGATTATCAGCACATGGTTAGAACTGAGAATCCTCAAAGTCAGTGGGTAAAACAAAAGTTACTCCCAACAGTACCACAGAGTTTAAAACGCTGTCTGAGTTGAAAACAGAATTTAAAGTATGGAGGACTGACTGGTTAAAGAGGAGGTCTGTTGAGTGTCTACATCAGCCGGGGATAGAGGAACCAGACCAGATCCTTTTTTCTTTTTATTTAATCCAGACCTGTTGCTTAAGGTGAAGAAACTCTTGTGCAGTTTGAAGACAAAAGGCTCTGAATGCTAACCAGTCCAGTGAACTGATAGGTATGATGAAAGGATTACAAGAGGTACCCGTTTTCCTAAAAAGCAAGTCTTTGAGTTATTACCAACTCAGCCTCAGGTACATGCTACTTAGTTAAGCCATTTTTCTTCTCTATATTTACTTTGTTTTAACCAATTTATTTGCTGTCTGAAGCATCTCTTTTAGGCTAAACAGTTTCTTTTGAGTTGGCTATTCTTGACTAGCCAGCTTTCTAATCTTTACAAAAGAAATATAACAAACTGTCTGCCATTTTCTAGGAAATTACCGATCTCCTCGGGTGAATATGACTACTGATCTTATTTTTGAGACAATATCAGAGCACTGAGACAGGAAGTCATCTTCTAAGATTTCCACGTGTATATTTTCAACATTTCTGGTGTTTGATTCACTTGATTTGCTGTTTTTTCAGCCTCGGTTGTCAGACTTTCTATCTAGCGCACGGTTCTGTCTGCCTACTGCTTATATTTTTCTCCACAGCTTGTCCCTCAGTATTATCAGAGCTACTGTCTATCACCTCACTGTTATGCCTCACAATTCGTTCATTGTTCAGTGTTTTCTGTGCCCGGTGCCAGTGGGGGCCTTCCTTGTTCCATGCAGAGCTACCTGTGGGTTGCAGCTGACCTGTTTTGTGCATACCTCCCTAAAACTCAGCAATACGTAATGCAGCCCAGTTAAAGTGGAATAAAAGAGGAACACTGTGAAAAGTTGGCCCTAAAGGTGTGATGCTGTGGGATGGAGACCAGAAGAAACCTGTAACACAGCATGAATAGCGACGAGGAAGGCCAAGGCAGGGTGACAGCGTAACGGTAATAAAGGAGTTGAGAGAGACGAGCGAGAGGGACGGACTGTGAACAGAGGGGTACATGGGTGGAAAGGCTGATAATAAAGATGAGAACAGAGGAAGAATAAAAGGATATTAAGGAATGGATGAGAAATGTGAAGAGGATGGAAAGAAAAGAGTAAATAAAGGCAAAAGAAATGCTTGGAAGTTTATGGACAGATCAGACTGAAGAAAAGTGATGAATGTAGGAATAGGAAAACCAAAAGCAATGAAGGGGCACAAACAAGGAAGAAACAATTAAATTTCAGACAGGTAAGTAAGAAAGAATATGAAAGGACACGACGTGAGTTGGATATAAAGTAATAAAAAGAGAAGAATTTATGAAAACTATAAGTAGGACAGAAAGCTGCATCTCTCACGCTCCTCCTCGTTCTCGCTTCCTTCCTTTTCTCTTTTAGCAGCACCATTACTCAGTAAGGACTAGGCTGTACAAAATGATCTACTTTACAGGAATAGGAGTCGGAGACCTACATAGTCACAATCATCACTGGACCCTCCATCCTCTGGCTTAAACTGGCACAGACGTGGAGAGCACTAATGCTGGAGATCTGTATTAAATACTGATTCAGGATCCCCAGCTCCAGGAAGACACGGATGGATAAGTTAGCTGTGATTTTTAGGAGCTCGCATTGAAAACGGGGGGTTCGCTGAACATGATCTGTGTAACCATAGCAGTAATAGGTGGCTATAAGTACAGGAATACTACACTAAAGGCTTCTTTTCCCACCGGACTCGATTGATCAATAACTCTAGACAAAAACATCCCCAGAACAAAGGCAAAGAAAAAGGATGCTTTAGTTCGTACAAGTGTCGGGGCAATCATTTCACTTGGCTAAAAGGTGGCTCCAGTTTGCAAGCATCATTACTGCAACTGATCAGTTAACTGGGGACCTTTTTTTTTTTTTTACAATCAGTCTACTATTAAAGAGCTGACATGGAGAAAAACAACCTAAAGTTTTGAACACATTTTTGTGGAAATGTGATGATATGCAAACAAAGATCCTTGAAGTAGTTGCTGTGAATGTCTTAATGTTGTAATTCAACCACAAGCTGAAAGAGAACAACAATGAAGAAAATATTGTCTGCTCGGTTGGTGAGGTCACAGAAGAAGAAGAAATCTCTGCCCCAACCATGATACACAGCCGCTGAAAAAAAAAAATCAATCTGTACTTTAAAACTTAAACGGTACAGGAGACTATATGTGCTGCTTTTCTCCACAAAATTGTTTTCTCAGAAAGAACTTTAAAGGGCTGTCCCCACAGGGAGACGTGTCAGCAGAATAAACTTGTCCTTTGCTTCGGGGTTATGCACAGACATATATAAATATCTATTTCTGTTTTTGCTGCCCTGCACTGACATTAGCTGTCAGAGTTTTAGTTATTCAACACATCTAATTATGTCTAAACATTTATCTGCTAGTCTTGAGCAGCAGTGAAACCACAGAAACTGGAAAGTATGCTATTTTGAAAGCAGAGTGATTTCAAACCTAAGTCTAACTCATAAAAATACAGGCTTGTTATGCTTTGTGACCCATTTAAACTCATGGACCAATTTCATTAGGTACACCTGTTCAACTGTTTGTTGCTGTAAATACCTAATCGGCCAATCACATTGTAGCAACTCAATGAACTTAAACATGTAGACACAAACGAGATGCCACGCTAAAGTTCGACCCAACTATCAGAATGTGGAATAAAGGTGATTTATTTGACTTTGCACGTGGAGTGTTTGTTGGTGCCAAACTGGCTGGTCTGGTATTTCAGAAACTGCTGATCTGGGATCTTCCTGCATAGGCTGGTCAGATGATTCTCGATTTCTGGTGCAACGCTTGGATCAGAAATGGCACACTTGATACCACATGACGCGACAGTCTGCCTTAGCAGTTCTGCTATGTCCATCCCTTCATGACCACAGTGTACCCATCTTCTGATGGCTGCTTCCAGCAGGATAGCACACCATGTCATAAATAAGGCTCAAAACATCTCAAGCTGGTTCAATTCAGTTTCATTTATACAAGATCCAGTCACAACAACAGCAGTTGCCTCAAAGCACTTATATATATATATATATATATATATATATATATATATATATATATATATATATATATATATATATATATATATATATATATATATATATATACACACACACACACACCCATATGACAGAGACCCTACAACAATACAAAGAAGACTCCAACAATCAAACAGCCTCTGTAGCGCAAGCACTTAGCGACAGTGGGAATCGCTTTTAATAAGAAGAAACTCGCAAAATTGGAGGCAAGAGGAGGTTCAACACTGTAGTAGCAATTTCTAGAAATGAAAGTATTGAGTAAGTATATATGGGTTTCGCTTCCATCATAAGGTAAATTAAACTCTTATTAAATGTGTTGTTTACAATCACTTTGGCTTTTAACAACAGCCACCAACTATAAGCACTAACACTTTTATTTTCTAAACCTAAATATGTATAAATGATTGTGTTTTATCATGATGACCTGTCAGGTGGTGTTAGTCTGTGAGTTTCAACATTCACTCAAAAAAAAAAACGCCGGCACATTTTCATTCGAAATGACCCACCAAACTCAAAAAGATGCTCCTTCTCCTCATTAAACGTGGGAGAAAAATGTACTCCGTAGCACAGTGTACTGCTTTTGAGACAGTAAACCAGAATGATAGACAAAGAGGAAAGAATCTGCATGATCTTCTTAAATGTTTCTTTATTCAAATGTAATGGCCCACAAACAGACCATAAACGAGGCGCTCCTGTCATTCTTTTTAGATGCCACTGAGGCGATAGGGGATGAGGAGATGGGTGGGAATAGAGCAAGGGGAGAAAAGGAGAAAGAAGTAGGAGGCAAAAAAAAGGAAAGTTGCACAAATCTACTGAGAATACAATACGACGGAGTAAAGGAGTGAGGGGGACAAAGTAAGAAAGGGAACAGGAAAGAGTGAGCTAACTATCAAGAGCTTTTGATCCCATCCATAAAACGTTCCTTTTAAGAATGCCCATGAAATTAGCTTGGTGAAAGAAAGCAATCTCAATTGACTGAATCCACTCTAAGAAACTTTCAAACAGCCACCACATCTCCAGCTCTTAAGAGTCTCCGCGGACATAAAATAGCTCCTCGCCTTTTTCTCCAGGCACCTTCTTTTTTGTACTCTTTCTCAGTTTCCCTTTCACCTTACCTGCCAACTCAACATTGGCACAATCACAGAAAGAGAAATCTTTAAGTGTACAATAGAAAAAATGGGGTCAGTTGACACTTTCCAGTTTGTGTTTGACTAAAGCTAGGATGCTACTTGTCAGCTTAAGGATGCATAGAAATCAACGGGGGAATTCTGAAATGCTAAAGCCAGGTCAACATCTAAAACTAAAACACTGTAATCAATCATGCTGTGCTGACACATTCACACAGTAGACAGTGATGACCGTTTCCGCTTTGTCAGCAAAAGTGTATGTCCATATTGAAAAAGCAGTGCCGGTGCATTTTAACTTTTTTAAATTTACTGTATCCGCATGTTTGATTCGGCCACAATTTTGCCCCGGATGCTCTTCCTGACCCAACCCCCCTGTTTTATCCCTGCTTGGGGCAGCACTCGGAGTACACTGGCTCATGGCCTACCCTGTGGCTGGGTCGGCTAGAGCTGCCAGGCAGGAGGAAAAGAGGAAGACCTCAGAGGTTTATGGATGTAGTGAAGGAGGACACACAGAGGGGTGACGTGACAGAAGAGGATGCTAGGGATAGGGTGAGATGGAGGCAGATGATCTGCTGTGGCAAACCCTAAAACGAGCATCCAAAAGAAGAAGAAGAAGAAGAGTCTCACTGCATCCACAGCACGGCCTTGTTTCGAAGCTCTTGTGAGACAATCAGAGACACTGTTTGAACTAAGCTGTTACTGAATCTGTTGTGAACTGTTTACATGATGGGGAAAACAGTCACCAGAGTTTTTAAATGGTGCGTGCTGGATTTGAATGCTGATTCCATGTGTTCTAGTTACCACTGTAAATAAAGTTATGACGCTTTACTGTAGATAGATAGAGGCTTCAAAGTAACTGTCTCGATTCATTCCAAGTTGGCTGCTGGGTTGTGAGACTTTCTTTCATAGCTCTTGTGATAAGGATCCAGAATACCAACTATATGACACATGTCTAAATCTGTTTTAGTACACAGAATCCAAAATCACACAGATTGCAATACAAAAAAGGCAACTGGACCATAGCCACTTAATGAATAAACATATCATATATGCAGACATAGGGCTGCTCGATTATGGCAAAAATGATAATCACGATTATTTTCACTGAAATTGAGATCACGATTATTTGACGATATTTATTTAACCCTTTAAGACCTACCATAGAACCAAGTCCACCAGAGCTTATATTATTATTTTTTTTACATGTTGTAGTGCCATTTGTGGGAGCATTTCAAGTTGCTATACATCAATACAACTGTTATAGCCCATATTTTAATAATATGTATGCATTAAGTCCATAGTAATTACATAAATTGCAAAAAAGTGCAATAAACTACAAAAAAAATTGAAAATCGCTTTTGTTTTGTTTACATATATTTCTACTTGGAGAAATTTAAGAGGTTTATCCCTCAAAACTTTAAATACAATAAAGTTGCAAAAAATAGTTTCCCACCACAGGAAATTTATTTTGAGTGTCTTCATAGTTTTATTTTGGAGATACAGCAATTTTTATATACTGCAGGAAAAACAAAAAACAATCCTATGATGCAAATTTGCAAAGAAAACAGCAGGTGCATCATTTCACTTTGGGAAGTGTTACGAACAGCTGATAGGAACGGCAAAGCCTGTTTCTGGAATATTATGTTTTTGTTCCTGCAAGCGCTTTTTATGCAATTTTTGCAAAGCTATATGTGGAAGGAAACCGTGACCGAGGACAAGCTGATGGCATCAGATGTAAGTACAACTCCTCCAGTTTCATATGCAAAACAAATTATTGCGCTAGCTTACACGGTTCCGGTTCTACAGGGATTTAACAATAGTTACGCAAAACGGAGCATGCAGCTCTGACCGGCTTTAAAGGGTTAACAATGACTTTAAAAAAATAATATAAAATAGTGTGCAACACCACTGAAGTTTTTTTTTTTTAAACTCTCTTTTCAACCAACGGCAGTCACTCTCCAAATAACTTCTGCTTAGCTTTCCGAGCTTCCCTCGGGTCCTCTTAATCAGCGGTCTCCAACCTTTTTTGCGCCACGGACGGTTTATGCCCGACAATATTTTCACGGACCGGCCTTTAAGGTGTCGCGGATAAATGAGGGAGGGGCTAATAATCGGCTCAGTCATTTTTAATGATCGTTGAAAGCCCAGATCGTAATCGTGATTAAAATTCGATTAATTGAGCAGCCCTATGCAGACAGATTTTTATTTCATTAGTTACACATCAAATTCACATTTTTATTGCACTTTTACTCTTTTACCGAGGTCTCAGTTTTCCCATTATTCTTGCCAATTTATTCTGGCAATCTGTCGTCACACCAAAGCTTAAATCAGCTGAAAAAGGTCACTGGACTAAAATGTGCTTGATTAAGGGTCTTGTTTTTTAAAAAATTATTATTACAGCATATTAAATTTGCCTAACTTTGCTCGTTTTTCCAGCTACAACAGTAGGAAAGTAACAAGATGAGTATCTTTAATCTAATTGGACTCAAAATTTATGCAATCAATCACCTGAAAGGACACCCTGTACTTGTCAGTGAGAAGTGAGGCATACGCACGTGAAATTCAAGTAGCTCTTCTCTTTCTGACCTTAGTAGAAGGTCAGAAAAGTAGAATACAAGTGGTATAATGTGAAATGTCAGCCTGAAGTTGTAGATCTGTTGAGTACGGGGCCAGGAGCTGTCCCTGGGACAGAGTGTCAGAGGCAGGGAAACCAGGGCAGGACAATCCCACATGAATTTCCTGAGCTCGGAGAGGAGAGCTTCTGAAAGCTAACTTCTGTGCTTTCGGGGGGTCAGCGATCAAAAGCAGGATGGAAGAAAGAAAGGACGAAAACCAAGTGAGGAAAAGCAAGAGGACGTTCCAGAAAATAGGGAGCGTGAGGTAGAGAGAGAGAAACGGAGAGAGTGAGATGGTCGACCCCGCGAAAGTGGTAGAGGCAGTAGAAATAGCTGCCCCACTTGTAGACACACTTTCTGTTGCTAGCAGACTGTCCTTGATGCACTGGGGTAGCTAACCTATATAGGCTTGCTCCATGCTGTAGCAATGCACTCTGTTACTCTTCCCCTCGCTTTTATGCACACATGGTGGGGGGTGGGGTGGAGCACGGCATAAAATCAGGCCACACATGCTGAAATCTACTGCTGAGTTAAGTCACCTGCATTGCTAGCCTAGCTTGCTAGCGGGCAACCAGCTGCTCCTCTAATTAAGGGACCATCTTCTCGAGGGGCTTGAACATATGGAAGGCTGTATAGCCAGGTAATATTCTTATAATAGACACCAAAGCCATACTCTGGAGTACTGACCAGACTTCTTAAAGCTGGATGGACTCTATTAAGATGAAGAGATCGCTATATGATCCACGCCTATATTCCTTCCTTTACAGCGTGGTAAAAGAGTTTTTTGGAAAACTGCATACGTCCAAAGTACCTTCGATACTTCAATGAGCACCTTCAACGCCCATAAGACTTTTGTCCTACTGCTGTTAAACAGACCAATACAGCATGCTAACATCACTGTTTTCCACCTGCGGAGCAGATGAGACAATTAGTGGCACTTCTTGAATTAAAATGATTACCCACCAATTAATCAAACCACTTCACCTCAGAGAGTGGATATAACTGAGTGAATCTTTAGAGCTTGAATCTCTCTTTATATGCACTACATCGCAGCCGAACATATTTTTCACTACCTGGTGGTCCTGGTGAGGCAAATCAAAGTGATTGTCTGAAATTAGTTTTAATGAAAAGAATTAAAAGCAATCAGAAAGTCAGGGAGGAAAAAAATATTAGAACTTAGGGTATCAAACAACAGTAACTGCTCAATATGCAGTCCCTTCGTCAGGACAAACAATGAGTAATAATTCAACTAAAGTCATGTCCCATTAATGGCATGGCCATACTGATACTGACAACACATAAAACACACAAACAGCAGCATTAATGAGTGAATTATACTGTATGAGGCATAACGCAACCTATTTTACTGAAGTTACTCTGACACTTCCAACAGCATTTTATTGACACCGCTGTCCAAGGCCAGGACTAATGGCTACTTCGCAAAACAACCATACACACATACACACTTGCATAGGCAGACACATGGGCATGCATACAAATTTGCACACCAATACAACTGCAAACAGAGCGCCACACCTTTATTTACTTTAGCCTTGAGCACCAAAAAACTGCACATAGCTACTTCAGACTACGTTTTGAGAAGTCCATTAGCCAGTAATTGCAAATGAAGCCAAAAAAAAAATTGAAGTGAAGTAACCAACAGATGTATACGACAAACAACTGATAGGGAGAATGATTGCAGGTATGGTAAAATTATAGGCTTCAGGATTGTATCATCATACATATGTAGCAGTAAAGTAGCATTTTTCTGAGGCACAGCAAGGTCCCTGCCTTGCCTGCACCTGTTTTGGTGACTCACTGTGCATCACAGAGAAACAAAGTAGGGGGAGTGTCACTAGCAATCCTGCACTACACTGCAATTTTGGTGTCAAGATTCACAGAATTTTTCTTCTCTTAAGCCTGCCTGTGTGGACCTGGTCAAAAGTGCACTGCAGCTACTGTAGATCTGTGCTATTTTCGATAGCTAATGTGTGTGACAGACCTTTCAAAACCCTGTGTGAAAAAAGGCATATTTGTCTTGTCTGTTTCATATTTACTTTCCATTCTCCCGACAACAGAAACATCTACTAGCACTACATGTTCATAGCCCAAAACAGCTCGGTTTCCAGTCGGGTAAAGTAAATATTAAGGTTCTCACCAGTTATTTTGATTAAAGGCGTATCCAATTACCTGATTACTTTACTCAGCTGGCATAAAAAGTAGGCATGTGTGTTCAATCTCTAATTTGAGTAATGACATTGTTAAAGCACAGATGCACAAATTATGAATGCTTTGTGTTTTTGTTGGACTACACTGTATCGACACAATAATCTGACCAGGTAGCCCGGTCTGAACTGTGCGGGGTGTTGATTTGGGTTAGGCAGGAAAATGGGGATCAAGCAAGATAATGAACCATTTTATGTCATAGAAAAGTGAAGTTGTATACCAAAGACATACAAAAATTAAAACACGCAGCTCTGTGGCTTCTTTGAAGTTCTAGTATAAGGTTCACCAGCTATCGTAACTAGCACGTTTAGCTGTGTGGTAAACACATAAAGCCTTGGTTGCCACTATCTGTTTAAAGTCTTATCCCAAATCACCAGCTAGTGCCTTCTTCCAGATCACATTATAAGTGTCAAGAAAGAGGGAAAGCAGGACTGAGTGAGGAGCAGTATCTCTATCAACAGATTCAAGATTTTATGATTCTATAATCACAAAATCTGACACTGCGACCACTGTAACGGGCAAAAAATATATCGTCCAAGCACAAACAGGATCTTGATCCGCCGATGCCAAGATGTTACAAAGTCGAAATAAATTTCATAAATCTGACTACTTTAATATTGTAATATTCTACAGAGGCTTCGAGAGAACAGGGTAAACATGACAGACTTTTGATGCAAAGCTTCTTAGGTTGATATTAGGTAGTGGTGCAAAACCATATCTGTTGATTTAACTGTGTTTGTCGACTTTATAGCTACAGCAAGTGACTCAAGAGTCTGCACTCCACTGTGTGTTATTTATTATTTTTAGCTTTGATTTAACAAGTAGATTTTTCAATTAACATTCCACTCTCTGAGGTCTCTGCTTCCGGCTCTCATCTCTATGACTGCCATGTGTAGTAAGTGACAATAAAACTTAATAAAAATCAACTGCTTTAAAACTGATAGCTCTGCATGATATTTTTTTCTGTTGCTGAATACGTGGAGATGAAGGGACACTGCTGCTCATGCAAAACTGTTGTTTCTGTTACAATGTCCAAATAATGTATTTGATTTGCTCTCAAACACTATCCTGTGCCAGTGTGTGTTGGGAAGTCAGTGCGTTGGTGGGAATACTGTGCACCTACTCACTCACACAAATGCAAAGCTTTCTCTCTTTAACAGTGTTTCTTGCCAACTTTATACACAGCAGGATTAAAGACATAAAGGAACCTTGAGAGCAGCAAAGAAGACGAGGGAAAAAAGTGTTTTAAAAGAAAGAAAAGAGTGACAAAGAAACAGACCCCAAAACTCTGCTCCTGTTTCCACAGGCAGCCATTTTTAGACAGTCATCCATTAAGTCTGCTATGTTCCCATACTGTCAGCCCCTAGTGAAGCCAAAGAGGCCATGTCAGCTGAAGGCGTTAGGCAGCAGGCAGGTAGGATGCATCACAGCACTCTGAGCACTGTGGGAATTGGAGGAAGAAGGGGCGGAGCAGGTAGTGGACTATAATATGACTGTCACTGCAGGAAAATATCTTCAGAAAAAAGTAAGATGGATTATAGATTTAGTTCAACATGAAAAGATGGTTTTTAAGAGATGGGAAAAAAAAGGAGGGGCAGAGAGACAGCTGCTGTGACGCAGCATAAAATACAATGATATACATATGAGGATAGAAAAATAGGGAAGGAACGAGTTTGCACTGGAAAGTTAAAAACTGAGCCTAATTTTGTGACTCAGGTGTCTTAAAAGATAGTGTACAAAGCCCTGTTTGTGTGACAGAGCCTCACAAAGCTAAAGTGTGCCTACTGTCTGTGAGTGACTCACCTCTGGCCCCATGTGTTCAGTCTGTGTTGTGCGGTCAGTCATTTGGCAGTCTTTCATCTTCAGGGCAGCTTTGGCACTCTCCTGCACAGAAAACAAACACACACCCATCAGCCGTGTCCAAAATTTCACAAAAAAAATAAGCGAGAGAAACATCAAATATATATAAATGAGAACAAGTACTCTCCCAGCAGACTTACGCCATTTCCTCCACTCGCAACAGTTGGTACAGCTGGCTTGCATGCTTAGTTAGCTATCAAAAGAAAAAGAAAAACTGCATCTCTGAACAGCCTTAACCATTTCTTTCCTTTGGCTGCATTTTCTGGAAATCAAAGAGGTCGTAAAAATGGGCTGAATTGCAGGAAAACTTTTCTCCAGCCAAATATTGGAGCATGGACCTTCCACAAAGTGTAGCCTCAGAGAAGAATTCATAAAAATTGACAGGTAGCACTGTCCAGCTCACTAAAAAGGTCCTTCTACTGGATAATTAATAGGTTTCCTCTGGCAGATTTACAATCAAAGGATAGAGAGAAAAGCTTTGGCTCTTTTTCTTTAAATGCAGAACTTTTACCTTGACCGGGAGGCTGCCAACAACTCCGGTGTTACCCCTGTATGATTATTTTGAAAAAAGCAGGATGCGAGTCCTCTGAATGAAAAGAGCTGAGCACTACTTCCACCGGGAGCACTTTATGACGATGTCACTAATCATTCTGACATCTCTGCCCTACGCTGCTCATGGGTTACAGAAGAGAACGGTTTGAAAGGTGCAGTGGCTATGAAATATTGAGAAATTCATTAACCTTGATTAAAATTCATCAACCAAATTAGGACTAGGCGTAAGGACGGGTTCATGGTAAGTACTCTAGAATAAAATGAATTTATGTTATAGTTCTTAACTCAAATATATACTGTCTACTTCAGAGTGAGCACAAGTAAGCTGACAGATTGAGTTAAAAATCAGTTTTCATTAATCATGCCTTCAAATGCATAAAAAGAAAAGGAAGGCTTTCTGCAGCTAAATGCTGCAGTTGGAACACGGTCCTTCAACAAAATGCACCAGCAGAGAAAAAAGTGACAGCTAGTGATGGCCAGCCAGCTAGCAGGTCGTTCTAGGAGATAATTAATAGGTTTTCACTGGCAGATTTACAGACGGAGGCAGAGCGAGGAGAGCTTTGGCTATGAGCTGCCCTTTCCTTCAAATGCTGCACTTTAACTTAGCTGCAGCAGGAAAGGTTTCCCTTTTAGACTCTCTTACACAAAGACAGGTACAGATCCTCTGTAATGTTCACGCACACAAACTGCACAACTTCATAAATGTGAAGCAATGCCAATGCCCAAGGGCGTATGGGGCAGATAAAACAGGGCTAGGCTGTGGATGCAGTGCGGATGAGGCCTAGAGTTAGATTATTATTATGCAAACAAACACGCAGACTTGTTCTCGTGACATCACACAAGCTGTATATGTTTGGAAATCGTATCCAGCTGGTTGTGGGAGCCAAAACATCTCTGTCAGTGAGAAGTGCCAAGCAGATGAATACACACTGTCAGCGGTGATCAGCATCTGTGTGTGTCCGAGCATGCAAAAGCAACTGCATACCCTAAACTCTGAGTGATAGAACCATGTGTGATCTAGGAGAATAAAATGAGAATGAAAGAGAAGAATTTTGATAATCCCAGCAGGAAAATGTCCCCATGTAGAAGCAAAGGAAAGAGAGAGAGAGACAAAGAGTGAAAAAAAAAAAGCAGAAAAGAACCATAATTATAGATTCAGGTGTAAAGTAAATACAAGAGGAATGTGATTAAATTAGATAAAGACTTGGACTGTTTTATGAATAGGTCAGGTGATATTCTATATTTCCGTTAGTATGATAAGTAAAACTCAAGTAAAACTTTACCCAAGTTGAGACCTCAAACTTTTGCACACGTTTAAGTCACAGCGGGAGTGTTTCAGTAGCAGATCGTGAAGTTAGCATAGGGTAATTTCTTTGCCGGGTCTTAAAATTTGGTAAGTACAACCTCAGATGAATAAAAGCACGTTGAATATTACACTGTGTGATTATTTATTCAGAAAATTAAGCATGTGAAAAACTATGTACTCCTTCAAAAGGAATTATGAGGGTAAGTAGCACCCAGGTGCTGCTAATCAAAGGCACCTGATTAACTGATCATCACCTCTATAAAAGCACCAGTTTTGCCTGTTTTCTGGTCTGCAGCATTCAGGTGCTTTAACATGATGCCAAGAAGGAAAAACATCAGCAGTGATCTTGGAGGAGGCAATTGTTACTGCCCATCAATCTAGGAAGAGTTATAAGGTCATTTCCAAACAGTTTAAAGTCCATCATTCTACAGTTAGAAAGATTATTCACAAGTGGAAAACATTCAAGTCAGCTGTCAATCTTCCCAAGTGGTCATCTCAGTGCATCCACCCCAAGGTCAGACCTGCTGTGCTAAAAAAATAAAATAAAATAATCACCCGAGAGTTACATCTTAAGGTGGATTTATGGTATTGTGTTTGTGTCCATTTGTGCCTATACACAGCTTTGGAGACCATTGTCTACGTGTGGTAGCTGTTACCAGTGATCAGCGTCACAAACAACTGGTTTGTGGACTACTCTTGCTTTACACAAAGAGCTGAAAAGTCCACTGCAGACACTGACTTTGCCATGCTGTTTATTTTAATATTTGATGTTTTTCACACTACTTCCGTTTAAGCTGAAGTCTTCTTCTACTCCATTTCCTGCTCCGGCCTACTTTTAAACCAGTCAGCACAATTTGAGAAAGACTAGACGTATGACTTGTGTGGAAGGATTGTTCTGCGAAGTTGCATCTGAACGACTCAGAAGATACAGTAGGGCAAAAAAGTATTTAGTCAGCCACCGATTGTGCAAGTTCCCCCACCTAAAATGATGACAGAGGTCAGTAATTTGCACCAGAGGTACACTTCAACTGTGAGAGACAGAATGTGAAAAAAAAATCCATGAATCCACATGGTAGGATTTGTAAAGAATTTATTCGTAAATCAGGGTGGAAAATAAGTATTTGGTCAATAACAAAAATACAACTCAATACTTTGTAACATAACCTTTGTTGGCAATAACAGAGGTCAAACGTTTACTATAGGTCTTTACCAGGTTTGCACACACAGTAGCTGGTATTTTGGCCCATTCCTCCATGCAGATCTTCTCGAGAGCAGTGATGTTTTGGGGCTGTCGCCGAGCAACACGGACTTTCAACTCCCGCCACAGATTTTCTATGGGGTTGAGGTCTGGAGACTGGCTAGGCCACTCCAGGACTTTCAAATGCTTCTTACGGAGCCACTCCTTTGTTGCCCGGGCGGTGTGTTTTGGATCATTGTCATGTTGGAAGACCCAGCCTCGTTTCATCTTCAAAGTTCTCACTGATGGAAGGAGGTTTTGGCTCAAAATCTCACGATACATGGCCCCATTCATTCTGTCCTTAACACGGATCAGTCGTCCTGTCCCCTTGGCAGAAAAACAGCCCCATAGCATGATGTTTCCACCCCCATGCTTCACAGTAGGTATGGTGTTCTTGGGATGCAACTCAGTATTCTTCTTCCTCCAAACACGACGAGTTGAGTTTATACCAAAAAGTTCTACTTTGGTTTCATCTGACCACATGACATTCTCCCAATCCTCTGCTGTATCATCCATGTGCTCTCTGGCAAACTTCAGACGGGCCTGGACATGCACTGGCTTCAGCAGCGGAACACGTCTGGCACTGCGGGATTTGATTCCCTGCCGTTGTAGTGTGTTACTGATGGTGACCTTTGTTACTTTGGTCCCAGCTCTCTGCAGGTCATTCACCAGGTCCCCCCGTGTGGTTCTGGGATCTTTGCTCACCGTTCTCATGATCATTTTGACCCCACGGGATGAGATCTTGCGTGGAGCCCCAGATCGAGGGAGATTATCAGTGGTCTTGTATGTCTTCCATTTTCTGATGATTGCTCCCACAGTTGATTTTTTCACACCAAGCTGCTTGCCTCTTGTAGATTCACTCTTCCCAGTCTGGTGCAGGTCTACAATACTTTTCCTGGTGTCCTTCGAAAGCTCTTTGGTCTTGGCCATGGCGGAGTTTGGAGTCTGACTGTTTGAGGCTGTGGACAGGTGTCTTTTATACAGATGGTGAGTTCAAACAGGTGCCATTCATACAGGTAACGAGTGGGGGACAGAAAAGCTTCTTACAGAAGACGTTACAGGTCTGTGAGAGCCAGAGATCTTCCTTGTTTGAGGTGACCAAATACTTATTTTCCACCCTAATTTACGAATAAATTCTTTACAAATCCTACCATGTGAATTCATGGATTTTTTTTTCACATTCTGTCTCTCACAGTTGAAGTGTACCTCTGGTGCAAATTACTGACCTCTGTCATCATTTTAAGTGGGGGAACTTGCACAATCGGTGGCTGACTAAATACTTTTTTGCCCCACTGTATCTGGAACAACAGTGGAGATGTTTAACCATAAATCACAGCACTACATATGGCCAAAACAGAAGAGGATATCAACGCCATGATACATTGGCAATATCAACATGTGGAACAACTAACACGCAGAGTGAAAAAACAGACCCCCTTTTGCTACATCACGAACAATTAAACCTATAAACAATCTAGAGTACAAGATTTACCAAAAGGTTTTTTTTATTTATCTACTTATTTGATCTATTTAATCATAACACATCTTAGCTGTAGGGGAACAGACTCATTTTGGTAATATAAATTTTTTTGTAAGCAGCAAACATTTGACCAAACAGTTAAACTCTAATTTATTGAGGTCAGTTGTCCCATTATCATGACAGAGGGGGGGATATGAAGGAGGATGTAGATCCCAGTGCAAAGGCATTCAATAATAGGGTTGGTCCAAAAATAATGTATGGGAGAGGGAGTGTGAAACACTGATGCACAGAAGAGAGACCTGTGAATAAATGTGTTTTATTTAGAAGCTGCAATGTGAAAAGGCTTAAAAAGGTGTTTTAATGTGTGAGTGTTAAGTCTGTTACACTGCCCATCAACACGAATTTCAGAGAGGAACATTGACGTTACATGTAGCCTACTGCCTGTCTGCCTGCCTGCCAGCCAGGCTGCCTGAAAATTGCTCAATTTTGACATTAATTCGACATTAGATGCGCACAGCACTGAAAACAGCACAGTGAGAAAGAGAAGAGAGGGGGATAGGTGCTGCTGACAGAACGGCAGAACGCGAAAGGACGGGAGTCAAAGAGAGAAAGAGTTGGGGGGGAATAGACGCATGTTCCAGAGAATGATCAAACAAACAGATGCCACATGAGACTCAAGTCTGGGTTAGACTGGCATCTCTTACAATACCGCTACAACTTTGGCACATTATTCTACTAAAGCCTGGCACAATGTCTGCATTGCATTACATCGACAGAATAGGTGACAAATTGCAGACATTTTAATGGCATTTCTGCAGATGATCCAACAATCACGCTCCAGAGGACGAGAAGGAAAAAAAAAGGAAAACACTGTCAAGACGATACATTTTGCATTTACATCTCTATATTTCAAATAAATGGTGAGCACATTTAAAATGGAAAAGTCGTTGCTTCGCATCTTATACCTCTCGTTTGGCGGGAGTCCCAATAATTTTTTGTCATTACATTAAGCTGGCGTGAACGAGCAGTTTACATTAACGAAGACAGGCTTTCTGCTGTTGATGCTGTGACTTCAAGCCAACTATAAAACCATTCTCACATAATGTACTCTCTCTTTTATGGTCAATCTTTTCTAGAAGATCTTAAGAAGATGATAAACTGACAAAGCGATTTTAACAAAAGTTACACTTTCTAGTCCTTTGAAATCCATGTGTTTTGGTTTGTTGTTTTTTTTAGTTAACATTTCTTTTAAAAGTCTGAACCCTTAAAATGTGCTTCAAAGAAAATTTGTCTTTAATTTATATCCTTAAAACAAATAATTCAAACACACTCAAGCTGTTTTAATTATTCATATCAAAGTTCCAAAAGACAAAGATGAAGAAAAAGACACTGTGATAGAGATAAAACACAATATATGAGCAAACCTTCCATGTCTCAAACTTTGAGTTGCTTCTCTTATCACCTACAAAGACAGAGTATTTTTTGGAAGGGAAAAATAAATATTTCACCTCACTGGATTCATTTATATTTACTAAGGGATTCATCAGAAGCTGTCACTTACTGTCATTTTATTTTACTTTTTTCTTGTGCAAAAAAGAAAGGGAAAAAAAAAACATGCCACATTGCAAAAGAAGGAACTCGGGCATCATTATCATCAAAAGTCTACATAATGATTTGAATTACTTTTAGAACTAAGATCTTACCAGTTCGCTCTGGAGTTTCATAATCAGCTCATCTTTCTCTCTCAGTTGTTGCAGCAAGGCTTCCTCTCTGCTGGGATCCTGAACACAAGAAACAACAAACCATGTTTAACATTACAGTTTTATCTAAGGGACCATAAAGCCACCAAAGCAATGCATGCAGCCAAAAGTACATTACAGGGATGCTTCTGTGTGTTTGTCTTTGTATGTGATTCTCTGAGAGTTTCTGTGTGTGTATCTGCAGGTCTTTCACATGTACTTATGAGTCTGTTGAGTGTTGCGATTCTTGCTGAGCCCTGTGTTTGTGTAATAAAGTTGTCATGCGGTGCGTTCTGCACGACTGTGATCTCCTCTTCTCTCTACATCACAGCGATAAACTCGTTGTGTCCTGTGGCAGCGCCCCAGAGCACACAGCAGTTTTTATTTGACCTTGTGTTGTCAGGGGATGGTTTTTTTTTTTTTGCAGGGAAGATGAAGAGAAGCTCCAGAAGACATAGAAAATAATTAAACTAATGAAAACAACTTTATTCTTATGGCACCTTTAAAAACAATTTACAAAATGCTTAAGGGCAAAAAAAAAGAAATTCTAAGTGGTTGCGAACATGTCTTACATTAAAATCTGGTTGATATTTATGTTAGAATTGTGCCGCTGTCCTCATTTAACAGTGTTAGTCTCATTTATCCAGTGCAAAAGTAAAAAAAAGAAATAAATAAAAACAATTTTTGTCACGTAAAATTAGTTGACGTGGAATCTTTTTTTTTTAAAGCAAAAATGTAAGCGTGGCGCCTCCTTTTCACTGTCAGTGTTTTCAAATGCCTAGTCATCTTCAGACCCTGCCTGCAGTCAACAGAGAGCTTTGAGAGGATGGCTCATGGGGAAGTCAGAAATAAGATATAAGGCACAACAGTCTTCGCTAAAAATATTCAAGTTAAGTCTGCAACAGGCAGTTAGTTAAAATGTGGACAAAGAGCGACGCAATGTGAAGAGAGAGGGAACAAGAGAAAGGGGATAAGGAAGTGGGAGGAAACGAGCAATAAGATAGAGAGTGCAAAATGACAGGCAGATTGTCATTACCTCTTCAAGGACATAAAAGCAGAAGAGGAAACGAGGGGCAAGATAACAGGAGGAAAATGAGGGGGAAATGTGAGAAAAGGGGGACATTGATAGAGGAGAGGACAGAGAGGCCCCGAGGCTGAGCATGATGGTCTGAAACCACAGGGAGCCATCTAGCTAAAGGACACGCAGAGTCAGAGGGAGACCACAGGGAACCATATAGCTACATCGTCGTCCTTTAAATGACCTCTGTGATGCAAAAAAGACCCATCGAGCCTGACAATTTTCTTCAAGTCACTTCAAAATTCAGAGAAGTAAATATGGAACCTGTACGGTGAATCAGTACAGAACACCCCCGGGGATCGAGGGCTAGAAAAAAATATTTCTGTAAGTCTGAGTCTGTGTGAGAAAAAGGATTGTGAAACTGTAAAGATTCAACTTTCTCACCCTTTACGTGTAAACCATGAGGAGGTTGTAATCTGCCTGATCACTGTAGAGTACAAAGTTTTGTATTGTACATGTTGACACTTATTCATTCAGTAGCTTTGGTTGACCCTTTGAGACAATTGTGACTTAATCAAGGGGAAGCTAGATGGATGGATGGATTGATTTTTGGCTGACAGACATTTTAAAAATAAATGAATGAGTGTGCTGTATCAGTGTCGTCTATAAAGTTTTTTGAAAGTATGTATAATATCTGATTGTTTTGGCTTCATGGTTTATGGTTTTCTGGCAATAATTTCTGGTTCAGGGTAATATAAAGGAATTTTCAACACCATATCTTTAAAAAGGGAAATAATTTAATGTTAATATAAAGTTTACTATGTAATGTTTTGTTTCGACATCCAGATAATATTCTTGCAGTAGTGCAGAAAAGAAAAAACTGGCATGTTATCTTAGCCAGTCTGTTTTTCTGATTGGCTATAACACAAAACTGAACTAGCAATGGTAGAAGTGCCAGACTAAGCACAATTTGTGCTGTTGCACAGTGAATAAAGTTAAGGATATTATGATGTACGCGAGGTGTTGTATGTAGATGGGTGATGTATGTGTCAGTGGATGTACGTGAGGGCATAAGGAGGGAGAAGACTAGGCTGCTAAAACAAAATTAAAGAAAATATAAAAGGAAAATAATAGTAAAAGGGAAAAAAAACTAAAACTATTGAAATGTGATAAATCTTTAAACAAAAGGATCGTACCAAATGCTGTTAATCTTTTCAGGTAACCATTCACGGTGTTCCCTTGAGGTGTTTCCCATTGAAAAGTGCCAGAAATTGTGGTGAACAAAACAAAACAAAAAGAAATTTCACAGCATTCTTGCTTCTTCAATTATAAAAACTTGGCCAATCATGAGAGGTTGAGTCCCACCAATTTTGGCAATTAAGCAAAGTGGGGGGAAATCAGATGTTGTTTGATCTAAGCTTACAGTTACAGAGGTGGTGAGAAGGTTTCACACTGTCTGCAAAGTTTTTAAGGTGGTTTTTATTTTTTAACGGCTTCTTTATTTTGCAAGTCTAATTGATGTTGAAGTGTATGCAGGGGCCCTTACCTTGGCACACGATAATGGTCAAGGAGGACATAACTAAAAGCTTCACTAAGTGCTTCCACGGTAATAAAACCTATAAAAGAATACATTTTCCACCAGGAAATAGAAAAACAATTAACAAAAACAAAACCCAGTGGTGTTAAATCAGAATGCACTCTGTTTCCCTGCCTTTGCAGGGGAGATAACAGTATTTATAGATAATAAGGATATTATTTTCCTACTAAAGAACACACATACACACACACACAAATTACTAACATGAGATTTGGATGGGACTGAAAAATCACTAACATGCTGTGACAATTACTACATTAGTCAGCCTCTAAAATTAATCTCACCCGAACAGGACTGAAGGCTGCACTAAATGAGCTGTCTGGCTACAACGGCACAGTTGGTATCCCTCATTGTCTTGTGTGTGCATTTCTATGTGGCTTATCTGCAGCTTTTAAAAGTGCATGTATAAGAGTAGTTATATGAAATGCTGAGAACAGGCTAATGACTAAATCCAGGGACACTTTATTGACTTCGTCGGTTTGTTTACGACCCAGAAAACACCTTAGGAGTATAAACTGAAGAAAGACATGCGAGAGGGTATGTTAGAGAAAGATAAAGCGAGTGATAAAGAAATACAGCAGCTTAATATAATCTGTTTCAAAACTCTCACGATATTGCATCTTAACCGCTGAAAAGAGCCGTAGAATGCTCTGCTCGCAAAGAGGTGACCAGAGCATTAAAGTCAAACGCGCGTGGAGAGTTCCTCTAAGAAGATCTGCCTTTTCAGTTCAGGCCATGAATGAGTGTAACAACAGACATGACAGTCTGAAAAGATGGTTTGATATTCAAATGTATTTAATGTGTCATGTCCGTACTCAAATGGCCAGCACAGTCACCAGATCTGAATTCAATATACAATCCAAGGGATGAAGTGGAACAGGAAATTTGCATCGCAGATGTGCAGCAGACAAATCTGCAGCAACTGTGCGATGCTATCGTCGTGGTGACGTCAGTGTTGAGACTAAATCCAATGCTTTATTGACCTAATGGGTTTCTTTACAGGACAAAAAACACCTTGCGAGTATAAACAGAAGAAAGGAGTTATTGATGAGAACAGGCTTATGATTAAATCCAGGGACACTTTACTGAACCAAGATCTCTGAAGAATGTTTTCATCACATTGTTGATTATAAGCCACTAGAATGAATGCATTTCTTAAGACAAAAGGGGTCCAACCCAGTACTGGCAAAATGTACCTAATAAAATGTCTGGTAAGTGTATATTGCACTTATAAATGCAGCAATAAATTGATTTAGTCTACAATAATTCGTGGACATAAGTGGATGGCTATTGGCTGAACATGTGAAATATGTTTATGCAATATTATCTTCCTGTTTCTTTATTCCCCTTTTAAACTTCTTTATAGTAAAACAAAAAAAAAATCTATTTTCATTTTATGTCTTGGTGTGGTGAAGGTGATGGCATGGCATAGTTCATACAGGCCATATGTTTGGTTGATCAAATCATCCAATTTGTATCTACTACCTTTATAGTTTGGTTTGGTCATTTTTGAACAGTTATACAGTTGTCACAATTCTTCTCTGTACTTCTACTGGAAGGCAGACCTCAGCTTTACTTGAACAGAAATATTGCATTAATCCCTGAGGAATTACAATGCAATGCAATTTTTATCCACGGCCCCTGGACATGCAGAGCCAAGCAATGCCAGGGCAGTGCACATACAAATAAGATCTCAATGTGATGAACACATTTAAAGCTAAAATGAGAAATTTTATTCTGCTCGCTGAAAGAAGCGCCATAAAGTGCATTCAGTCACCCATCAGGTGGCATTCAAACCAATTTTTCAAGGCAGAATAGAATGGAGAACCCATGGCAGAAAAGTGGGGCATACAAATTTATTTCTAATGTGAACAGAACAGCCTCAGTGGGGCTAAATCTGATCAAAATCATTGGAGTGCATCCACTTTTGCAAAGAGATGTGATTTTGTAAAGCGTTTGAGGCTCTCTATGCATGTAATCAGCAGTCATTTGAAGAGGGTATGGGGATGAATTTTATTCCTCTTGTTACGAGAAATGATTCAACTTTTTTCTTCTTTTTTTTTTGGGAAACATCATTGAGAAAATGTGCTGGTTGTTTGTCAATTAGTCAACATCCAATTTTCTTTAATTTCTTTAACAAATTGGATTTTTCTTGATATTGATGAAATGGGTGTAAGCAAGAACAACATGACAAAATGCCTTCTCCGTGTTATCTTTATACCAATTTATCCAGCATTTAACCCTAACCTTGCACTTTAACTATGAGTGTTGGAGAATTAAACTAGCTAAAATGTCAAATGTAATAATAATAATTGACCACACCTGGAGTCTTACAATCGCACCACAGTTAGAGGGTCTCCCGGACAATTTTACTTTTAGCAGCACTGCAGCATACACATGTTGGGAAGGGACTCAGAAACCCTAATTTATTAAACTTTGCTTTTAGTACAGACAAAAACAAAACACAAAACAATAACAGCTAATCTGATTTGACTTAAACGTTTCAGAAGCGTCCATAAATCTTAAACCCGCAGGGAGGCACTTCCCGTATTCTCGGCAGCTGTTTCAAATGCTCAGCCACCCTTTAGCTTTAAATGGATTCTTTAAATGGAGTCTCAGTCACAAACCGACTTCTTGATGCAGGTAACGCACGGAGAAAGCCTAATGTGTCATCACAAAGAAAGACATGAACTAAATTGTGAATCTATCACTCAAAAGCCGAGATGTAGTCTCTGAGATACACGCGATTTCTCGTGAGAGATGGACTGAACATTCGGTTTTATCATTTTAAACCTGAAGGTTAAACAGGATGAAAAAGGAAAAATTCTTTCCTTTATACATATTACATCCATGCAAGTTTTTAAAATAAATCTTAATTACGCAAATGACTCCTTGTTTCTTACTAAAAA
The DNA here is from genome assembly GCF_057382095.1 of Aulonocara sp. 'chitande type north' Nkhata Bay. Taxonomy (NCBI): domain Eukaryota; kingdom Metazoa; phylum Chordata; class Actinopteri; order Cichliformes; family Cichlidae; genus Aulonocara; species Aulonocara sp. 'chitande type north' Nkhata Bay. Next base: position 24,869,378 of record NC_141355.1, on the reverse strand, counting down.
GTACATCTGTGGAAGTTCTGATCACGTTTTGAGAGTCTGATATGGTCACAGCTGAAAAATTACAAAATTAAGTACACTGAATGCCAGCTTAAGACTCCATGATTTATGTCCACATATCAAATGCTTTCTGTTGGTAAATCATTTGCATAAAAACTGTGTACTTAGCTACGCTGTGTGGAAGCCCCCCCAGAAAAAAGCGACAAAGACATGCAGCACAATGTGGACTCCTCAACACAAATGAACGGTCTATAAAAGTGATATGGCACAGTGTACCAAGACCAAATATAATTCAGGCATCTCACATATGGCTTCTTGGAGAGTCCAGTACAGTTTGTCCAACCTCACTTTTCATTTCGTCACCAAAAAAAAAAAAAAAAAATGATATCACAAAGACAAATGTGCAAACTGATCCAGCATAAAGTTGCTTGCCTCACGTATTTAGTATTCACCCTGTATCTGAATCCATCTTCATTTCTATCTGCTGGCTGTCTCTGTTTATCTACTTTATGTCTGCCTTGGTAACTATATTAATAGCTTATTTATGCACATTGAAAAGGGCAAGAGAAAAAGCTTATATCAACAGCCCTACAGATTAGATGAAAAATATGTAGATTTGATTTTGTTGTGAACTTTTCCGTTTAACCTCCTAACACCCGAACTCCTCCACGGCATGCATTTTTAATTTCTCTTTTATATTTGGGCACATTGGGACCTGATGAATGTAAAAACAAAGAATTACCAGATTTTTTTTTTTTGGCCTAATTTTTGTTTCTGAGAAAAATGAGAGCCACATATGAGGATATTCATTTAAAATTTTGATAGAACAGTAGCAGCATAATGTCCTCATGAGTGGACAGTTCCTTGTAGAGCAAAATTGAGTATTTTGGTCTAAATAACCCCAAATGTGATGTCCACATATGTGGAGGCCAGGTCCTAGGAGGTTAAGTTAAAAACAGAGAAGAGGTGATTCAAAATGTGTGATCTGCATCACATTATCAAGTCTTATCAAGAAAGGATAACAGGTTACTCTGACCTCGGTCAGCTGTCTTTTCAAATTAAATTAACTGTCAATAGCAGGTCACCATAATGTCAGTAGCTTTTAAAATTGATTTAAGTGGCTCTGGACACGCCCATACACAATGGATATATCTGTAAAGTAAAGTCAAATTTTATTTATATAGCACCTTTCAAGACAAGGATCACAAAGTGCTTCACAACAAATAGCAACATAAAAAAAGTTAACTAAATCCAAGTCTGAAAAAAGACAAGAAATGTGCTTAGTAGACATCTAAAACAGGAGTCTCCAACCTTTTTTGCGCCATGGACCGGTTTATGTCCGACAATATTTTCACGGACCGGCCTTTAAGGTGTTGTGGATGAATACATCAAAATAAAACCAGTACCAGTACCAAAAAAGACCCAGGGAATCAGAGTTATAAAAAAAAAAAATTTTAATAGATAAAAACACTAAAAAACCCTAAAAACACTGAAACCCATAAATTTCACACGCGAGCCTCAACTCTCGCAGCCCGGCACCAAACGACTCATGGACCAGTACCGGTACATGGTTCAGGGGTTGTAAATATACTCACTACACCGGATCGACTGCTTGTTCATGCTGTCTTTAACAAGCCAAACACGTGGTAGAAACTTAATGCACTTAGGCTTTGGGACATGATCAAGACAACCTCCTGATATTCAAACCAAGCTGAACGAATCAGAATAGAGAAGAAAGGTGATTTAACTTTGAATTTTGCATGGACTCGTCTAAGTAATTCAGAAACGGCTGTTCCACTGAGAATTTTCCCACACGATCATCTCTAGGGTTTACAGAGAATAGCCCAAAAAAGACCATCCAGCAAGAAGCTTTTCTCTGGGGTAAAAAGCCATTTTGATGCCATACGGCAGGAAGACTGGCCAAACTGCTTCACACTAATAGGAAGGCGACTAAACTAACGACTTGTTAAAACCAAGGTATGAAAAGCATCTCTAAACGCACATCATGTTGAGTCTTGTAGCAGATGGGCTACAGCAGTAGAAGACTACACCATGTGTCCCTCCTGTCAGCTAAGAATAGAAAACTGAGGCTTTAATTTACACGGACTCACAAAAACTGCCCACAGAGGATTTGAAATATGTTGCCTGGTCTGATGAGTCTCAAGTTCTATTTCAACTTTCAGATGGTAGGCTCAGAATTTGGCAGAAAACAACATGGAAAAGGATGGATCCATCTTGCCTGTATCAACGGTTCAGGCTTGTGGTGGTGTAATGGTGTAGGGGATACTGTCTTGGCACACTTTAGGCCTCTTAGTACCAAGCAAGGACTGTTTAAATGTCCCAGTCTACCTGAGAACTGTTGCTGATCATATCCTCCCCTTTACAATCACACTGTTCCCCAGTATCGATGGCTTATTCCAGCCTGATAGCTAAGCATGTCTCAAAGCTCAGATCATCTCAAACTGGTGTCTTGAACATGACTGTGATGTCAGTCCAACAGAGTACCAGAAGGGGAGATTCACATCATGGATGAAGCAACTGTTTGATGCTATTGTGTCAATATGCACCAGAATCTCTGTGCAATGTTTCGAGCACCTTGTTGAATCAGTGCCACAAATCATTAAGTCAGTTTTGAGGACAAAAGGGGGTCCAACGCTGTACTAGCAAGGTTTGGCTAATAAAGCATCCAGTGAGTTCATATCTGTGTAAAGTAAGAACTCCACATCCATTAAAGCTGAAAGAAAACATTTGGTTTGTAGGGAAATTTTCAAATCATTAAAATGTTTTCCTGTGCAGTCCAAAAGTTGAGTGCTGTGGTGATAGAAATAATATAATATATACAGTATCTGTACTTCCGAGGTTTAAAGCTGTCTCTAAAATATCACTTCTCGATCTCTGACCCTATTAGCAAATCACAAATAATGAGCCATGGTTTCCTCCTATCAGCAGGTGTCGTGGAATCAGAAACACAGCTGTCTAGTTCTAAGGTAGCCCAGGGGCAGGGTGGCAAACTTTTCAGGCTTTATCATAGCACACAGTAGAATGGTCTAATTTGTATTTTTTTTCTGACAGCTAAAACGTAATGAATAATTTGAGATGTAAAAAGGCGAGTTACAATTTCACTAATAACGGTTTTGATTTTAACCCGAGAACTCATATCACAGGACCACTGATGCAGAGGAGCAAAATTTGAAGAAGAAAAAAAAGTGGAATTTGATGCCTGAGCCTCACAACAATTACTAAACGCGAAGTTTCTCACGTAGTGTAACAGAGATAAAAGGTTATCTGGAAAGAGAGATTCAAAAACGAGACAAAGGATGAAACGGGGAGCTGAGAGTGGCAGTCTGTTCTGTGCTGCGGCTTAAAGAAATCACATTTTGTGCATCTCGATATAGCTGCGTGTTGTCTGTGTCAGAAAGGTGTGTATAACGCACATAGCCGCATATCTCCGTGCTTTCCTCAAAGCATGCATCCTTTTAACCCTCTCGCAGTGATTAGGGCATCACTGTGGGGAAAAGTCGGTAATTATAAATTCACAGTCATCAGAATTATGCATTATTAATTTCTAATTACGCTGCCTCTGACATGATGATAAGTGTTCCACTATAAAAAGAAGTTCACCGTGCTGCTGAAGCAAAGGTGAGTGTACACAAAACAACATTTCATCAGGTGCAAAACTTGCTGCCCTTGACATTTTTTTCTTTAATGAACACACTGGTGGAGTACACCTCTAGCGGCAACTCTAGCGTGATTTCTTTTTTCTGCTACTTTCTTCTAAGATACAGTAGAATACTTTAACTGGGACAAAATCTGGTAAAAATCATGTCATATGCATTGGGTCTAAATTAAACTAGGTCGCACTGTGACACTGCAGCCTCTCAGGTGGATACCGTAGATTATTTTTACACATGCCGAGTCGTTTTCTAGAGTGCCAGGGCAAATTCTCTTCTTCTCAGCCCTCCCTCTTGTTCTTCTTCCATCTTCACGCAGTATTTCTCAAACACCGGCTTCTTCTCTATCTCTCATTCATCGCTTGGTCTCGCCTCCACCTCTTGCACTCCGGTGTTTATTTCCTCCCCTTTTCCTTATCAAGTTAATGTCATCAAACCGAATGCTTTGCTCTTGAATGGCTACACTTCAGCTATAGCTCCCACACTTTTCCCAGCAGCTTTTCTCCCCAGGTGATTTAAGGGGCTTTGAATGTGCTATAGTTGTTGGTCTATTACCGATCCAATGGGATCTTCCCACACAACCATCTCTTGGTTTTGCAGAGAATGGTCCAAAAAAGTGTAAATATCCATTCCTCTTGATGAAAAACTGGGATTAACTGGAAATGTTCTGTTTTTAACTGAGGCACGATACACACTTCCAAAGTCGAGATAAAATCAAACGTAGACATTCTAACACAAATCTACAGTACTCTGATTGATCTGTACATAGTAGCACTCCAACCTTTTTCCACAGACGGGAAATTACAGCTTTTAGGATTGAAAGCCTAAGCCAGATGGTTAAAGTACATGTCACATAATCCAAATGTCCACGGTTCAATTCAATCCAGTGACATTTGTGACATTCTTCTCTGCCTCCTCAACATCCACTGTCACATCAGATAAAATTACCCCCAAAAAGAAATTTCAGGTTTCCCCTGTCCAGTCAAATAATCTTTTGATTATAGTCAATTGCCTGTCTCCAAGTCTGTTTTGGATAGTTTACTGAAACCATTTCCTACTCTTTTCTACCCCATTTGATCCCTTCTTTTCAATGGGTCCATGTTCCCTGTCTGTCCATCTGTACTTTTCAGCCAGAGCTGCTGTCAGCATGCAGTGTCCCATCCTACATTTTAAATTTTTCCTTATCGTCCAGCTGCCACTGATACAGCATGTAGGTCAATAAAGAGGGCATACACTCACACAAACATCCACTCTTTGTGAAACACTAACACGCTGTGACAACTATACAAACACAAAGTCTATATACAGCCCTAAGATTAAGTGGTGCACACATACAGGTGCCCTTAGTGACAACCAAACGCAGTATTTGTTGGCAGTGTGTCAGTATTTTGTGGGTAAGTATCACTAGACTGTATTTTAAAAGACCTTTACCAGTGTGTACATTCATGTATGTAAAGGGAACTTCATTATGTTGCAGTTAAAAAAAAAACCACACACACACATCAAAGATGAGAACCACAGAGCTGATGGCTCTACTACGCCTCCCTCCTCCAACAGGCTAACAAGACCTCTGATGTGACCCAACTAAATCCAGGGGGAAAGCTCGACAAAAGACCTCCCATGGCAAACTTAAATCCCGCTCACACACAAGCATGCACTTGAGCAATGATGCACATGCTCCCTACAGAGATTAATAAATCTCATCCAGATCGCACGGCTGGGATGGACAAGGTTGACAGAGGGCATCTGGAGCCTGTCAAGACAATCAAAACACGTTGCCCCTCTCCCATTCTATATCTGCAACTCTCCTGCTTTTAATCATCCTTTTTCCAACTCTTTCTCTCTCTCTCCTTCACGCTGCCTTCCTTGCTGCTCTGCTCTCTTTCTTCCTATTTGATCTTTTCGTGATTCATTAGAAGCTGATGTGAAAAAAAAGTGTTAATTGTTCTGATATGGGTAAAACTGAACGAGACACATGGATCAAAGGAAGATTCAGTTTTATATTTTTGATCACACCGAGCCTGCTGTGTTCTTTTAATTAAACTAGCTGGCTAATTGAAGTGAAGGGTTGGCTATGGAAAAAGAATAACAAGTGAGCACTACAACTTTACTGTGCATGTATTAAGTGAAAGCATAAGCTCTGTTTTTGTAAGATATAAAGCTGGGAGGACATTTTTATTAATATTTTTCATTGCCTCACACTTTTAATGCATCTGTAAATTTGATGCTTGTAATACAGCCGTTCTCACTGAACAAATAGCTAAATTTAGTATAAAACAGACTGCTCCGTGTTACCTTAAACGGAAGAGATTTTTCACTGCAAGGGCTGATGGGTAGAGACTGAAGGCTGCTGGCAGGACTTGTCTCTGTGCTCTGCAAAAAGACAAAAACACGGCTATAACCAAAACATCACGATGAGGTCTGCGTGCTGTACTGTGCTGAAGATAAACCAGTCAGATGCTTAAAATGACAACATTACAACATTAAGGAATTTTGTTTTTACTCTTCTTTTTCTGCTAAATATATTCACAGTTAGGCAGTATTACAAAAGCCTCGCTAAACATTCAGTGTGAAAACAGACGAAGGTATAAAAAAAACATTAGTTCTGAAGACAGGTGCTCATTTTCATCCCTGACTTTCCTTTTTTTTTTTTTTTTTTTTTACAGAAAATCTGATTCATCTATATTTGAATGACATCAAAAATGTAAATGTAGGTAACATGTCTGTATCAGAACAATTTCATGTTGCCAGCTGCATTATTTTCACCTGATTTCTTACAAAAGCTCTTTTTTTCTGATGACAGTTGTGATTTGACGCTTTTTGGCACTGCTTCTCAGCACAGTTATCTAGTGGGCAGAGAGCAGAGGCAGCCAGAAGGGGATCCAAAATGCACACGCGTACACACAAACACACAGCCTGTTTTCATGTGACAAAAGGAGCATGTGCAATCACGTACAATCTGCACACAGGTGCACAGAAACACCGTCCCTTAAGAAGAGCATATGCGGGTATATAGATCACTGCTGAGGGCTCCTGATGGGTCATATGGGAAAGCAGAGAGGAAAATCGTGTCTCAAGCTAGGACTGCTGCTATTGGTGTACTTTTGCATGGTAGGGACATGACAGTACACAGATGGAAGATATGACAAGATACATGATATAACAAGAGAAGGAAAGAGGAAAGGTAAAAATAAGTATCATCCAAAAAAATAAAACATTATCTCCACTTGAATATTCAGTAAAGTCTATTCCTTGCCATATTTTGCCCTTTAGGAGATTTATATGCCAACTAACCCCACTGTTGTTAGGCGAAATGACCAGATACAGTAAGAAGTCTATAAAAATTGGATTTTTAGGCTGAAGTTTAATCATATGTGCATAGTGTTAGCCTACTTTCAGCTTTTAAATAACCTAATTTGACAGATGGTTTCTTTCACAAACATTCTGAGATGATGTTGTCAAGGGCAAATACTTAAAAAAAAATAAAATAAAATACTTGGCAGGTGATTTGGTGAGTGTCTCCCTATCATGACATTTTAGATCACATTACTGAATCATATGAGGAAGTAAGAGAGCATCAAAGAGGAAACACAACATCCTGCTCTCTAAAGATCTTTGAAAGATAGAAAGCACTTGGCTTGCATTCTTTGCTCTTCTCTTAATTAAGATAATCTCCACTTTTGACAACACACATGCTATAGAAGCGGTTACACTAATCTCCTAAACAATCACACTTAAAAAGCCAAGTTGGTCTGCCTGCAGATGCACAGCACAGCCACTACAAAACATGACATGCCCACTTCACTGTTACAAGGTTAGGTTGGGATTGCGGTTAAATTCATTTAATGATAATCTTAGAGTAAGGTTAGATTAAAGTTATGGTTACTTGTAGTCTGCAAGTCTCTCGGCACAGCTGCCAATGTTTCCTCCTAAGATGCTGACTTGGTCTGATCAACTCAGGATCAGACACTTAGCTTGAAGCCTGACAAGATCAATTTCCTTGCGATTGTGATCTTGCGAAACTCACAAGATTCCAGCTGTCTCATTGGTTTTGAAGGAGGTTCTGAGAAACACTTGAGCCCAAATCTTTGCACAGCATAAACTTGATGCTTTATTGGTTTGGCTGACCTTTTAAAGAAGCATGCCTCCCTATCAGAGTTATAGGTGTGCTGTGGCGTCAGGCCCTCAATGTGTCATTGGTGATCAATGCCTTTTCCTATGTAGACAGACAGGCGTGTACTCAGTGACACCCCCCTAAACACACATACACACTCTCACTCTGTCTCCTTCTAACACATACCCATCCTCTTTAAGGTCACCCCTGTCCCACAGGCCTTAACACACAACTGTCCCCACAATTAGACGTGGCTCAGTAAAAAGGCTCTTAGATTTAGGAATTGGCTGCCGGGGAGCCATGGATTTAATGACTGGCACTACACTGAAACTAAATGTCACATGATGATGAATGGCCTAAGAAAGGAAAGCAGGTTTTGTAGTTTGATGCGCACCTTTAATCACATCCACACATGAGTTAAATCAAGAAATGAAAACCTTCAAATAACTCACGGGGCATTCATACCACCTCGCTCTCTGACAGACATTCGTCTTTTTTATAGAAATTGCTTTAAAATACTCTTATGCGATTAAGCAAGGACATTGAATTACTCCGCTTTGCTGTGTTCCACACCTATCTGTACAATCCAACACAAATTTATTTGTAGAAGTTCATCAGAACTTTTGGAAATGCTGATGATTCTGAATGACACTGTTCTTTCCAAAAACTGTTTTAACAGATTTGGATGGCACAATCGGAACTGCAAGAAACACCATTTTCAATGTCATTCTGTTATATCCGCATTCTAACAACGTGGTGGAGGAAGCAGTCTGAGTGTAAGCCGTAACAAAAAGTCAGTCACGATCTTCCTAGAATCCATCGCTGACACTGACAAATGGAGATCACCATAGGAAACATTTCTGGACACAGACAGTGGCATTTTACAAATGTTCATCCATGCAGCCGACAGAAAACACTGTTAAAAAAAATATATATCTGAAAGGAGTGTTCATGGTTCAAATTGTTTGTGTCTGCATAATGATAAGCATCTTTTATTTGTATAGGACAATCCTTTGTTATTATTTTTGACATCAAATCTTACTGCTTGTGCTAGTATTTTGATTTTTATTAGTATCGTTTGTATCATTTCAATTTGAAATCGGAAGCTATATAAATTGTTTTTCCTCAATTTTTTGAATTTTTGGTGCCATAAGAAATTTTTATCCAACCCCACTGGAAAATACGTTCCTCTTAACTAACTGATGAAAAGAAAATTCTTTTAAAACAGTTGTTAATCCTGTTCTACAGATATTATAGTCTATATGTTTATAAAGAATGGGAAACTGCATCAATTTACATCAAATAAGCTCACAACAGCTGTGTGCAGCCCAGTCGTGTCTTGATAACTTTTACAAGCTCCTGAATTCAAAGGTGTAGATCGCTCACAGATAGGCTGTCGCAAAAATCAAGGCTGGATTCTGGATTAAAAGGTCAATGTTAGGTGTCAATGTAAACTTTCAATTATGCAAATCTATTTTTTCTGAGACGTGATGCTCTCACATTCAAATCTTTTAATGTACTTTCAATGTTGGGCTTTTTGATAAGCTCTCCAAAGATCTTACTGTTTGGGAGTTGATATCTAAATATGTCGGTCTCTGGGGCTTTGAGAGTCTGCTCTGTTAATCTCACCCTCCATCTTCCATGAATTGTTGCGATGTATCAACTAGGTTCTTCAGTAAGGTTTCTGCAGTGGACCACTGAGGCCTACTGATGAGCCTTCTTTTTTGGGGGGAAAAATTATTCTTGCAAAAACCCGCGCATGGCAGGGAAGAAGATATGCAATAGTGTCTCCAGTCTCCTGGGAACCCAAGTGAAATCTGTTTGATGTCTCTAGAGCCTTGGGAGCTGAACCACAGGGAATTCTGTGTTTTGTTTCCACCTGCCATAACTTTGACATAAGGTTAAGACGTGGCGAGTTCTCTTTCCTTCAAATCATTAAAGTTTAGTTCATAAGTCTATAAGTTTAGTTCTGCAGAGAATTTCAACTCAAGTAATCTCTGAAAGCACCTAAATCGAGTGGTTTTGCATGTTTTTGGGGCACTTGAAAAAACAATGGAAATTAGACAGAAGTCAAAAACACAGTAATCTGAATTATATGGTCAACGTTAAGTAACTGTAAAGATTTTCCAGAATTTCAGGCTATGGTTTTGGGGACTTGAGGTTTTCAGTTTGAAATACATTATAAGTGAATTTCCATAACTTTCCATTTATTTGCAATTCAAAGAAGACACTGTAGAGATGTAAACCCATGATAGTATCACTCTAACATGAGTGCGGAACAACACATCTGAGCTTCAGTACCTCAAAGCAGCTGAAAATAATGACCAAAGTCCTTTTCAACAATCACAAACCTATGGATAGTTGAAAAATAAAAATTATAATTTTCAACCCAGACTGATGAAATGCTCAAAATTTGGGACTAATTTTTTAACATAAGTGAAGTAAGTGAATTTTGATTAGCTATATTTCAATTCATTGGTGACTTAAGCTCAATTTAGGGTTCTTATTGAGCCTCAAAAGTCCCCTAAATTGATTAACTAGTGTGTTACTTCAGAGGGGAGAATTCACAGGTCTGCACTGAAAGCTTGCAAGTCAATAAGCATAATTAGGTGAAAGACAAAATCTTTGGGTATGTTATGGCCCTGTCCATAATCTGTTTTGGTGGCTGTTGTTGTCTGTTCCTTTAAGTCTTTGCAGGTCCCGGAGTGGATGAGCTGACGGCTGCTGATTGGTCCCCTGGCCATGTGATCTTCTTCAAATCCCTCACCAGCAGTTGTCCCGGGGCAGCCACTGACAGCAGCAGCAGACCTGACCCTGGCCTCCAAAACTTGAGACTTTTGTGCTTGTGATTTGTGTGGCTTCTCTGAGTTTTGTATATAGTGTGTATATTAGCTTTCATTGTACATAGCACATTGTAAATAGCACTGCAACAGAAGGGGTGAGCTGCCGTATTGTTTTTCCTTGCACTGTTTTCTCCTGTTTATTTCAGTTAGGGAGTTAGGTGTAGCGCTTGTCTTTTGTTTGATGTTTGATTTCACATAGGGTTTTAGATAGCACCTCCTCCTGACTTAGCTTGTTTTGTTTGTTATTTTGGCCTTTGTTCACCCTGGAGCTTCATTTTTGCAGTGTAGATAATAAAACACGATTCACTAAGGAATTGGTTTCCCTCTGTGTATGGTTTTGGGGACCAGGGCGGGGCAGTCTTTTTAAACTTATGTTGCGTTCCTGTACCCCTAGACTGGGGCGTAACAGTAGCCTGTGGACAATCACCACCATAAAGTGTCTTTTGATTTCATAACCTCTGATAGGGTGACACAGCAACGGGGAGGTCTTCTCAATCACCAGATGTAGGTTAGATTAGACATTAGATAAAATAATCTCTATGTGACCTTGATGCACGTAATGCATGTAATACAGTATGTAATAATGATTTGATTTGAAGTTGAATTTCCAATAAATAAAGTAAAAAGTGAACAAATTACAGTCCGTGCACCTTTGCACACACAGAGGACTGACAGCAGGAATTCTAATCCCAAAGTTTCACATGCCAGGTTCCACATACTGCAGAGTTATGACCCTGTCTACTTGGCTGAGCTTCGGCCCAGTGATAGGACGTTTGAAGTGGACAAAAGTGTTTGACAGTGAAAAGTGTTGGCACCTGCTATTGATTGGCAAAAGCTTGCAAAAGCAGACACAAGTGTACAACGGCAAAGGTGAACGCAAGAGGCTATAAGTTAAGTTAAACAAAGCCAAAGACCGGGGCTCAATACCAGAAGGTCAAGCAAATGAAATGCAAAGAAAACAGACATGTCGAGTCACCCTCCCCTTGTTGCAGAATGGTTTATGTCTGCTTTTGGAAGGTAACAAAATTTGCAAGTTAATGACACAACAGAGCAAGCAAAGAGGGCAAAGAAACGCCTCTTTCATATTCATGTTCTGCTGCTGTGTACCCTCTCTCTCTGTTGCACTCCTTTAGTTTTTTTCCATCACCACTTTAGTTTACCTCTCTCTCTACAAATTATTATTTCATTTACATGTCTCATGTCTCTCTCACAGAGGTCCTGGGAGAAAAACAGAGATATAAGCAGGAAAGAAATCAGGAGAAAGCTATATATATGCCTCTGTGGACTGTAATTCACAGCAGGCTTTGATCTTAGTTTAGAGATACTAATGGTGTGGTTTTAGGGAAGGTCTGGTCACCCTTTTATCTTTTTGTGTATTTGTATTTTGAGTATGGGTCTGTATAATACTTCCATATATGGTTGGGGTCAGTCACCCATGTAGATTTAAAAAAAAAAACCCAAAGCATCAGACAATCAAAGCTAATGGATGTTCTTTCTAAGCTTATGCTATTGCTAACATCCCTTATTGGTATGTTGGCATGTATTATACACTGCCAAAGGGTATTAGTGAAAATATTAGCACTTTCACTCTAAAACAAAACATTCACCGTATATATTAAACACCATCAACATCCCCTTCCAAATGACTCCTACTGACACTGTGCTCGCAAAACTTCAGAAAACAATCATTTAGGCATCTGTCATTTTCAAGCAAAGTGTTATGATCTTTCTGGATCCTGATTTGGACTAAAATGTAAAACAAAAATTTGCATCTGCATCTTGTAATTACCCGAGACCCCTCAAAAACGTGTGGAGTCTGGCATCTAAAGAGGATATGTACAGTGGGGCAAAAAAGTATTTAGTCAGCCACCGATTGTGCAAGTTCCCCCACTTAAAATGATGACAGAGGTCAGTAATTTGCACCAGAGGTACACTTCAACTGTGAGAGACAGAATGTGAAAAAAGAATCCATGAATTCACATGGTAGGATTTGTAAAGAATTTATTCGTAAATCAGGGTGGAAAATAAGTATTTGGTCACCTCAAACAAGGAAAATCTCTGGCTCTCACAGACCTGTAACGTCTTCTGTAAGAAGCTTTTCTGTCCCCCACTCGTTACCTGTATGAATGGCACCTGTTTGAACTCATCATCTGTATAAAAGACACCTGTCCACAGCCTCAAACAGTCAGACTCCAAACTCCGCCATGGCCAAGACCAAAGAGCTTTCGAAGGACACCAGGAAAAGTATTGTAGACCTGCACCAGACTGGGAAGAGTGAATCTACAATAGGCAAGCAGCTTGGTGTGAAAAAACCAACTGTGGGAGCAATCATCAGAAAATGGAAGACATACAAGACCACTGATAATCTCCCTCGATCTGGGGCTCCACGCAAGATCTCATCCCGTGGGGTCAAAATGATCATGAGAACGGTGAGCAAAGATCCCAGAACCACACGGGGGGACCTGGTGAATGACCTGCAGAGAGCTGGGACCAAAGTAACAAAGGTCACCATCAGTAACACACTACAACGGCAGGGAATCAAATCCCGCAGTGCCAGACGTGTTCCGCTGCTGAAGCCAGTGCATGTCCAGGCCCGTCTGAAGTTTGCCAGAGAGCACATGGATGATACAGCAGAGGATTGGGAGAATGTCATGTGGTCAGATGAAACCAAAGTAGAACTTTTTGGTATAAACTCAACTCGTCGTGTTTGGAGGAAGACGAATACTGAGTTGCATCCCAAGAACACCATACCTACTGTGAAGCATGGGGGTGGAAACATCATGCTATGGGGCTGTTTTTCTGCCAAGGGGACAGGACGACTGATCCGTGTTAAGGACAGAATGAATGGGGCCATGTATCGTGAGATTTTGAGCCAAAACCTCCTTCCATCAGTGAGAACTTTGAAGATGAAACGAGGCTGGGTCTTCCAACATGACAATGATCCAAAACACACCGCCCGGGCAACAAAGGAGTGGCTCCATAAGAAGCATTTGAAAGTCCTGGAGTGGCCTAGCCAGTCTCCAGACCTCAACCCCATAGAAAATCTGTGGCGGGAGTTGAAAGTCCGTGTTGCTCGGCGACAGCCCCAAAACATCACTGCTCTCGAGAAGATCTGCATGGAGGAATGGGCCAAAATACCAGCTACTGTGTGTGCAAACCTGGTAAAGACCTATAGTAAACGTTTGACCTCTGTTATTGCCAACAAAGGTTATGTTACAAAGTATTGAGTTGTATTTTTGTTATTGACCAAATACTTATTTTCCACCCTGATTTACGAATAAATTCTTTACAAATCCTACCATGTGGATTCATGGATTTTTTTTTCACATTCTGTCTCTCACAGTTGAAGTGTACCTCTGGTGCAAATTACTGACCTCTGTCATCATTTTAGGTGGGGGAACTTGCACAATCGGTGGCTGACTAAATACTTTTTTGCCCCACTGTAAGTGCAGAGGATGGCAGATAATGTGGCTTCCTGGTTTATATTGTTAGACCTTGTAAAGGTATTCCAACGTGTCAGTGCTTTACTAAGTGACTGTTTCAGCTAATCATGTCCAGAATGGTTTGGATGTAATTTAAGTTGGTTCCAAACATTCACACTGAGACACACACATAGCCTGGGGTGAAACGTTAGCTTTAACCAGGCTAAAACATTTAAAGAGGAGATTTATAGCCTGAAACAGGAGGGATAATATGTGTGTGTTTGTGTACATGTAAAGCATAAACTGGCAGATACTTAAAGTCTCCCAGTTTCCCCCTCTAAACGTAGAATCTGATTAAATTAACAAAACAAAGTGATTAAATGGACCTTTTAGAGACGGGAAAGCAACCACTTTGACCAGATTTCATGGAACTGAAATAGAGCCTGATTAAAATAGGGGGTGAAAAATTCGTAAGAGCAGCGTGGTGCACAGTGGTTCCAGATGAAATTGCTTTTTATTGTTTGCTAGACCCTTATCCTCACTGGTTTAAAACAATTTGATGCGTTTCAAACTTGATAAGGGCTGTCGGTGTGGTCTACCTTATGTGCTCTGTAGAAGCCAAATATGCCAGACTCACTAAATGTAAAGCTAATCTTCCTTCATTTGTTTGTATGTCCTTGTCGAGAAGAGCTTGTGTGCTGCTGACTGTTAGCCATGTGCATTATCTCACCTCCTGCAGTGTCCGTCTCAGCCTTAGAAGCAGGGTTTTGACAGCAGTGCACTCCTGCTGCATGAGTCTTAGTGGAAGGGTTTCCAGTCCCAGAGGTAAAGGGTCATCTTCCTTCCCCGTGCCCAACCCGGCGCTCCACTCAGCAGGCAGCAGGCTGGTTGGACGGCAGGGTTCCCTAGAGGAGAGGAGGGATGAACAAAAAGAGAATAGTACATTTTTTTGTCTATGAGTCAGCATGAAAACTTGATCATAAACACGTCTTCCCCACTGTTCTCCACTTGTGGAATCTCATCATTGCCTTCGCTGGTTAGCGATTATATAGCTGACCCATTACACAGTAAAGTGAAGATGCCAGCTGCTTCTCAATACCCCAGTAATTCCTTGAAATCTGTGTGATACCATGTGTAACAAACTAAAGTGCACAAACATAGTCCGAACAATAACTTGGCAGAATGCAAAACAATAATTTGTAGCAATTAGATGCAACGTAGTAAACTACTCCTTCTACACAACCTTGCTGCATAGCATAAAGCTGTTATTCACAGTATTTTAGTCTGATTGAAACCCAATGTGAACATTTTGAATCTTTGATCTTTATTATTTCAGAGTCATTGAATAAAAAAAATAGTCCATTGCTGCAAAAAATAGTTGGCTTTAAAAAACACAGAATGAAAAGAAAATGAGAAAGACAGAAAAAAACAAGAGAAGGAAAATTAAACCAAAAAAAAAGTGACAGTCAGAACCGACTGTCACAATACACAGCAGCTACCCCACAGGATCCACCGAGGACTCGATTTTAATGACAAGTCATTTCTACAATAATTCTTTTTAGAGAAGGTTTTAAATCAACAACGTGAGGCGATAACAAACTACCACACAAAACAAAAGGTCCACCTTATCATCCTGTATAATGAAGTCAGGGGGACACTTCACTACCAAGAGATTTGTGGACGTCCACAAGAAAGTTTGAATGTTACGTGCAGCAGAGCTGACCGTAGGTAGATGCTGTTAAAAGTCCCAGTTTAAGGCTGGACTATTAACTATTAGCCTCCAAAAGAGGCAATGTTGTGATGGCACAGGATTGGATTCAAACACACACAAACAACAGGGGGGAGTTCAACCAAAGCCTTCTTGTAATTATCTGTCCCATTTGGAAACACACTCCATTAAACAGTAAACAGGTCTTTGTACCAGCATGTCTTTGGTCTCTGGTGCGTGGCCTCTATTCCTTGTCTCACCTGAAAGTCACAGCATTTAGGAAAAAAGGAGACAGATTTTTGGAAGGGATTCTTACAAAGAGCCAGACCTGCTTGGAGCATCTTTCTTTGCCTTCCTAAAGCTCAATCCATGCACCTCGGGCTCTTATATTAACATAGTCATTAATTGCTTGGAGTCTGCTTTACTCCTTTTGCCAGTTTGCCACATTTCCCTGCTCGAGATGTCAGACTTCTCTATAGTCCACCAGACATGAAAACAGTCTCCGAACAAAGATCAAGACGTTTTTATTCTATTTTGTGGCCGTGTGTGAAAAGCATCGGGAAAACAAAGCACATCAGTTTACTTTATGATAGCTCTGCACAAACATGACGGTAATTGAATGTCTGTGGGGCTACTGATGTGGTTTGTAATTCAAATACTTTTTTATTGAGTGGTAGAAAAAAAAGATATATTTTCTAAACAGACATTTTAATTCCCCGGCATTCTCATTTTGGGATTAGCACTTACCTGAGGTTAACAATTTACTTTTCAGACAACAGCAATTACACAAGCAATTAACCACAAAACACACTGGAACACTAACTGCATTCATGGGCATAACTTTGTAACCTAAAGGGTTACATGATCCGTAGATAAACATGATCCGTGGATAAACCTTTTGTTCTGTTTATGCACTTCTTTGCCTTTTAAAATGCAAGCCATCATCAATCCACTGGCAAACAGTCACAAACGACTCTGATCAATAAAAATGTGGCGCTGACTCTGACTTGGACATTTCGCCAAGTCTTCACTCTTAAAAGTTCCTATTAACACAACTACACGGAGCTAGATTGTTTGCAAAATAGACTTAAACTATTTCAACTATTAAACTAGAGTTGACGTATTTCACACAGAGAAATAACACCGGAAAGCAACTAGAATAATCAAACTTGTTTCAATAAAGTAAATTCCTGCATTAACATTTCTCTGCCAGGTTGTGATATTTTGACAGAAGTGAATAAAGGGGGATTGTGTATCTCACCTTCTTTATGACATTTTCAAAAGGTGAGCCGAGAAATACCACCCTCTTGTCTGAAAACCACACAGACAACCTCAGAGTTCACAGTCTGCATAACAAGAAAAGAAGAGGGATGGAAGACAGTGGAAAGGCAGACATGGTAGCAGAAACAAGAAGCTCTTAATCATCAAGAGCCCATGTTCACTTTCACAGATTTAGAGGGAGGTTCTAAAAGAAAATCACCAAATAAAGAGCAGCCATGAGCATTAAGTCAGCCAGAAAAATCTACTTTTTTTTTATTCTCTTTTCTTTCTAAAATAAAAAACATCACAAAAATATCGAACAACATAAGCCATTCTGAACACAGCTCGGTGAAAAGGTCAGGCTGAATCGCACCCTCGTACTTTCTTCTCTGACTGTTCAACATCCCACCCCTCTTTTGCCTTTCTTCCCCCTCCTCTATATCTGTCTAACCCCACATTGTCGTGCTTTTTCTATTCTTCAAACCTTCGTCACTCTCTCCAGGCTCCCACCTCTGTTACTTCTCTTTTGTTCCCCTGCCCTTCCCTTTCCCACCCCCGCCATACCCCTCACCTGAGTCTGCGTCTTCCATCTCTACAGCTCTGCCCTTGCCTCTTCATCTTTTTCACGTATTCCTCTGACAACCACTACACTAAACTGATGCAGTATCAAAGCCTAGGTGTCCCCCTGGGGATACTGCTGAGTACCTCATACAAATGTCGAGGAGGCCTGCTGTCTTTTGAGGACAGGTGAGCGCTGTCTGTCAACTAGTCAGATGAGATTTTTTTCCCCCCTCTTTCTTAAACTGAATTATTTGCAGCTTTTTGTTCCTGCCTGGCATCTCTGAAAAGAGTGAACTTTCTCCATTTATTTCTGGCTCCACTCTGCTATTCAGGTAGGATGAACAGGGGGTAAATAAACAACAAATGATCAATCGTGCAGTCTCTGATGTGTCTCTGATGTGTCAAATGGCACAGTGCGGTTCCAAAACAACATTTTTGAGGGGGGGGGGGGGGGGGGGGGTGTCTTCACAAGGACGTTTTCTTTATGGTTCTCTGCATCTGCACCTTACTCCATGCCTGACAATCTTGCCCTTTCTCTAGCTTTCACCAGGGTTTCAGGTTTGGATTTTTCTTTTGGTGTAGCTCAAACAGAGTGACAGGAAAATGAGTAGGAGTAGGGTTCAAAGAACACTTGAATCACCCATAACAACAATCACACATCAGGTGCAGGTATGCACAGTTTTACTCTTTCAGGGGACTAGAAGTTGCTGCTTGAACTGAGCAGCTGAGGGCTGTAAACACGTTTCATTGTGGACACTTTTTAAACACTTTTTAAAAAAATGTGCATATCTTTCAGTGCATGTCTACACTCTTTGTAATGCTGACAGGTCCAAAAACATTAATATATATACTTTAGGAAAGTTTTTGATATAATTAGTAGACATCAGGAGTTATACAAACATTTTATCTCCAAAAAGCTTTGTAAATGCAATGTTTGATGTACAGGGTGGGCAATTTATATGGATACACCGTAATAACATGGGAATGGTTGGTGATATTAAAGTCCTGTTTGTGGCACATTAGTATATGTGAGGGGGCAAACTCCTCAAGATGGGTGGTGACCATGGTGGCCATTTAGAAGTCGGCCATCTTGGATACAACTTTTGTTTTTTCCATAGGAAGAGGGCCATGTGACACATCAAACTTATTGGTAATGTCACAAGAAAAACAATGGTGTGCTTGGTTACAACGTAACTTTATTCTTTCATGAGTTATTTACAAGTTTCTCTTTGTTCACAGCCATTGACATGTCGAAGAGGTTAACACGTGAGGAGCGGATCGAAATTGTGTTGATATCTGGTGAACGCAGTAACCGGGTCATTGCAGCAGATTTCAATGCAAGACACCCTACGAGACCACCCATCTCCCATGCTACAGTTAGCAAACTGCTTGCTAAGTTTCGTAAAACTGGTTCAGTGTTGGATTTGCCAAAATGTGGATGCAAGAAAACTGTCACTAATGAAGAAACATCAGTGGCTGTCCTAGCTTCATTCAGCAAGAGCCCACAGCGTAGCACTCGCCGCATGTCACTGGAGAGTGGCATTAGTCGAACATCCCTTCGGCGGATATTAGCTACTCACAAATGGCACCCTTACAAACTCCAGCTACTGCAGCATCTCAACGAGGATGACCCAGATCGGCACACAGAATTTGCAGAATGGGCAAAACAAAAATTGGAACAGGACCCTCAGTTCACGCAGAAGATTTTGTTTAGTGATGAGGCAAACTTTTATGTGAATGGTGAAGTTAACAAACAAAACCGCTATTGGTCTGACACTAACCCACATTGGATGGATCCCTCCAAGACTGTTGGAACAATAAAAGTGATGGTTTGGTGTGGTATATGGGGTACAACGATAGTGGGTCCATTCTTCAGCAATGGAAACCTCAAGGCCACTGAATATTTGAAATTGCTACATGATGATGTGTTTCCCTCTTTATGCACTGAAGCTGGACCGTTCCCTGAGTTTTTCCAGCAAGATGGTGCACCACCACATTATGGGTGCCAGGTCCGAGCATTCCTAGATGAACAGTTTCCTGGAAAGTGGATTGGTCGTCGTGGGCCACTTGAATGGCGCCCAAGGTCTCCCGATCTGACCCCCTTAGACTTTTATCTTTGGGGTCATCTGAAGGCAATTGTCTATGGTGTGAAGATACGAGATGTGCAGCACCTGAAACTACGGATACTGGATGCCTGTGCTGGCATTTCTCCTGCGGTGTTGCTATCAGTGTGTGAAGAGTGGGAGAAGAGGGTTGCATTGACAATCCAACACAATGGGCAGCACATTGAACACATTTTATAAGTGGTCAGAAACTTGTAAATAACTCATGAAAGAATAAAGTTACGTTGAAACCAAGCACACCATTGTTTTTCTTGTGACATTACCAATAAGTTTGATGTGTCACATGGCCCTCTTCCTATTGAAAAAACAAAAGTTGTATCCAAGAAGCCTGGAGAACGATTCCTGAACACCACTTGAAAAGTAGAAGTAGTTTTTGCCTTACAAACTGTATGCCTATGTGTTTTTGCACAGCTTCCATTAAGTCTTTGCACCTATTTCCCATTTTCCTAGCAAAATATGACGAAATAAGTGGAAGCTCAAGACTTTTGTACGGCACTGTATGTGGGAACGCAGATGAATAAGCATGTCAGAATGCATACTTTTGCTGCAGTTAAACTGCAGTTACAGGCCAGACAAAGTCATTTCCAGCTAAGCATGAGTCTCACCTGCAGGTAATTACTGCACGCGCACACACACACACAGACACGCTCACGAGCAAGCGCAGGGCACAGTTGAAGACAAGTCTGTTCAGTGATGATAGATGTTACACAGGCAGGGAGGCCGTTCCTCTACTCAGGGTCATCTGTCTTTTCACTGTCATGAGCTGATAGCCCGACACTCTCACTCTATTTCCCTTTTTTATAACTCTCTCTCTCTCTTTCACACACACACACACACACACACACACACACACACACACACACACACACACACACACACACACACAGGCACACACGCGCAAACACACACCGCCCCTCTGAACAGCTTATATGTATGTGAGTGCAGAGAATGGGACCGTGTGATAGCAGTCAATTAGAAGATTACCCAAGTGGACCAAGTTCTAATTTGAATTGATAAAGATGTAGTATTACACCAGCTAGTGGTAGACAATGGCACTGCATCGTCAAATAGGGCATGTAAATGGGAAGATGATTACAAACAAATATATGGATTAAAGCACAATTAAATGTTTCCAAAGAGATTTTCCCTCTACTGTCTTTTCGGAGTAATTAAACAGAAAAGGAAAACACTGGTAGAGTATGAGTATGCCCCCCCCTCCTTTGCATTATGCTCTTGTTTTCTTTGTGCCTTCTGTTAAGTCATTTCTCCTCCTTTCTCTCCTCACTTTCATTCCTTTATAATCCATATCCTCCCCCCTCGCTCACCTCCTCTCTTTCTCCTTTGTTTTTTTCTCCTCCCTCTCACTTACTCCTCTCCATCCTTCTGACATTCCCCTCTGCTCTAAGAAGCCATTTCTCAACAGCAGCGTTAGAAGTGATCCATTTCACCGACCCGAAAAAAGCCAATTATCTGCGTTTTTATGACTTTCATTATTTTAGCACTCACACGGGGTTTTATGACTGGGTTGTTGACTACCAGCATCTTGTACATACCTGCACACACACACACACACGTTATCCACATCCACACATGCAGCAAACAATACACGCACACAGGCGAGGAGAGACCTGAGAAGCATGTATATGAAGATTTAGATGTCTGTGTTTACACGGTGTTCGGTTTGTGTGTCAAGTGACGAATAATGACTCCCGGTCAAATAAATCACGTGGGATTCAAGTACATCATCTTGAGCAGCCGTGAGAAGCGGTGGGCTGTACCCTTGTCAATCAGCAATATATAGAGACGGCATTGTCTCAGGAATAATAATAGTAAAGGACACTTCAGCGCTGAGATACGGCGAGAAAGCCAGTCAGTCCCCACTGCCAGCTTTTCCATCATTAAATTTTTACTGACGACAAAGAACATGTTTATGGGAACAATCCAATATATGAGTGTCTACGGCTGCGTGTGTGTATGTGTGTGTGTGTGTGTACTGCAGCCATCTGTGCGTCATGTGTGCTTGCTTGTCTGCACATGTGAAGTACAACTGTATACCACAGCTAAAAGAGAGTGATCACCATCATTTGTCACTGCTTTCCACCTGACAGACACTGTGTACTCATCTGCATTCAGCACCTGAGGCTACGGATGTTTAATGCTACCATTAAACTCATCTCCGACATAAAGTGCATCTGTGACTAAAGAGTGAGCGCAAGCCAGGCTCCAGGCAGTGAATCTAATGGTGAATTCAACTCTTCAGACACAGAAAGGGGGAGAATATAAAACTAATGTAATATGGCAGGGGTAACTTTCTGATTAACCCAACTGTCCTTTCTGCTTCCCTTTGCACTCTGCACTCTGAATGTGTGCTTCGTTTGCAAGAAATCCGTGCTTTTGCTTGACTCTTGCTTGTTTCACTCCCCCTGACTTCTCTAACCTCGATCTATTGCTGTCTGCCACTGCCCACTCACCGCTTCCTTGGCATCTGTGAGGTTAATCCATAAAAGGATGGGAACCACCACATTAGCTCTTTGTGGATGGTGGTGGTGGGGGAACCTTTGGGGAGTTATCAGAACATACTTGCACTAATTACTATCACAACTTATTGTTGCTCATAGAGATCTATTTAATATCGGTCCCATGTGTCGCATTACATTTTTCATTTTCCGTGAATATTGTCATGCCAAGTTGCCAAATCTTACCCTGTATAAAAGCCTCCAAGCAATATTCCATTAAAGTGGAACAGTTTCAATTTTTAGCACAGAAACCCTGCTGCGAGTCCACTACCAAAACGTATTGCCCAAGGGGAATCCGAGACATTTCTCTCTCTCTCTCTTGAACTTATGTTGTTATGCAAGCATGAAGGGATTTCTTCTATGATTCACGTTTTAAAGTAACTCTGTCAGGTTGCAATTTTTAGCGAGAATCGCATAAAAATGCCCGAGTGCCACAGGTGACAGCTGATCACAAAAGCAACCACTGGTTGACTAAGCCCGATTTTTATTTTATCTTTTTTTTTTTTTTTAAACTCCAGCCAACAAATCCATGTTTAAAATGCAAATTCTGCACCCAAAGGGAGTTTTTATTTAGAGGACACATTAATGCTTATCCAGTCTGTTCATTACTTAAGGACATGATAATTTTTGCATTATTTATTCTAAATCCCTGATAATAAAGGACCAGAATTTCAATGACCTTATAACCGTGTTGCCACTGCACAGCCTGATTATCTTCTGCTGATCCCGCAGTCATAAAAAAAAAAAACAAAAGCATCGAATTTCAGATAAGATTTTGACCAGAAATGTAATAAGTGCAAATTAATGTGATCTTAGCTGCCAATGTGTGACTCAAAGCTCATATTAATAAGACAATAAGACACGGAGGAGCAAGCTTGTGTTGTAAATTCCCAGTATAACACATGTTGTTTGAGACAAACACAAGTGATATTTTATGACAGAGAGTAACAGCATCACAAGAAATGTAAATGTTGCCTCTCTCCTTTTCATCTAAATTTCCTCTTGTCACTGTCAAACTGCCCACTTTCCTTTCAGAAAGCCATATATTGTTTAAGATGAGTCACAGTTTTGATTTGTTGTGATTTTTGCGGTGGCACTGTTGTCATCGCAATGACAAAATAATAGCACCTAAGAACAAGTTTCCATACTGACTCATGCAAAGGAAACATTTAAATGACAATTATTGTGCCTGCATGTTTATTGCAACAATCTCTGCACTTAGATCAGATTCACGTCGACTGCCCACACTTCCCATATTCTTGTTGACATCATTTCTAAATAAATGTTTCTCAGCATTCCCCTCATCGATCCCTCATTTTAGGCCTAATCTTATCGAGACTGCCGACATAAACATATTTCTTCGTCTGTAATCACCTGCAAAAGCTCTGATCCTTATTAAATAAGAAAACATATATAAAAAGGTACCACAGATAATCCTCTCCGATCAAGAACATTAAAAAGCACATATGGCCATCATCCTCATTTCTTTAAAAGCCGTTGTCATGGCAGTAGTGAAATAAGACAATAAGACTATGAGGTGCCTAATAAGATATTATGCACACAGAAAGCGACAATTTTGCTTTGATTTTGCACTCTTCGTGTAATTTTGTGGAGACTTACGCAAGTTGACAACAGAGTCTGCAAGTATTAGATCTGTTTGTTTGAAACATGATTTACCCATGCTGGGAAAACGGCGAAGACATCACCAATTAACACGTAATATCTACTGTTTTATCAAGAGTTCCACACTGAAATTGTATTTTGGATACACAATCTGCCCAAGTGCTTATGTATAGCATCTTCAGTTTTCCTAATGTGGTCAAGTGTGTTAAGATTTTCATTTTGGTCGCTGAATATGAACAATGGCACTTGGGCTTTATATCTTTTTCAGACTCTGGTGCTTTCATAGTGACCAACACTGTGTTTCTGTCTGATTTGACTGTATATCTGCAACACTGTGTGACAAAATTATCACGCACCTAAGTTAAAGATATTTACAGTTTTGTGTTTTTTAATTTTATTACGTTTTTTTATGAGGGATAAAAGTTCGAAGCCAGACGCTGGAAGACAAATGAGTCTCCAAATAGTTCAATATTTGGATAAAACATTAACCTTTAGAGAGAGTGAACAGTCACTGCATCCAGCTGTTGTTTGACATAGTTACAGCACTCCCACTGAACCTCTTTTTTTCACCTTTCTGCACCAAGCCAAGCTACCACTTTTTTGAGCCCAGCCTAAATATAATATATGAGATTATTTGAACTCAGCTTGCCAAAAAACAAGCACTTGGCAGTAATGGGAAAAAAGTTTTTGTAGGACTCTCTGCAGTCCTGTGAAAATATCAGTAATCCCCATGATTCAATAGCTTGTAAAGCCACCTTCAGCAGCAATACCTTGAAGTACTTTAGTTTATTTTATCAGTCTTTCACATCATTGTGGAGAAATGTTGGCCCTCTCTTCTTCACAGTGTTGCTTCTGCTCTTTGAGGTTTGCAGGCGTTTCTTTTTGCACACCTCTCTCAAGATCCTGCCCAAGCATTTAATCAGGTTGAGGTTCTTTTCTTTATTTTTCAGCAATTCTATTGTAGATTTACTAGCATGCTTGCCCCAATGTTCCACTGAAAGACCCAATATAGGCCAAGCCTTAGCTATCAGACAAATGGCCTTGCACTTGACTATACAACACTCTCCTCCTCAATAGAGAGGAGTCTCAGAGATTGCAAGGTGCCCAGATCCTGAGATTGCCCAAGCCCAAATCCTAACTCCTCCACCACCGTGTTTGATGGTATGTATAATGGATTGGATTTATATAGCGCTTTTCAAGGCACCCAAAGCGCTTTATAATGCCACTATTCATTCACTCTCGCATTCACACACTGGTGGAGGCAAGCTAAGGTTGTAGCCACAGTTGCCCTGGGGCAGACTGACAGAAGCGAGGCTGCCATATCGCGCCATCGGCCCCTCTGGCCAACACCAGTAGGCGGTAGGGTAAAGTGTCTTGCCCAAGGACACAACGACCAGGACAGAGAGCCCGGGGATCGAACCGGCGACCTTCCGGTTACAGATACGCTTCCCAACCCCCTGAGCCACGGTCGCCCCATGTATGGATGAGGTAGTCTGAGCTGATATGCGGTGTTTTCTCCAAACATGGTGCGGTCCTTTAAGGCCACACACATTGGACTCCTCTTTCTAAATCAAATTCTCCAGAAGTCTGTTGGTTTGTTAAGATGCAAATTTGCCAACATAAGCTGTGCTGCCATGTTCCTTGACTAGACTCGACTTGCTCAGTTTTTCTCTAATTGGACTTTCATCAACTTTAACATTTAACATGCTAACTTAAGCCTGTAGAGTCTGACTCATGGCTTCTTTGCAGTTGCTTTTTTGCTGTGATTAGCTGTGATGTCCACTCCTGGAAAGATTGCAGCATTTTGTTAGCACACCTAAATGGTGATGATCATTTAACAAGCGCAATTTACTCTCTTGATTCTTACCAAAGCAACATGGGTTGACTTAGTTTCATAACCTCTCTCCAGTCCTTGGATAGCAACCTTTGACTAAAACATTCACTAATACCCATTGTAAAGAGTCCTTTCCTTACCTGGATGATTGCATCAAGCATCAAGACTCGTGTAAAGAGGTTTTCTATTTCAAACTCTAGTTTTTTTTTTGTTTCTTTTTTTTTTAGGGGGGGGGGGTATCCTTCTTAAAGCGAGGTGCACCAGACAGCTACAAAGACCAAACATCAAGAAGAAAAAATACAACAGTAACATATTCTCATGGGAAATATTCAGCATTCACAAAACATTTTTTATCACTGACAACAGCAGAAGGAATGTGTTTGAAAAAGCAACAAAACGGGGCGGGAAATATCTTCTTGGAAACAGTCTCTAATCTCATCCTGTTGTATTAAAATAGATTTAACATTTGCATATACTATACTGTGGTCAGCAACAAATTGAGACAAGATAAAGAGAGCCAAAGACAAAAGTGCATTGCTATATTTATGATAAAAAAAAGTCTTGAAATGCTGGAAACGGTGGCACTAATGCCATGTGTCTTACAATCTGTTGCCGTATGATTTACAGTGAACACCACTTCAGCACTCCCTTTTATTTCTGGAACACACTAGTTGATTAAGAAAAAGGTTATTGGAAGCACAGGGATGTCTTATTTATTGCCAATCTACTGTTTTTCTTTGCGTTACAAATCAGGACAACAAGTTCCCGCTCGAAGCAAGTGGGATAAAAATGAAAGCCAATACTAATTAGTCTCCTCATGCTGAACATTTAATAAACCCTATAGGGTGATGTAAATTACAAGCTAAACAACAATTGACAAAAGAAATGCACATGCCAACACATGCACACTATAACGCTTTTAACAAGTTTAGAGTTTTAAAAATTAAAAGCTGTCAAGGCATGTAGCCAAAGCTTCTCCACTGAAAAACAACAGATAAAAACAAGATAAAAGACCGAGTCTTGTCGCTGCTTGTTGGATTAACAAATTCTGCATCGTTATACACCAGGAACTGAAAAAAAAGAGGGGGGGGGGGGGTCTACTTTGTGTTCCCTTCAACTCCCACTGTATGCTGTGTTTCTCTGTGTCTGAAAATCATGTTTCAGGGAATTTCGTCTGTCCTCAGCTCCACTCCTTAAACTGGATTCTTTATGCTTGTCTATTTTTATGAATGTGCATGCGCTTAAATGTTTGTGAGTATGTGACTTACGGTAGAAGGAGATGCGTGTGCTACTTTTGCAGACTATATTAAGTCTGGAGGGATTCGATTACAACATGGTCGATATACTTTGTGAGTCGTATTAACATTAAATAAATGTGTTCCTTCCTGTTTTTGTGCATATGCGAGAAAATTCTATAAAATTACAGATTACAGGCCTCCGTTTGAGACTACAGGATATATACAGGAGAGTATATCGCTATGTAGCATTCCAACCAAATGTGAGAGAATTGGTTTTTCTCTGAATTACAAGACACTTTCTCAACACTTGGTCTTTCTGCTCAGCAGTATCTTAATACCCAGCTGCCTCAATGAAGACAGCTATGAGTAGGCTGTCTTTTCTACCGCCATCTCACTGCTGCCATTTACACAGCATTCAGTTCACGAGCAGACCCAGCTAACTCCTTTCTCAACACATTCAACCAGAGCAAAAAAGATTTTTAACCTCTATATACGAATAAGGGTCAACAGGGTGAATTGGGACCTGCGCGCGAATGTTGACATTTTTCTGATGCGCCTCATTATGCCGCCGCAAGAGCATGTGAGTGTAATACCTACACGTTTAATCTTCAACTGAGAAGCGGAGATATGGGAATTGAGACTTTTGTGATCGTCCGCTGCATACTGACAGATAAGGACACCTCTGTGTTTGCGTGTCCTCTGCTCAGATTGCCCGTCTTCCACATAGCAATCAACAGCAATGAAAACAGAGAAAGGGGAAAATGAAGAGAAGAATGGCAGGGGAACACTCAACAGGCAGGCTGCAGTTACCATAGAAACAGGCAAGCTTTATCCCAACTGTCAAAATTTAATTTCCTCTGCATCTTTTTGTATAAGAGACGGGAGCAGTTCACGTCTTAAAAGAAAACAGACAATAAAGATACATCACAAATGGAACCAAAAGTCTCTGAGGGACATTTGGTATTGTCATGCTACTGGCAAAAAAAAGAATGCACTGAAGAGATCTGTCTTATTTTATTTTAGATTTCAAGGCAAATGTAAACATGATAGAAGTTCAAAGACATAATATCACACTGACCCAAACCTATTATACTCCAAGGGAGGTCTTCTGGTGCACTGCGAGGCAAGGACAAAGTCACTCGGGCGGAAATGTCTAGAGCCGAGGCACCTGGGTATTAATCGATTAGTCAAATATTTTTGTTAAGCCAGAATGTAAGCCATGTGCAGGTTTAAGCTGTGGAAATGGGGAGGATTATTCTGCTTTTCTTGATTTTCTGTGACAGTAGAGCTATCTTTTTGTTTGGAGTTGTTGTTGTTTGGTGTGGCAAATTTGTTCAGAAAACTGGATGAATCTATAATGAATTTAACCGATTTCAGAGCTGGAAATCTATCTAAAGTTGCATCTCTAAACTTTGTATTGTACTCTCCCTCATTCTCATCAATAACTAAAAACAACAATAAATACTGTATTCTACGTTGCTGAAAGCTGCTACGCAAGGTATACATATAGGGTGATATTGGATGCTGTGACACTGACTGATGTGTCAGCCCCCCCACCCCACTCTCTCTGTCTCTAAACACCTATGCAGCTGCAAAGAATGGAAATAGATTTTGAGCACCTGGCTGTTCGCTGACATGGCTTTGTTACTGCGATATTAATGTGTACAAAGTCATAAACATAGACAATTAAAACCCTGCCATCAAAATCATTCAACTGCCATACATCAAAGAGGTTGGAGCTGTGCCTGCACGCCTGTGTGTGCGAGTGTGTGTTTGTGTGTGCGTGCATGCAGCAGATGTTCTGTGCAGCCTGTCAGACAGCCAGCAGTATCCTGCAGCTGATACTCTCTCTGGACAGCCTGACTGACTGACAGGTGTGTGTGTGCATGATCCTGTGTTACTCATACTGTGGGGACATAAATCTGTTTACACAGTCATATTCTGGGGACCGGCTGTGGCTACAGGGGACAAAAAAACAAAGTAAAAATGGAAATTCAGTTTTATTACAAAGCCTTGATTTTAGATTAAGTTAGGTTTAGAGTCATGGAGGGTTAGGTAAGTTACAGCTGTGGTTAACATTCCAATAAGTCTTCAATGTAAGTTGGTGTAATGTCCTCTGAAGTGATGGAAACACAAATGCGTGCGTGCATGTGTGTGCGTGCGTGTGTTGTGTGTGAACAGAAAGGAGCTTGCTTTGCCTCCAGCAAATCAATGTCCCCTCGAGGGAATGTGGAACCTGAGACAAAGAGCAAAAGCAACTCCAAGAGAAAGAAAGACGGTGTGTGAGAGAGAGAGAGAGAGAGAGAGGAAGCCCTGGGCAAACAGATTTTGCTCTCTTCCCCTAGTTCCAATCTCAGGTTCTTCACTCGCAGACTTAAACATTTGGGTGAAAATATTTTGTTGGAAGAAATCAGCGAGGATGGTGAACTCAAACTGTAGGAAATTAACACCTGCCAGCAGCCTACATCCTGGTCAGGCTAAGAATCATACACCTGGTTTCATTATCTAACCAGCTCCGGTGTTTCCGAAGCCAAAACAGTATGTTAAAACTGTGACACTAGCACCTGATTTCCTGCATTTTAAAATGATGCTTTCTGAAATGAAACAGAATCTAAATTTACTCTGAATCCAAAACAAGTCGAGTCCACAAGCCTGCAGTTTCCTCTAGTCTTTTTTAGTGTTTACTGAAGCTGTTCTGCTTCTCTGCACTTCAGCTAAAAGAACTGCTCCTTTGCTGTGGAGAAGTTACCTCAACACACACTTCTCTCTAATCCCACTATATCATATCACTGTCTGGCTGTCAGGAGCACACTCACTGTTAAATTGTGTAATGTGTCTACAGTTTTGGAGGCTTAAGTCATTCTGGAGTACAAGGTTCAAGACTTCAGCGCGGACTGTCGAGTTGTTATAAAGGTTGGCATATAAGCCATTACTCAGACGCAACATGACTTGAATGTAAAATTACTGCATACACTTTTAGCCACGATAGCAGCATGACTCCTAGGATGGAAATGTCAGTCTGATGGTCAATTAGTCTACCACCTTGGTCCAAAATAAAATATGTATCTCAGCAAGTCCTGGATGGATCGTCTTGACATTTGGCACACATATTCACGCCCCGCTGCACCCACACCTCCACCCAGGATGAATAAACACTTTGAGGTGTACCAACATATTCCCTATCACCAGATAAAATGTTTATTTTCCCACAACTAACCACTTCTAACAGACTTGCATTTAGAGTTAATTTAAACATAAAAAAGTAAATCAAGATGAGAACATGGTATATGAACCATTATTGTAACAGCTGCTACACATCGCTGTGTTAACATGGTGATGTTAGGCCCCAGTCACATAGCCGAGAGACCAGACGGCAACAATCCGAAAATCACTGGTTGCAAAAATAAAAATATATATTCTCCATCCAGCTATGAGTGATTGCTGGATGTTACTGGAAGCTGCTGGTAAGAAATTGGTCATAAAGAGGTAAATGGTGCTTCTTGCGCTTTCTTTAGCAACTAGCACCTTGCCCCAGTCACCTATAGTTTGCACGAAAGGCATCAATTTGTCTGCAAACTACAATGGCCCTGAAAGGTCAAAGGACTGCAACTTAAGGAAATGCCAGCAAATAGACAAATGCTCCAAAAACACACAAAGCAACAGAAGTTGACTAAATAAACAGAAATTGTTTCTGGAAACACAAAAATGTTTGGAAACGACAGAAATCTAAATGTTTTAAGAGCACTAAGATAGACTTAAAAGAAGCAGAGCGTTCATCAGTGTTGCAAGGGAACCAAATCTGTAAGTAATGTGTGCCTTAATCACATGATTCAGATACATGTTTGCTATTAGCTGTTTACTGTTAGCTTTTGTGATGCTTTTCTCTAATTCCAGACCATATCACCTCACTGTAAAGCAATGACTATAGAAACCATGGACGACGCGACAGCTTTTCGAAAATGAAGCCAAAACGTCTCTATCGCCCCCTGTTGTCTGGCTGCAGTATAGGTCATAAACCCCGCCTCCTCCATGTTAGCGGATGGGACGGGGATCAGACTAGAATAAATTAACAATTTTTTCCCAAAGATTCTTTCTTTTGTTATCAATAGTTCTCACCACGCTGATTTATGTCCACGGAGATGTTAAATTGCGATGTAATGTCATCACAGCAGCTTTGACTGGCAGCTGCAGTCACGGAGAAACTTGCGTATCTCTGTTCGGGAATAGCAGATAGAGCGTAGGCTCTGAGAGGAGGGCCAGCGTTTACGTTACGAAAACACGATCGACTGTTTTAGCCTGACAGCCTGAGGTGTTCTTCAGTAAACTGGACTACCGACAGAAGGACCCGAGGCCCCGCTGCACTTTTTCGGTAAGTTAAACGTGTTTGTAAGCTAATCCGTAACTACCGTCCTTAGCTCGGTCCTGAGACCTAGCTAGCTAAGATGAGCACTTAGCTGTCGGGGAAACTTGTTTTCGTTCGTTAGCTAACCCGTGCAGGTGAATGAATTTACCCTGACTAAAGAAATCAAGAGAAACGCTCCGGGCTGCTCAGTCACTAATTATCGTTACTGTACTTTTATTACAAGTGTTATACTGTAAAAGCAACAGGTTGTACACTACTTCAGCTCCTGTGCGGAGCTGATTATTAAATATGTGCAAACAACAGCATGTTTTCTGTCTCTTGCCACATCTTTAAAGACGGTAACACCATTTTTTTTTAAAAAGCTTGTACTTCAGTAACTCCTCATTAATCAGTAACTGTGGATTAAACTGTAGAACTGAAAAAAATGTAAGAGAAGAGCTTCAGATCCTGAGTGTGTGGGACAGAGAAGGATCAGCTTTATTTCAGACTTGAGAGAAACTTTATATTTCAGTTTGTTATGGTTCTGTTCTCTTTGTGATTACAGGAGCTGCCCTCAGATTCAGACCTCAGCACCACCCAGTGACAGCAGACAGATCATCCAACATGTTCACATGTCAACTGCAAAATTAACTGATGAAAACAGTACAAAGGTTAAAGTACCACATGTGCTGTCAGTGAAGGCTGCAGCTGTTTATTGATAAAGTTAAAGACAAAAAGTCAAAAGGATTCATCACCAGCAGTGCCAGTATATATCAGCATTAACAGGACCTCAGTTTGGTGTTTTACAAAGCTGCTCATCTCAGACCTGTACAGCTTCCGTTTTAAATACTTTATGTACTCAGCTGCATGAAGAGCACATTTGATTTTCTCTGACACAATTAAATAAAACCTGATGAAGGTCAAAGGTCGCCACTTGGATGTTTAACTGCAAACTTGTCATCTGGAATTCTTTCAGTTTTTTGCAGATAGTGTGTCATTTACCATAAAGTGATACAGAGTTATTCATACCAGAGTAACCAGAGAGGATCATATATTTTTAAATATATAACTTTCTACAGGACTGTAGCCTCTGTGGAGTGTGCAGCTGATCTCATCACTGTCTAAAAATTGAAACAAAACCTAAGCAGTGCTGAATCCTTCAATAATACAGACTATTAAAGTAACAGGTGTGTAGCATCGCTAACTAGCTTTACACCTCCACCTCAAGTCACTACTGCGCAGACTCTGGCTCCAACAATGCAAGATGGCAGCCTCCACAAGCTGGATATTTTGGCTTCATTTTTGCACAATGGGTGGAGGCGCTGTCGCATCGTCCATGTTTTCTACAGTCATTGCTGTAAAGAGTGCAACACAAACAGAAAACTGAGAATATTCACCTTCAAAGCTGAACCTTTAGAAATGGCGATGTGCGATTGTGGCTCAAGAGTTGGCAGGGCATCTTGTAATCGGAAGGTTGCCGGTTCGAGCCCCGGCTCGGACAGTCTCTGTTGTTGCGTACTTGGGCAAGACACTTCACCCGTTGCCTAGTGGTGGTCAGAGGGCCCGGTGGCGCTAGTGTCACCCTGGGTCGCCTCTGTCAGTGCGACCCAGGGTGGCTGTGGCTACAATGTAGCTTACCATCACGTGTGTGAATGGGTGGATGACTGAACGTGTTAAGCGCTATACAAATACAGGCCATTTACCATTTTAAAGTTTCACTACGGCGTGGAGATTAAATGGTGAATGTCTGCTGATAAGTTGGCATCTTCCATGCATTGTGTCAACTAAATTGGCAACCAGTCTGGTGAAACACATTTTCCCTTACAACTGTTAGTTACCCAGGGTTCACGGATTGATCTCTAGGCTTGTGTGACTGAGACCTTACATTTTTAGCTAAAAGCACCAGCGTATTCATCTATTCATGCTTTGGTTCATTCATCTGCTTTCTCTGCTAAAGGGATCCTGTCAAAACACCAAGTCATGTCACTGTTTTGATCAAGAGGGATCGAACCAGTTCCTCAAGTTTTGACATTTCCAGGCTAAACATCGCTGGCTCAGTTCAGACAAGCTCAATCAAGCCAAAGAAGGTTTCAGCAGAATGTTATTTTTGCCATGACCTTGTACACAGAAGGCAATAATGTAAATATTTTTGAGCGTGTCTCTATGTGTGCGTCTGATATGAAAGCTCCTCCACTGCTTTTCAATGATAAGTGAGACTTCACTATAAATGAAACAACCAATGAGTCTGACAAAAACCTTGGATGATTTGAAAAGGTTGACTCCCGACTTGCATGATTCACTGACACTGTCTAGACACAGAATGTCTCTCTATTCATTGAAACTTTCAAAGAGAAGCGTTAGAAGCGTGATAAAAAAAAAAAAAAGAGGCCCCGGTTAAGTCCAATGACTCAATGGTATAGTATAAATCTCTACTTTAAAACCACTCACACAAGTTGATCTGCACTGTCTCCACAAACAGAAGATCAGAGCTAGTTTATTCAAGGAAAAACACATTTAGACAGACACAATTACTCTGTGGGTTCCAGCAGAGATAAATTCAACTAGTGAGTGGAGAAAGCAATACTGAAAGGTAAAGCAATAATCATCTTTATCTAGCCAATGGTGCTACAACCCCTTTATTACTCAGTTGGCTCCATAAAACCCAAATAAGCCCCATCTGAAAAGCTGCACTGTGTGTGTTTGTGCTTGTGTATCTTTATGCAGACAAATGGCTTTGCATGCAGGTTTGTGTGCGTCCAGTAAGACTTGTCCTGGTTCTGGGCAAAAAGAAGCAACAAGTGGGCAAATCTAATCTGATTTTGAACTGTCCTTGGCAGTGGAGCACATGTGTAAACAGAAACTCTTAAGTGTTTTGTTTCAGTCGCTGGCTACAAAGGGACAGAGGAGAGGAGGACAGCTTGCATATTTATTCAATCAGAATTAATTTATTTATATCCTTCTTGCTGTCTCATCTCTAAGAGAGGAAAAGATATAAAACATGTTTGCATGCATTTACACAGAACATTCAACATCAGCAAGTCCCAGAATAGACAGTAACCGCCCAGCTTTCTCGCTCTCTTCTAACATGGATTTTATAAGGTAAAATGAAAAAAACACGCCCACACACACACACTGTGCATGGCGACATTTTTTATGTGATTCTGGTTCTATTATCCCAGTCCGATATAGTCCTGGTTTAAAAAACATCCAAGTGAGACTGGGATTTCATTAACAGACATGTTAACAGAAAGTGAGAAAGAGAATTTTGACAAGTTCTCTAAGGTGCTGGGAACACCCTACCTTCCAAATACCTTTAAAAAACTGTGTGCAAGTTCACCTCCAATAACTTGACTCACTCACTGATGATTTGGGCATATTTTTACTTTTGTGTACTGCACTTACAGGTCGTTGCAAAACAGTAACACTGTGGTATTATTTTTTATTTCAAAAGTGTCCTCACCTTACTTCAGCGTGCATTGTTCAGGGTAATAATACACTCACTGGCCACTTCATTGGTTACACCTTGCCATCCCTTTGTTGGACACCCTTTTGCCTTCAGAACTGCCTTAATTCTTCATGGCACAGATTCAACAAGGTAATAGAAACACTCCTCAGATATTGTGGTCCATTATTTGGAATGAGTTGACTGTGGAGGCCGTTTGAGTCTGATGAATCCATTGTTAAAGGAACAAGAGTTTGAAATGATGTAATCTTTGTTATGTTACTTAAAGTACCCATCAGAAGATAGCTACACTGTGGTCATAAAGGGACATGGTCAGCAAGGAAGGCTTTGGAGTTTAAATGGTGCTCAACTGGTACAACGGGGCCCCAACATCATTACATCATCACCATCAGCCTAAATCGTTGATAGTGAGCAGGATGGATTCATGTTTTCATGTTGTTTACACCAAATTTTGAACCTAGCATCCAATTAGCAGCAGAACTCAAGACTCTTTAGACCAGGCAACACTGGTTGGATCTTCTATTGTCCAATTTTGTTGAGCGTGTGTACAATGTAGCCTCAGCTTCCTGTTCTTAGCTGACTGATCTTCTGCCACTGCAGCCCATGTGCTTCAGGGCTGTGCACTCAGAGATACTCTTCTGCACACTTTGGTTGACACACGTGATTGTTTAACTTACTGTTGACTTGCTATCAACTTGAAGCAGTCTGGCCTTTCTCCTCTGGCATCAGCAAGTCATTTTCACCCAGAAAACTCCCATTCATTGGATATTTTGTCTTTGTTGGACCATTTTCTGTAAATCTCAGATATGGTCAAATCTAAGTTGTTGAAATACTCAGACCAGCCCAACAACCATGTCACATTCAAAGTCACCTTTCTTCCCCATTCTGATGCTGTTTTTGAACTTCCAACAGGTCTGGATGCCTACATGCTTAAGTATATTGAGTTGCTGCCATGTGATTGACTAATTAGATATTTCTGTTAACGAGTAAAAGAATGGGTATACCTAATAAAGTGGCCCATGTGTTTTAAAAACTAGCTGCTGTTTTCCCTTTTTTTAAGAAGCCAAACAACTCTGCTCTTTATAAAATTACACTAAATGGACTTAAGAATTTTTAAGACAGTCCCTATAAACATATGTATAACACAAAGCACAGAAAAGCACTACAATAAAAACACACGTATTTATTACCTCTGAATATTTTCTTTTCCCAAAACGCGATCTCCAGATGGGTCCAAAGGTGAGGGCAGCAGGTTCAGACAGGAAGCTAGAGACTGGCTGGAGTCTTCTCTGGACACTGTGCACACAACCAAACAGACATGTAATGAATTGAAGTTGTTTTCTCTAACCCCAGGTGACAATCTGACTGACAACATATGTTAGCCTAAGAAGAATTCACAGCTCTCTGTTTAAATCTTCTTTTGAGATGAATTAGAGCTATAAAACTTGGATCAAAGAGGTTATTAAAATTCAGTAGTGATCCGTTGGGATCATCATACCATCAGTTGTTGTTTTTTGTGTTTCTTTACAATTATGCCTAAATATTCAATGGCACATTTAACAGGCCAATATAAAAGACAGTGAAATAAAAGTTGGATATAAAGCCAAGATTTGGTATTTCTTTATGTCTTTGCAAAGGTCTCTGTCTCTCACACTGTCCCTGTGTGATTCCACAGGGCATGAGTCACCATAGGAGTGAGAACGCAGAGCCCTGTGGGCCATAAATTGCTGTGAAACTGCTTGCTTTTTAATAACGGCTTCAACAAGCCACCTGAGAGAGGTCAAAATGAGGAGTACCGATGAGTGCGTGGGCGTAAGGGATTGTGAGATGGGTGTGCATCAAATTGTGTACGTATACATCATATACATCTTTATATGAACCTGTGCATGGATCTGCGCGTGTCTGTATTGTGTATTCTGCGTGAATGTCTGTTACGGTGTGTTTAAATGAGTTCCTGTAATTTGAGTTTGTGGAAGAACCTTACTCTTCTAATGCCAGCACAGAGTCTTAGTCCCTTGACTTTATGAGAACAATTCATCAAACCTTTAATTTCATGCTACAGTCTGCAAACCATTAGGTCTAATGACTAAGCATGCACGCTTGTGTGCTAGTGTGTATATTAATGATGGTGCCTCCCTTAGCTCTGCATCAGCCAGTGCCTGTAGAGATCTTTCCAGTGTGTGTGTGTGTGTGTGTGTGTGTGTGTGTGTGTGTGTGTTTTGACTGGCTGTGTGAGTGAACCACCCAGCCTCCCAATGCTCTTCAAACCCCATAAGCATAGGAAATTCTGTTTATTAGCGCTGAAGCTTCCATTGTATTCTTTACTTCTCAGTGCTGCTGAGCATTTTACTTTATTTGACTGCAACTGCAATATTCTAGGAGCCCATCTGGGACTTAAATATGGCCTAGAAATAGATGAATCCAACCTCACATTAACATATAATTTCACCGATAGATCTGTTGATAAGAGACAAAGCTAGTCAAGCTGACATAAACGCACCCCGTCGCTGCATTGTTGTAGTCCCTGTGTCTGAGCAACATGAAGCACAGAAATGGAGTATGATCACAAGCTCATGTTTACCTCGTTGAGTCATTTTCTTCGTGTGTTGCACTCTACCACACATCAACTATGTATATCTGTCTGGTTTGACGCATATTAATACGAACTAAACCTTTGCAAGCACAGGTCAGAAATATAATCAGTACAGACAGTAACTGCAAGAGCTTTCGATTTTGCTCAGTTATGTCTGCGCAAAAAAACAGCACTGCTGGTTAAAAGCTAACGATTTCACTGTAACATTGACTCATAACAGAAAAATCCCATTTTTAAGACATGGATGCAATAAAAGCCAATACATGAGCACACACAGAGTTTCTCTTAACAGATTTGTATGTTTGGTGGTTACACTGCACTTTTTCAGCGCAATACTATTCTTATGTGTTGTATGAGAGGAAGCTGGGGTTCAGGGTGTTTGGCACTCCTATGCTCTACCGTGGCAGGGCACGAGCAACGATTTTCCTCCGACAGACACTTTTCAACTGTGACGCATGTCAGGAGAAGTGTGATGGAAATGCCAGAACAACAAAGGAGATGAATTGGTGTAAATGAGGCAGCCGCATCAAAGTCCCAGCACGTGTTGAAAGAAGCAGGGAGAACACTGGTTTCATGCTTTAAGGTGATGAGGGAGAAGTGTACTAATAAAGGAAAAAGAGAGGCAAAGATTGAAGCAAAACCAGACAGGGGAGCGACTGTGACACCAGAGAGGAAGGTGAGAGAGGAGATATTCCCTTTAATTAAAAGAGATACAGATATAAAGGACATGAGTAATGTAACCTACAAACATGAGTCTGGGGGGTCAGAACTGTCCTCAAAGAGGGTCCAATCTGGCCCCCCAGACTGGATGGATTACCAAAGTGTAAAAGTCGCAATGAAGTCTTTTGTCATTGTAGTAAATGGGAGTGCAAATCATGAATCATAAAGAGTAAAAGAACTTGTTTAATTCCAAAAGATATCTCAGGGTTTTAACTTATGATGCAATTGTTCATCATCCAGTCACATGTCCATTAACTCCCCTACACAGAGTTCTTCTAGAAACAAGTCCCGCTGCATAGGAGGCATCTTGAAAAGCTATTTTGAAGTATTATCTAAATGAACTTTGCATGTACAGAATCATCAGTGAAATCTGCTAAGAACTGGTTAAAAAGATTAAAAATGGTTGCAGAATTCTCTCACCGATTTCCTACAATGTCACCGCAAAATATGCAAATGTTTATTATGGCGGAAACAGCAGAAAAAACGTTACCATGTCGGTGTCGCTGATCATCGGAGAGATCCAGATCTAACATGAGGTCGTCTTCATCCAGCTCCGAGGAACCCAGGTTGTTCAGAACATCCTGATGAGAAAGAGCAAA
This sequence comes from Aulonocara sp. 'chitande type north' Nkhata Bay, assembly GCF_057382095.1. Classification (NCBI taxonomy): domain Eukaryota; kingdom Metazoa; phylum Chordata; class Actinopteri; order Cichliformes; family Cichlidae; genus Aulonocara; species Aulonocara sp. 'chitande type north' Nkhata Bay. Next base: position 24,830,751 of record NC_141355.1, on the reverse strand, counting down.
AACACAAACATGAAACAAACTCCGAAAAGGTGAGCGATAAAGCAACGACTAATTATTATCCTCACAATAACATAATACACGCTGGTGGTTTTTTTCCTGCTTTTGTAAAATGAACAAAAATAAAAGAGAATTTTTTGCCTGATGTTCTTATGATAGATCGTTTTAATACAATTTCAGCGAGGTAGTCATTAATCAAAAAGGTTCCGAAAACAAACGCTGAAACGCAGAATACTAATTACTATGTGACAACTTTACAAAAAATTATGAAACGATTCTCATCAAAGTAATCCAGGTGGGTCAGAACAATCAGAAGAAGAATCACTTAGCTGAAGAAATTAAACGTTATAAATATTAGAAATGATAATAATGCAGTTCTTTTTAATAGTGCACTGTATTTCTTCCCCCATTCTGCTTGCATTTAATAAGATATTTAGTTCTTCATCATTACATCCAAACTATCGAGAACAAATTGCTCTTCTTGTTATGCAGGGACGATTAATAAAGGGTTTAGTTTGAGAAAGCGAGAAAGTGCTCAATGAGGCTGTAGTTTGGTGCAGCCACTGTCAGCTTTTACCATGCTTCACAGGCTAAAAATTGCTGATGAATAAACAAGGGGAAAAAACAACTAGAAATCATGACAAAAAACGAGCCAGTGCCTTCTGATTACTGAGTTTAAATTAATTCTCTTATGTAAAAACCAGTGTTGTCCAAACGTCAACAATAATAATCCAACAAGAAAACCTCCCTCCACCTTGGGTGGCCTTGAAATATCAACATTATCTTCACTGACGTTACGGTTTTAAAATTTCTTACAAACTCTTTCAATTTCAGAAAATAACTGATAAGATTTTCCTAATCCTTCGTCTCTTAAATGAGCTATAGCCACAGCAGCGCAGTGAGTCATGCTTCATCACTTAACAGCAGATATTCACTTGTAATCTTTCAGCAGAAGCTTCCATGTTCTTGGCATTATGAGGTTATAATGACGCAGTAAGATGTGTTTCCTTTACGTTCAGGATTTTAAAAGTCAATACTGCCATCCAATGGTTACAAATGGGTAAATTCACTGCAAAAAAACACACAGAAGTATAGTGTGGCAAATACATGTATTAAAACACTGCATATTCCTGCCTAACAGGAAGTGTACTTATAGGCTTTATTTACCAGGTAATGTAATATTTATGAGACACTTCTACATAAACTCATATATGTCAACCTCCCTGGGAACATGTTTTTATCATCAGCAGGTCTCTGTTGACTCAAATGAAAATCACAACCTGCATGTCAATGCAGTTCTGCATCAACATGTAGTGTAAGTGGGTAGCATTCCTGTCCTGGTTGTACTGGTAGAAATATCTTCCCTGAACTTGTGTGCACTAAAAAGTTACAAACCAAAACCAGAGTGAAATACCAGTATTCACAAACTACCAAGTACCAGTCTGGCACAACATCTACAGATTAAAATGCATCAGAAAATCCAATAACCATCTCTGTTCACCCCTCATCACTGTTGTTTGGACATAAACTGCCTCCGAGCAACTCTGTATCGATCTCCTCCCATCTGAACCTCAAAGCTCAGTGGCATCCCTGACCATTAAACACACCTCTGAATTTCAAATCAGTTGACTTTATGTTCTCCAAAGCAGCAGTTACGTGTTTATGAACAGTCAAAATTCTATCCTTTCCTTTCCCCCTCTGGATGGCGGTGCGGTAAACATCAGAAAAAGCTCCGAACGCATTTCAGTGTGATGCGCCTGAACACGTAAGCCCTCATTTCAGGCATTAAAGCTAATAGCTAAAAGGTATTGGGAAAAGAAATGAAGAGCCATACTGTGTGATGCTACTGCACACAGACTTCATTTGAAGCAAAATTACCCATTTTAATGTGCCCCTCCAACCACAGAAATGTGTTAATACGATTTTACAAGCCTGAGATGTCACCTTTTTTACATCACTAATGTGAGTTGAATGAGTATAATCCTTGAGTTAATAGAGATAATATCAGATTCTGCTCTCATCAAAAAATGGCTCCATCTCTTAAATGCCTAGCAGAATGACATCCAAAACAGGGATAAGAGGAAGCAAGAGATTCTCTCTGTCCATAAAAAGCCAGAGGTTTCCATTCGCACTCTGTAAAAAATACCACATATACCGTCTATGAAAATTACATTTATTTACTTCTTTAATGTGGTGAATGCATTAGTATCGCAGCAGAGCAATTTGGCTTTGCAGCCAGGTATTATGGCTGCAGATATTTATGGAGTAAAAAATGACTTCCTTTCTGTCTGAGTCGACGATTCGCAGCCAGTTGTGTTTACAGTGCGCCTGAGGGCATGAAGGATTGAACGTCCAGTGAAACTTCCGTTGAATAACACCTACTTGAGGGGAAAAAAACCTTGTTTCACAACTTAACACCTGACATTTGACATTTTCTAACAGCCATCACTCAATACAGAAACACCAGTCGTCCAAGACCGAAGCAACCCGAGTAAAACGTTTTCATATTCAACGGGCGATTCGATAAGAGAAACAAATCCAGATATTTGCACCGCTGACGCTGTAAGAAACTCGCTCCGAACGCGTGGCTTAGACTGACAGAGCTACATTTCTAACTTCGGAAGCATGAAATCTTTCCGAGAAGATTAAGAAGATATCACATATTGCAGGTTAAGATTTATTTCAGGTCATCTTGGAAGGCCTGATGAAAGTTTGCAAGCATTTTGACAAGTCAGAGCAGGAACTCACAGGCAAATTTAACAACACAAAAAACAACTTCAACTCTGACACGAGGCTTTCTCAGAGAAAAAGTGTCGATCAGACCAGCTTTCAGATCCTCTTTACAGTGAAACAAGTATTTATTTCCAGTATCAAATCTTCATGGTCTGCGACGTGTACAGTCGGGGGAAATTGCCATGGAGCACTAATTCAAGGATCAGTTTGTTTCCATATAAATAGCTTTTATCATTATTATTATCATTATTATTATTACAGACTACTCATTCTCAATTTGCAATAAATAATAAAGAATATATTTGAATTTTCATGAGCTAGCTGTCAGACTTACATATAAAGAAAGCTATTGCAATTTGTTACTTTTTCTTTTAAATTCATTATTAATTCTTGTCTTTATTCAGCTGACTAGATTTGCTTGTTTCAACATAATTTTTAATAATTCTAAATGTTAAGTTTTACCACATTTTTTTACTGTTTTTTTTGTTACTACTACAATAACTGAACAACACATTAGAACAGTCTCAATAAAATATGCGCACCAAAGCCTCTCAAGTGCTGACAACCAGTTAAATAAAACCTAATTAATTAACAACAATAACCTTATTTATAATAATAATAATAATGATGATGCAATAATTTACTGCTGCCTTGATCTCAGGTACTTGTCTATCTTATCTGAGTGAATATATTCAAGTCTGAGTTTTGTTAAACAGTCGATTCTTGTTTTGATTTCTTGTGATGTTACAGATGTTTTTGATTCCTGTTGTCATCTCGTGGTTTTCTTGGTATTCATTTTCTCTGTTAGGATTCGGTGTTTTGGATCACGTTCTCAGTGATTGCCAGTTGTTTTGTATTGCTTGAGCGCTGCTCTTTATAGTCTCCTGGTTTTTCTATTATATTTCCAGTATCTTGAGCACGACTTCCTGGTTATTCTGGTTACTGTTTAGTGTTTATGGAGTCTGGATGCCCGTTAAGATGAATTACTGTTATAATGTTTAGTTGTTGAATTTCAATTTCTCTTTTGAGCTTGTTAATTTTCATGAGTGTAGTTGTCTTGTTTTTCTAAGTTTATGACTTTGTCCTCTAGTGTTTCCTTGTATCTGTCCTCTTGTTTAGTCCAAGTCTTCTTACGTCCACATTTAGTTATGTGTCTTTGCCTTGTTTGGGTTTCATTTGGCATATGTTTTCTGTATTGTCTTGCCTTGAATGTTGCTTAGTGTCTGACTCCCATGATTGCCCTGACTGTGTGTACCTGTCCCTTATCCCTAACAGTCCTTGTGTTTATATACACTCTAGTCCTCCTTATGTCCTTTGTCCTGTTGAGTGACTCTCCGTGTGAGCTGTCCTTCGCTTGCTCAGGTGTTTCCTGGTACTTTCTTGAATTACAGTCCACAGTTTTGTAGTTTAGGACTCTGATAATCCACAATAAAGTTTTACATTTCCTTTAGTGCTCTGCCTGCAGCGTTCTGTGCTCGGGTCCTCTGCACGACAATCTACACACTAAATGTGACAACTGCATACTTCAAAACCACCTTAAATTCGTGTTTATTTTGCAGCATTTTGGCTCATCTAGTCATTGGTGCGTATAAGTTGCAAGATCTTTTCTCCATAAACCATTACTGTCAGGGCTCTGCAGTATAACCATTGTGCATTAGCCTCAGAGAAAATCATTTGATTTGAACTTTCAAGTATATCATAATTGGTACTGCTTTTATGTGCTGTCTTGGGGCCAAGAGAGCATATAACACCAGTATGTGCGAACATCCTCTCTGTTTTTCATTCCCAAACCAAACCATCTGCTTGTGGTCATTACAAATTCTGTCTTGGAGAGGAAGTGAATCCTTATCTGTGTATGATTAATACAAGTGCCATTTATGCTATCTAGCCTGCACAAGGCAACAATCAGACTGAGAAATATGAAAACAAGAGCCACTCTGTATTACAACACTGTCTAGCAATCAAGAGACTGTCGATAGTTGATATACATAAGTAAAACAGTCAATGTAAAGTGAATTCTGCCATATAGTGATCAAGATGGCGCCGAGTATGGCAGCCTCGTCGCGAGCTCCCCCAAGCAACGGCTTTCTTCTGTGTTTAATTTTACTTTTCCTTTATTTTTTCACGAGCAGCACTTGTCTCCTTGTGTACGACCGACAAACCTTACTGGACATAAAAGACGGTCTTTCTTATAACTTTCCGGAGTTCAAGTTTTGCAACACGGACGCTCCGTTTGCAGACCCCCCATTCATCTCACCTGAGACGCCTTTGTTCTCTGGCCCTGGAGGCCGCAAACGCCGACGCAGAGGGAGAAGATCTGGCGTTCTGGTTCGACTGAGACGGCGCACTTACAGACCACCGTTACCCAGTTTATTACTGGCTAATATGCAGTCTCTGGAGAACAAGCTGTGCGAGCTTCGGGCACGGATCTCATTCCAGCGAGAGATGCGGGACTGCTGCGTGATCTGCCTCACAGAAACCTGGCTATCGGACAAAGTACCGGACTCCGCAATACAACTACCGGGGTTCTCTGTGCACCGCGCGGACAGGTCACAGGATCTTACTGGGAAAAGCAGAGGCGGTGGTGTGTGTTTCATGATCAACAACAGCTGGTGTGATTATGCGAACGTGCACCCGGTCAAATCCTTCTGCTCACCGGACCTGGAGTACCTGATGATTAAGTGCCGGCCATTCTGGCTACCGAGGGAATTTACAGCAGTGATTATTACGGCTGTTTACATTCCCCCACAAGCCGACACTGACCGTACACTCAGGGAACTGTACAGCGCGATCAGCAGCGAGGAAACCGCACACCCAGAGGCAGCGTTTATCACAGCCGGAGACTTTAATAAGGGAAACCTGAAGAAAGTCTCACCAAAACTCCATCAACACATCCTTTTCAACACACGTGGAAACCGGCAACTCGACCACTGTTACACCTCTTTCCGGGATGCGTACAAAGCCCTCCCCCGCGCCCCATTCGGCCAATCAGATCACTGCTCCATCCTGCTCCTGCCCGCCTACAGGCAGAAGCTGAAACAGGAAGCTCCAACCCGGAGGGCGGTGCACTGTTGGACGGACCAATCGGAGTCTGCGCTGCGGGACTGTTTTGATCACGCGGACTGGGAAATGTTTCACGTGGCCGCCAGAGACATTGATGAATACACAGACTCAGTCTGTGGATTTATCAGGAAATGCGTGGAAGATGTCGTCCCATCCAGAACAGTCAAATCCTTCCCAAATCAAAAACCCTAGATTAACGGAGATGTTCGCGCGGCACTGGCGGCACGGAACACCGCCTTTGCCTCCGCGAACACATCGGACTACAAACACGCACATTACCAACTCCGGAAGACGATCAAAGCAGCCAAACGTGAGTACAGGGACAGGGTGGAGCAACAGTTTGACAACCCTCGGAGTATGTGGCAGGGACTAAACACGATCACAGACTTTAGAGGGAAAACCAGCACACCGCAGACCACGGCCTCTCTGTGTGAGGATCTAAACGTATTCTACGCTAGATTCGACACAGCGAACACCATGAGACCGGACAGTGTGCGCACCGCGGATGACGTCAGTGCGCACACTGTGTCTGAGGAGGATGTGCGGAAGTGCTTCAGGAAGGTGAACGCACGCAAAGCTACTGGTCCGGACGGGATTCCCGGCCGCGTCCTCAAGTCATGCGCGGCTCAGCTGGCTGGAGTGTTCACGCACATCTTCAACCTTTCCCTCTCTCTGTCTGTAGTCCCAGCCTGCTTCAAAATGGCCACCATCGTCCCTGTACCCAAATCCTCCACCATCTCCTCATTGAACGACTGGCGACCTGTAGCCCTGACCCCCATCGTAAGCAAATGCTTCGAGAAGCTGGTCAGGGACTTCATCTGCTCTGCACTACCCGACTCACTGGACCCTCTACAGTTTGCATACCGCCACAACAGGTCCACTGATGATGCCATAGCCCTGACACTACACACTGCCCTGTCACACCTGGAGAAGAGAGACACGTATGTGAGGATGCTGTTTGTAGATTACAGCTCAGCATTCAATACCATCGTTCCCTCGAAGCTGGACAGGAAACTGCAGGATCTAGGACTGAGCAGCTCCCTCTGCAGCTGGATCCTTAGCTTCCTGTCTGACAGACGCCAGGTGGTCAGACTGGGCAGCATCACCTCATCCCCCATCACACTGAACACTGGTGCTCCACAGGGGTGTGTACTGAGCCCTCTCCTGTACTCACTCTACACCTACGACTGCACAGCCACTAACAGCTCCAACATCATTGTGAAGTTTGCGGACGACACTACAGTGGTGGGTCTTATCACCAACGGTGATGAGACGGCTTACAGGGAGGAGGTCAGCGCCCTGACCCACTGGTGTCAAGACAACCATCTCACCCTCAACGTCGCAAAGACAAAGGAGTTGATAGTGGACTTCCGGAGGTGCAGAGAAGTACACACCCCCATCACCATCAACGGCGCTGCTGTGGAGAGAGTGAGCAGCTTCCGGTTCCTTGGCGTACACCTGGCTGAGGATCTTACGTGGTCAGTACACACAAACAAAACAGTGAAGAAGGCGCAGCAGCGCCTCTTCTTTCTCAGGAGACTGAAAAGATTCGGCATGAGCCCCCGCATCCTCAGGACCTTCTATCACTGTGCCATTGAGAGCATCCTCACTGGATGCATCACCACCTGGTATGGCAACAGCACCGCCTACAACTGCAAAGCTCTCCAGCGAGTAGTGCGGTGCTCTGAACGGATAATTGGAGGTGAGCTTCCCTCCCTCCAAGACATCTACAGGAAGCGGTGCCTGAGGAAAGCGGGGAGGATCATCAAGGACTCCAGTCACCCCAGCCATAAACTGTTCAGACTGCTTCCATCAGGAAGGAGGTTCTGCAGCATCCGGTCCCGTACCAGCAGACTGAGAGACAGCTTCTTCCACCAGGCCATCAGACTGCTGAACACGTCATAGACACCTCAGCTTCACTACTGGAACTTCAACATTATGCACTCCACACTGTATATAAATGCCACTTGTTTTGCACATATTCAACTCTGTATATTTTATATATTTTATTATTATTATTATTATTATTATTATTTTATTTTATTTTTTTACTATTTAATTTGTAAAAATGTGTATACACACACACACACACACACACACACACACACACGTAGGAAAATATTTAGTATACACATCCAGAAATGCATACACTATTATATATTGTACATATATTTATTAGTTTCAGGTTGGCCATTTTTGTATTTTGCTCGTTTGTGTTGTTGTGTTTGCACATCTCTGTTGCTTGTGGGGCTCGCACACAAGAATTTCACTCGCATGTGCTGTGCCAGTGTGCCTGCACATGTGATGTGACAATAAAAAGTGATTTGATTTGATTTGATTTACATATCCATCAAACTACAAACTAAAATCCATGTTCAAAGTTGTTTGTTCTCTGAGATAAGAGACAATTCCCCAAGAATGTTTTTTTCAGCCACTTTTGAGTGTAATCATTGTCAGACTGTCACAGTATTATCACAGCTGTCATTGAGAGACTTATGAGCAAACAACACTGAATATGGTGACAAAATAAATATCTCACAGCTTCTCAGAGGGATATCAAAAAACAATAACTACTGGAATGAAATCGCCAAACGGCTCAAGCAAACATCGGCTTGCTTCAGTCCACAGCGGCGCGTCACAGTTTATCTTTGCAAATTTAACAAATTAGTCATTTGTCACTACAAACTAAATCTTTAGTTTTTTGTATTGTATCCTTCAGCCGTTCTCTGTTTTGCGTCGCATAATCACTGTATCCCACAGGCTCTGTAACACATTACCACCATAATCATCCAAACAGTATGCGTATAAACAATAAGCAAACCATTTGTATCCCAGTCATGCCCTCACTAAGTTTAGTTCTGTATTTAATTAGAAAGCTCACACTTAGGTATATACCTAACAGCTACCCCACAAATTTACATGACGGTAACAGTGGTGATGCATAATACACACTCCCAGGCTCGTACCTTTCCTTCATGACTCAGGCCCCTGACGGGCCCTTTATATACAAAGAAAAGGGAAAGAAGACATTCCTTCATCTTTACTGAAGTGTGCATCATGTCCAGAGACAGATGCAATGAGTAAGGTATAAAAGACTTGTATTAGGGGTTGGAATCACACAATCCCTCATAGTATGATACAATACCATAGCAATGAGGGATTTGGCAATACACTGCAAGACCATCATCTACACCTGACATGCACTCACCGACCAAGAATTAGAGTGCAGTAACCCTGCCATATTCAAATCGGCACGGTGAAACTGCTGATCTATTGGCAATTTCCCATACAGCCATCTATAGTGTTTACAAAGAATGGTCTAAAAAAGAGAAACTAACCAATGAGCATGCAGTTCTCTGAGTGAAAATGCCTTGTTGATGCCAGAAGTCAGAGGACGTCTGGCTTCTTATCAGCTGGACTGCTTCTAGCTGATAAAGAAAGCAACAGTAACTCACACAAACACTCGTTACAAGCCAGGTATGCAGAAGAGCATCTCTGAATGTACAACAGCAGAAGACCACTCCGGGTGCCACTTCCTGTCAGTTTAAGAGCAGGAAACTGAGGCATGAAATCATGGATCCATCCTGCCTAGTATCAAGAGTTGGGGGGATATTTTATTGTCCCACTTTGGGCCTCATTTGGGTACCAATTGAACATCATTTAAATGACACAACCAGCTTTGCTGAGCATGTAGATCCCTTAGTAATAATCTGTGAGTTGATGAACCACTTTTCCCTAATCCGTTTGTTAAGTACAGCTAAAAAAAATCAAGAAGTGGTGACCCTCAATAAACTGTTCCACCTCTACAGTGTACACTTCTGCATTCACCATTTCATTTACAGTCGATTCAACAGCGTCTCATTTCAAAATGTTACTTCCTGAGATTATCAGGACACTTACTCACCACCAACATACCATCACACCAACAATTTACAACTTTTTTTTCTGAGTCAAAGCTGAAAAAGTAAACAGAGCTATGTCTGCATTGCTGAGGGCATGCTGGAACATTTAGTGTTTGCATAGCCAGAGGCATGAGCACTGAGTGAGATTAGGCCGGATCCTTTATTACATTACATATTAAATGGCATTGCATTAGTGGTCGGCTATGATTGAGGCCAATTACATCTTATCTTTTTATTCCCTTTCAAAAGAGACACAATTTTATACTTGAAATGACAATCAAGTAATCAACTAAAGAGGGTATTTTTACCCTCATTATCTTTATGTGTATTGTTGAAATTAAATGTAATCATTTAAAAACATGGTTTTAAATAGCAAACCATCTTCATCCAGACAAGGTTTAATTTTTTTTTTTTTTAATTAAGTAGTAAGTAGTACTAGTAAGCCTGTAAATGCATTTCAAATAACCCTTCATGTACACTGAGTAGGCATGCCAGTATGAACAGGCAGTACAGTGTTTACACCATTGCTGTGTTTGCACAGCAATGGCAAAAAGTAAGGTCAGAGAGTCGTAGCACTACTTTAATAATGACTTGATGTTGTTAGTGAAAGTGACCAAACCCAGCAGCATTTCCACAAGTATCCTCTTTAAGGGTACTTTAGCCAGCGTGAACGTTTTACATTTAGAACTGCACAACTTTTATTCAGCACCAGTATACCCCACCCTTAGTGTAGTTTGTTTGTGCAGATGTTAATGTGGTAATTCCACTCAGGTGTGGATCAAAACAAGACGCTTTGGAGAAGGTGGTATGAGTCCAGTTCCAGATAAACTCCAGTGGGGTTTGTTTTTGGCATAAATGTGATCCGACTTTGATCCGATCCAACTACTGTGTGTATGCTGAAAGTTGGAGCTAAACGCCTTCCTGTAGCCAGCTATGTGGCCCATTCTGGGATGCAGCAGAGTATTATAGACATGAACAAACTATAGCAACTACCTGCAAAATTAACCAGTAGCTCACTTGGTATGTTGCCTTATTGACAATTTGGTCAAAGGACTACATTTTTTATCTCCTTCTGTATTTATTTAGTTCACGTGATTTGTAGTGATGCTTTTGGATTTGCTTGAATTTTCTGTGTGAAAAGAAACAAAATCACAAACTCCATACCAGAGTAAACAAACCGTAGGCATAAAAACACCTTAAATACCTGTAACACTGTTTCCACAGTTGGTTGTTACAGCATTTATCACAATAAAATCAATTGTCCCTTCATGTTAGCTATGTTTCTGAGGAGAATTTCTTTGAAGCAGGGCCAACAGAGTGGTGTGGCCAATATCTCATCTGAGATGCGTGCATTTAATAAAGTGCCTCCATCACTGACCAAAAAGGCAAAACTCCCGTAGACACCTCAACACAAATGAGTATATATGCATGATATAAAGCAACACAATACCACACAAATAATAAAGCACAAAAGTGCTTTAAATATACAGAAACACACACAAATGATATATTTTTAACTTTTTTTTTCTTTACACTTTTGTGCTTTATTATGTATTATAACCTCACAAAAATATATGACTAGCTGATGTAAAATATATACATAAATAAAAAATAGTTTACCGCAAATGTGCACAAACAACTACTGATGACATAATCATCAAAGGGCACTGCTGTCGAATAAACACACAAACAAACACAGAAAGCTTAAGCCCTACCAGGCTCCCGAGTTTAGACGATGAGGAGTTGTTTCTGTGTTTGAGCAGACCACATCCCTCCATGCCGGGGGCTTCTCTGTGGTTTCCATGGATACGAGGACCACCAGCCCCCTCGGACGAGGAGCGCAGACGTCTTTCCATCCGCATCACCTCGTGGTAGGGGCTGGCACTGCTGCACAGTGAGGCTGGAGGAAAGAATGAAACAAAGAGAATTACACAATCAGACAGATGGAGAGAAATAATGTATTCAGGTGAAACTGTTATAACAGTGATTCCACAAGCATAGATGTAATCATGTTTTATTGTATTACTAATGCAGTCAGCCCTATTTCCTGTTAGAAAGGGGCTTTTGTTTCATGAAACTAAATCACAATGTTTTATATATTCAGCATTTTAAACGACATTCAATCTTCCATTTACAAAGCTTTTCAGCAATATTGCTTTTGGTCAAATGCTATTTATTGTTTTCAGGGGAAATACTCCTTAGACAGATAAATGAAAGATTGTTATAATTGCTCTATTTTGATCTCCTAGAAGATTGAAGTGAAAACAGAGAGACAATACCACATCCTGTCACTAAGCAAGAGGAGACACACAGACATACAAAAACAAGACTTTGTATGAGCCATTTTATCTTCCTTATTTCTTGCTACACTTGCACACTGTTACCTGAACCTTTACACGCGCAAACAACAGGCATGTAAGTCGGTAGTCTTCATGCAAGAACTAAGCAGACATGAGAACACTGAAGAAGTGCCATGATTGCATCTGTAACTACACATGGAGTTACAACACATTGGGACCCTTATTGTAGACTGTTCAAATGTTTGCACAAAAAATTCCTTTTTTGTAGAGTCAACAGATGAGCTTATTTGTCTCAGTGATAGTCTGTCAGTAGTTCTCACTGCCTGGAAGCCAGAAACTCAAAGTGTAAATCAATATTCAGCTATTTTCCTTCAGGAGGGATTGCAACATGCTGTGTGTGTCTGTGTGTTGCTAAAATAGGCCATTAATACCATGTTATAGGGCTGGGCGATATGACCCAAAATTCATATCTCGATATTTTTTAGCTGCATGGTGATATAAGATATATATCTCAATATTTTTTTTTAAAAAGCCATAAGTTAAGAACAAAAAGAGAGTTCTTAGTCACACTGTGTCCCAGATGTCACACGGGCATTTTCTTTACATACAGCGTAGATGTACATGAAGAAATTACTCATAAATAAATTATCAGCATTTATTAAATAATCATGGTCCATAAATAAAAGAAAACAATGTTGTTTTTGTGCATAACAAAAAGCTCACAATTGTGCAGTCAAAATGTAAACTAATAGAAGCTGAGCATAATAACAAAGAGACAGATTTCACAGCTGCACCACGTCTCTGAACAGGTGCCATTTGTGGTCCTTATACACACACAGTACGGTAATATTACGTTGAAGCACAGTACGTATCACTCCGCGAGGCGGCTCCATCAAGCGGTGCAGCTCCTTAGCTTAGCAAAGTCATATTAAAACATTTTTTGACAGATTGCTGAGCGCTGTGCACCACATAAAATCGGTTCGCGGTCAGTAAGCACAACCAGAATTCATACATAAGGCGCACTGTCGAGTTTTGAGAAAATGAAAGGATTTTAGGCCGTGCAGCCCCTTCGGGCTGCATGTCGTTAGCGCGGTTAGCTCGCTAACACGTTGACGCCGTCCAGCCCCACGCACGGGGCGATCCGCGGTAACTCGCTAACGGAGATTTTCCGCTTTCATCTTGTCATTGCCTGCAGGTGAAGCTATGGGGGAGGCGGAGTTGTGTTCAGTGAAGGAGAGGCGAGGCCGAGTAACGTTTCGTAGAGACAAAAGTGGACGAAAGAGAGGCAAACCTGCGGCTCCACAACGTAACATAGACTATATCGATATAAACGATATTGTCACATCTTATATCTCGTATGAAAATATATCGATATTTTTAAAAAAACTCGATATATCGCCCAGCCCTACCATGTTACGTGTTCGCTTGCAGACAGTCCTTCAATCAAGCCATGTTTCGACTGCACAACAGCATGCCTTGAACAGTTGCAATAATCAAGGTTACAGTCCTTCTAGAGTTTCTAACAGAAGGGGGAAAAAAGGCAAATCGGGAGCATCATCAAAGTGTATCAATGCCCACATTTTATACAGGAAACGTTTTGAACATGACTAAACCTTGGTGGATTATCAAGTTTCTTATCAGTCTCTTCAGTTTCAACTGTGAAGGTAACAAAACAACAATTTAGCGCTACAGTGGTTAACACATTTGTCTCACAAGTGAAAGATCCTCAGTTCAAGACCGTGAGGAAACACAAATCCAGTCAGAAGGCGACATAATGCCAGCACTAAGCCCGGATAAAAGAGAGGACTGCATCAGAAATGGCATCTGGCATAAAATTGTGTGAACCAAATCAAACGAGTGGATCCATCTGCTGTGGCGAAGAAAATAAGGGAGCAGCCAAAAGTGCCTGTACTGCCGGTATGCAACTGACCTCTGATTCCTCATCAAACAGTTTAGACAGTCCTCCCAGTGAAACCCTGGACTTCATGTTTGAATGATTCAAATTTTCTTCTTCTATCGCCTGGTGCCTTTAGGGCTCGCCACAGCAGATTGTCTGCTTTCATCTCACTCGATCTCTAACATCCTCTTCTGTCGCTTCTGTGGTCTTTCTCTTGTCCTTCTGCCTGGGAGCTCCATATTCAGCATCCTGTGTCCAGTATATCCACTATACTTCCTCTGCACATGTCCCAACTGTCTAAACCTTGCCTCTCTAACGTTGTCTCTAAACCACTCAACCTCAGCTGTTCCTCATTTCTTTTCCATTCCAGTCAGTCCTAACAAAAATCTTAGCATCTTCAACTCGGCTTCTTGTCTTTGTTGTAAGTGCCAAACCACACATCATAGTAGGTCTCAGTACCATATTGTAAACCTTTCTTTTCACTCTTGCAGATTCCTTCTGTCACAAATCACCCCAATAGTCGTCACCAACCGCTCAACCCTTTCTTCTTCACCTCTCTTGAGCACTCAGCTGCTCAAGAGAGCCGTTTTGTAGGCATTTTTTGTTGTTACCAGAGAAAGTCTGGCAAGAAGAAAGTGCGCATTGTGTTGCAGCAGCTGGAGGTGAATTAAGGATAGCATTAACAAATCAGCTTTATTTAAGAAAAACACTTTCAATGTGACACTTACTGTTTCAGTCAGTCCACAGCTGCCACTAATTTAATATACTGAAAGGATTTTTCCAGATTAACTGCCTGAGCTGCTGCAAGAAGGACTGACAGCCACACGAGTTTCAAATCTGATTTGAAATTCATGTTGCCGATTTCCAGCCCTAATTCGTTTATTGTCTGGAAACATTCTCACTCCCAACTTTGAATTAGCAAACAATTTGGAAGCAAACAATGCAAAGGCATTATGCTCCGTATGTCAATACAAATCATCTTGTAGTCTGCAATCATCAAGTGGGAACAAGCTGTGAGACATGAGAATAATATCATTTTAAATCTCGATTATGCCAATTTACAGCACCTCCACTTATCAGCTTCCTGGGAGAATCTCTTTGATAGGCTTGATAATGAACTCTCAAGATTTTTATTGGCATTCTAATTCACACTTGTACAATCACGCATAGGGAAGTAATAAAACCAAACAACACTGAAGTAGCAGGAGCATAGCATCACTTTAACTTCATAATAAATGTTTACTGTCAAACTCATTTCAGCAGAGATGAATGTGGATCTTTTTTGATGAAAACGTAACAGTGACTATATTAACAGCAATTTGTTCAGATCATACTTACAAATGAACATCTCCAATAATACAATAATACTGTTGCCATAAATTTTTTCATGGAAAAACAACAATTTAGAATCCGACAATGATTCACGTTCAATATGTTTGCATGCATCAGCATGTGACGCAGGTCCACGACATGTTTGAGGACAGTGAGACAGTGATGAGGTGTATGTTAGGAGTGACAGATGAGTTTAAGGTGGGGTAGGATTACATCAGGGATTGGGCCTGATGAGCCCTCGTTTGTAGTAGTAGCGCAGAATTCTCTATCGACTATAACGTTTGATGACATTGCGATTGCCCCTGAGAGTAAGTAGCAGGTGGAAGAGAAACAGGTGGGGTGGAGGTATGCTCTAGAAAGGAGGAATGAAAGTTAGAATACACGTCTGTGAACGAGAAGGAGACAGGTGTAACAGTGACCATTCAATGAGCAGAAGGGGTGAAGTCAGATGAGTTTAAGTACTTTCGCCTGTCTCATGCAAATCCGAAGCAACAAATGGTGCTTAACAGAGGTGAAGAAAAGAGTGCAGCCAGGGTGGAGTAGGCGGACAAAGGTGTTAGGGGTGAGTTGTGATAGAGGATAGCAGCAAGAGTCAAAGGTAAGGGCTACAAGATGGTAATAAGACCTGATATGATGTATGCTATACTGCCATAAGTATTTATGCACCCACCCAAATAACTGAGTTCAGGTGTTTCAATAACCTTTATAGTCACAGGTGTACAAATCAAGCACCTAACATACACACTGCTTCTGAATACCTTTGTGAAAGAATGGGTCGCTCTCAGGAGCTCGGTGAATTCCAGCCTGTGCAACAACTCCGGTATTCGACAGTCAACTATTAGTGGTATTATAACAAAGTGAAGGTTATATATAAAGTGGTAGGCGACATAAAATCACAGAGTGGGCTCAGTGACTGCTGAGGTGCGTAGTGCGCAGAGTCAGTTGCTACAAACTTAATGTGACCTTCAGATTAGCTCAAGAACAGCATGTAGAAAGCTTCATGAAATGAGTGTCATATCATGATATCAATGATATCAATCAATACAGCAATTCCAAACAAGACAAGCCCAGGCATATCTGACAGCAAGAGCCATGTGTCAGCTTCTCACGATGATGATTTAGTACCAAATGTGTTTCGCCACTTGAGGCCAAAACACACCATCAGAATCCACACGACGTGGAGATACTAGCAACTGGTCATGTGCAACCAATAGTAAACAAATGACTCCCCCAAGCATGGCTCGGTGTGACAGGACGAGCAAACAGTGGAATGAAATTACTGATTTGGTTTGCTGTCTCACCACTATTGCGCTGTAAAGCTGCTTCTGCTGGCACCTTGTGGCAACAGATTTACACTTTCAATTATGTAGTCTGTCATCACTGACAGTAACTCGCTGGAAAAGGAGGACAGAAAATGCCCTCATTTTGTTTGCAGTAATAAATGCTGCTCTCTGCCGCTGCAATTACAGATAAAATGTTGTTCAGTAGCTTTTTCTCTATATCTTGTAAACTGTCATCAAAATCATGATCGTAAGTTCCCTTAAAATGTTGTGATATCGTTTTGAGCCTTTTATTGCCAAACCCTACACTGGTGTTTTGGAAATGCCAGTCAGTACAGTGAATCTGTGTGTTTAAGTCATAAAGTGTGGAAAGAAGTACAAGACAATGAAAGTGTCAAAGTGAACTAAGTGTATGTGTGAAGTTAAAGGCTTAGTTTCCAGCAAACGTAACGTGTGTACATTTTTTTCTTGGTGTGTGTTTCTTACATCATGGGATCAGCCCAGCTCTATGACTCACACTGACCACATAGGCTGTATACATTTGTATGCCCGTGGCTTTGGCTTTGCATGTAAATATGTTATTTACCTGCAAGCATTTGCTTGAATTTGATACCTGTGTGTGGTTTCCTCAAGTGAGAGGGTCTGGGTTCATGGCAGCCGCAGAAGCTTCCTCTTTCTTGAAAAGATCGCGTGGTTCTTGCCCTCCTCTCTGACTGCTCAGGGTTAGAGTGGCAGCCCTCACTGCGTACGACGCACGCCTCGCTCTCACTTGTGGTCTCTGTGTGGTAACCTGTCTTCCTCTCTAAGTCCAAGTCCTCCCTCTTCTCTGCTGACAACTCTTTCCTCGCTTCCTTCCTTTCCTCCTCCCTCTCCTTCCTCTCCTCCAGTGACTGTTCCCGCAGAGGTAGGCAGGGTACGGCCGTCTCAGGCTCCGAGACGGAAACGGCAGTTTCATAGTCCGTGTTGTTGGCTGTGCTGGTGTCCGGGAGTAAGGGTTTTTCAGTGCTTGATTGGGCAGGAGTGAAGAAAACCTGAGGAGAAGGCATTTTATTTAGTATGTGCAAAGTTCAAATTTCTCACTGGCAAGATAATGAAGCAAAAAGCTAACAGTTTACATACAGAAGATTGCCCTTCAGCTAGCATTTAAAAGGTGGATGTTTGTGTTCTCATGCACCAAAGTGCACATGTTTAGAAGGCAATCTTAATGCAGTCTTTACTACTCTAAAGCCATAAAAGAAAGTGAATGGTTTCATTTTTTGAAGTTCCCTCAGCTGGCAGTAAAACAGAATAATATCTCTGAATAAATGCTTTGAAGGAGGAAAAGTTGTGAGCGTAAAGGTGTGAAATGGGAAGGGCAGAATTCAGACATGCACTAGTCTTCTTTTTCATGCCTAAGCTCTTTCAATAAAAGGATTTTTTATGCCCGGTGCTCAACTTTTATTCCATATTTCACACACTCCAAACAGTGGTCACAAATACTCGTCCTTTGTGCTTGTTCTTGTTTTTGCATTTAACGGCAACTGCAGCTGTATTCCTGAAGCCCTAACATTTTTTGATCTTTTTAAGTCTATTTGGTTACATGCAGACCGATTACTTAGTATTTAAATGTGGTGTGTTTTTATCATAAAAGCTGTTATGTGTTATTAAACTCATTGTTAGTCTATACTGGTTAACCTCATTTGATTTTAAACCTTCTTCAACAAAACAAACATGATACCTGGGAGGTAGAGACAGCCACGCTGAAGTTTTCTGGAACAGGTGGATGATCGGGTGGAGCAGCTTCCTTATCTACCCCTGGTGTAGAGGCCGGTTCTGGTGCTGAACCTGATCCGGGGCTCGGAGCTGGCAGCGCATCTACTTCAGATACAGAGTCTTCAGTGATTGGAATGAACTCGGAAGGAGTGATCGCTGTGGTTCGATCCTCTGATATCATAGGGGACTGGAGTGAGCTCTCACCACCAGCACCAAGTTCACCAGGCCAGGATCCTGGGGTGAGCCCTCCTGCCCCTGGAGTGATGGTAGCGGTGGTGCTGGGAGGCTCCAGCTTCACTTCAGGGGGCCTGTGATGATCAGATGTCCGGGAGAAGCGTTGGTGAGCTGAGAAAGACTTCGGAAGCAGCTGTTTCTTCTGGCGTGATGACCGTCTGTTGTTGTTACTGCCGCCACTGTAGTCATCGAGGATCCCGGAGTCATCGCCCTCATTGGTTCCCGAGCTGCTGATGCAGTTGATGAACACATTTCGATTGGTCGTAGAGGACGATGATGAAGCCTTGTCAAAGTCCTCAGTCTGAGAGCGTGTGATTTTCTTTTGCTTGTGGCTGCCAAATCCAAATGAGTGGCGTGACTTGGGCCGTCCGCCGCCATCGCTGAACCCCGTTGACACCGACGTGCTTATTGCCTGCTGATTATTTCCGTTGGCATCGGTGCCCTGTGTCAGCGGCGGTGTGAGGTTGAGGTTGATAGGCTGGACACGTGGATCGCTGTTCCGTTTACTTGCGAAGCTGAGAGACGGCGTGCGGAACAGGCTCCGCCGTTTCCCGGTGCTGCCGGAGCTGGAGTTGGTGCTGGAAGGCGAGGAGGTGTGGACGCCATTTCCCACTCCGCCTGAAGATGGAGAGGAGGGAAGGGACTCCTGCCTCTTGCTGCTGCTGCGGCGGAAGATTGGCAGGCGGGAAACAAGAGTTGATCGCCGTGAGCCTGATTCACCCATTTAAAAGCTGAGGCAGTGGGCCACTCTGAGAGAACAAGCAGACAGAAACATTTAATAAATAAACCATTCATCAACTCCTGAATACTGCATGGCATACACCACTTCTTCTCTGGTGCCAAACCCGTATGTGGCTAAGAACTCTCAAAGTCCGGTCCATTAACCCTTGGAGCACAATTTTATTTTTCAAAAATGGAGTTTAACTGCACAAACTGCTCACATTTCCCACTCTTAAAGTTCCTGCTGCATCTTTACCCATTCTGATATGGAAAAAGTGTCATACTTAAGAGATTTTTCCCAAATCGGGCGTGTGAAATGACTCCTTAAACCAAAACAGTGTTGTTTACACCATTTCTCCTACTGTCTATGTGTGAACTTTCTCTAATGGAAAAATTTAATCAAACACCTGCCTCAAAAGAGCTCAAAAGAGGCAAAAACAGAATCTGATTTCACATTTATTCCATACAAATAAAGTGGTTGTCAAGTCTGAATACACCCAGCATACTGAAGGGGCTTAGCTGAAGTGTACTTCTGTATATTGTACATCAGTACATGTGAACAAAGACGGATCTAACACTCTCACAAAGGTGTGAGATCTCACAGAATGAGAGGCAGTATTTTTCATTCGGTAAAGCAGGTATTCTGGGTGTAAAAGGCCTTTTTGTCTGTCATCAGCCTGTCAGATAACATTCAGCGCTAGCAGCAGTCGATGTTCATCTGTTGAGCCACATCAATTCAGGGCTTGCTAAATGTCTGAAGACAGGAGGGATGAAGGGGTGAAAGACTTTAAAATAGTTCAATTATTTTTTTATAATGAGAATGTCTTTGTTTCTCTCTAGCACAAAAGTGGATTAAACTAACAAGAAAACCAAAAAATAACATCTGTTTTGGCATCGGCTACTGGACAAATTGTTTTTTTAAAAACATCAATACTAGCCGAGAACTTCACTTTTAGCGCATCCCTATTTTAAGGTCATCTGGCGTGTCTCACAAAAAAAACTGCTGCTCTGATACATCTCATATTTCATAAGATCAAACAGTAAAAAAGGCTCTTTATTGCCCCAAAACGTCATTTTCACTTGGAAGTGCATGTGTAAAGAAAGTTTTTACGTGACTATTATTAGATCTGCTATGAGACCTGGAGGGTTGATTTCTGTTTAACATTTCACACATTGCAATTAACATTTACTTGACAACTAAATTGTGCAGACAGACCTAACCCAAGGGGAGAGCCAGACAAACACAGAATGGAAAGAAGTGAAGAAGAGAGAGTTACAAAATATCCTAAGCGCTCTTTCAGGGGGTTTTTTTTGTATGGATGTACTAGAAAAAGATCAAATCTTAGCACAGTTATTTACAGATACAGTAAGTTCATTTTTTAAGGTCATTTGATAGAAAAAAGAATGTTGTACTCATGAATATACACTTTCCTTCTAATAAACAATTTAATTACGTTCCCACATTATACGAGACTTTATCCACTAAGTATCTCAACTTTAAAAAATGTTTCATTAACAGAGACTAACAGCAGCTAACAGATGCTAACAGCAGCTAACAGATGCTAACAGCAGCTAACAGAGGTTTTTCTGCGCTTAACAACAGAAAAGTTCAGCGTATCCTCAAAGCTCACCTCGGTATCACAGAAGCAAGCTTCACTTAATTGTTTATCCTACATTGACCACCATAGCTAGGATTCTGCACTTGAATTAGGAGGGGTAAGGAAATGACGTCCAGTATCACCTTCAGCCATACGCAATATGGTTGAAATGACCTGTGGCTCTTTAGTGGTTCACTGTGTGTGTGTTCCCCTGGTCTTTCTCCTCTCACTATTAAATAAAGGGGAAAAAATGCCCCTAAAAAAATTCAGTAATGGATTTATAGATTTTACGCGCTGAACCTCTATGTGTTTGCAGTGGTGCAGATTATCCATACATTATAAACTACTATGTAGCTTTCACAAGCACTAATAAATCAGCCACTGACTGAAAGCACAACATGGAAAAGAACAAAATAGGAAAGACCAGAATTTTGGAAAAGAAATATAACAGCACCAGTACAACTCATGGCCAACCATAACTTCCTGGCCTATAGCTCACCCTCTCACCTGCACTGGCTGTTGAGAATACAAAATTAGAGCGTCAGCCTACAACAATGTTCCTCACATGACCTTACAAAGAGAGTCTCTGAGTAAACACAATGCCCCACTGCTAGTAGGAACTGACTAAAGTTCCCCTTTTTGAGTCATAAAGGAAGGCTTTCATTTGAGCAAATACTCCTGTCATTGTTTTTTTGCACTCAGTAAGCGTAACAGTGACTATGCAGTCCCTGTACTATTGAAGAGCCGACCTCTCTAAGAGCTCCTGAAGTGTTTTGTTTTCAATCTCTGCCTAATAAGCTTACATTAACACTCTCCACTCTGAAGTGGTGTATTATTAGTGTCACCTACCTGAAAATAAATGTTCTCATATTCTAAATGTGATGCAAATTTTAAATTACAATTTAACTCAATGCAACGTATAAAACAGAAAAGGAAGAGAGAGAGGAAGTCAATAAATAGTACTGCCAAACAACGGCGTTAATATCACACGCACACGTATTAGGCTAGGGTCTGTCCTCGATCACATCTAGCTGTTCGTGCAAGTCAAGACAGAGCGGTCACCAGCCGTATCAAACGCGTTTAGTAGCTTTAGATTTTCAACCCACCACACAGCCATTTGACCTGGTCATAGTACTCTGGGCTAACCGATTAAGACAACCAATTAGACAGATTAAATCAGATTGAGAACGCCTCTCTCATTTAACAATAAGGGCAAACAACCTGTTGTCAGACTTTACAGGGGCTGAAAATGTCAAATATACACTCACTCAATACTACCTTTGGAAGCATTGTTTTATTATAATCATGCTGTCATCTATAATCTAACATAAAATTACATTATAGGCTCAAAAGAGCTAACAGACACTCAGGCATTTGACTAAACTCATCAGTAACTGCTCATGAAGCGAGGTTACCTACAAAAAAGGAAGCAAAACTTCACCTAATCTGAGTTCCCCTTTGCTTTGCAATTAGTCTGAGAGCTGCTGAGCTGAATGCAAAGTGTTCGTTTTGCTGTGAGCTGGCGTTGCTTCTATATAACTGTCTGCTTAGATGTTCACTTAAATCAAGAATTACTTGAATTGGAGAAGAAAGATTTCTAAGCACGTTTCTAGATCTCCAGCTCTAGTTTTCCCAAATTAAACACATGACAGGTTACGTTTTCTGTCATTGCGGCCTTCACTCCATGTAACAATAGTGATGCATTAAAATCACAATCCTCAAATAAACCAAAACAGAATGAAGAACTTTACTCATGCAGCGCTCTGTGGTTTTTGGCATCTTATCGACACACCCTACAACAATAGTTAACAATCAGCAGACAATGCCACAAAGACACCCTCCCATCTCAGAGTAATTTTACACTGATACTCTACATGATCATCGGTTTGAAATAATAGGTGTGTATAGGGTGTGAAAAATGGGTGTTTCCTATAAAACAGGTTCTGGGTGCGATAATTTTGAAAACCATAACCACATGTTAGAGTTAATGCAAACCATACTCTTCTATTCAATGTAATGAAAGATTGCAGGGAAGGAGTGCTATTTGAAAAGCGTGTGTTTTCATAGAAGGAGTAAGCAGGCTGCAATGCTGCTGTAGACAGTGTTATCAAAGAAAAACATTCCCATATTTTTTAGCAAATACCTCCATGCTGAAAAACATAAATACTACTGGATTTGAACTACAAGCTATAGTGCTACATTACAAATAATCTAGTGATACAGCCAAGGTTATAACTAGTCTTTTATCAGTCTATCTCATCTAGCTTCTTCTGATTGTCTGTGTTGATAATATTTAATAGACGCACACACCTCTTTCCCACAAGCCAGGGCATGTGGAGAAAACAAAAAACAATCTTAAGCGATAGGATGCCAATTTAACCATGAATGGAACTGAGAACTGTAATCCGTCACCATTGCTAGAGTGAATGGAAGATTAGTAAAGTGCAGTCTGCAAACATATCCTAACATAAACTAAGCAACTTGTTATATAAACGTCAGCCTGATATTTGGACAGTAAATGTTTAAATAGGGAAGACATGTGAGTGTATCGTGGATAGAATGCAAACAGGATACATATAGGAAACTTGAAGGATTAATGAAGCATAGAAGTAATATGTGAGCAAACAAATCGACTGAATGAACAGCAACAGAATGATGTTATAACTGTGTCACTCACAAGCAACTTATAACACTTTAATAACCCTGTAATATCCAGCAGTTCAGCCGCAACACACTTACACTCTATTACATACATTTTTATAGGAGTGTGATACACTGCACCGGGATCACTGGAGCCATGATCACAAAATACTGTTGTAAACAGTGCTGCACATCATGCCAAAATAAGGATTTTTCCATCTACCAACACAGACCATCGCTGTGTGCCAACCACGCACAATAATAAAGCTTCTATTAAGGTGAAGCAGCGATGTTAGATAACCCTGAGGCCACAGGAGGCATTTCACAACTGCTTTCATGAGCTCCAGCAATGAATGCTGTGGTCCTTTAAGCTTCTGCTGAATTACATGCTTCTTAGATCTGCTGCTGCTGCTGATGATGGGCTCAAAATCACAACAATGAATGGGCCTCAGCGTCTGTAGTTACAGTTTAACCTGCACTTCTCACAACTGCTCAGAGCACCCTGCTCATTTATTATTGTGCCCGTGAATCAGCCTGCAGCTGCTTCTGATTGTAAATTATTTGCATTAAGATAAGAATTGTGGATGTAAATGAGTGAAGCCAGCAGGTCCTCAGCGGGGCGCCGACAACTGTCAAACCGAAAACGTCAACAACGCTCTGAAGCCTTGCGAAGCCTTAAATCCCGACTAGCTAACCGAGACCGGGACACTGAAGTGCTGGCGCTAATCGCCACCACGACGCTGAATCGGTAAAGCAGTGGGAATCGCTTTCTCTACTCCGCAATGGTCAGCGGTGTCCGGAGGAAATACAGCGGCAGGCTCCGTCCGGTGGTTCCGGTCAGGCTGGCTAGCAGGTAGCGGACAAACACACAAATGTGCGTATTTTACCTTCAGAGGAATCCCGGAGTCTCCACCGAGGCCCCCCTCCGGCGCACAAACAGATGGATATACCTTCGCTTTGTGGTCATACGAGTTATTATAACCTACATGAATGAAAATATCTGGGATAGGTAGCACCTTGTGTTGCACTGACGCCAATATGACACCTCAGTGACGTGGATTCGCCCTTTCCTCGTTCGTCGCTTCCGCGTTGCGACGACGGGCAGCGAGCGTGGACAACGTGACGTCCGTACTCCTCCTCCTCCTCCTCCAATACCCTCACAGACCAGCATCCTCCTGCAGGTGGATGATTGGACGATTCAGTCTTTCTTTGGCGAATTCAACCACAAGAAAGAGAAAGGAATCCTGATGTGTGCCCTTATAGTCAGAAACCACTAAATACCAGGATTGCAGGGTTCTTGTTTCCTAAATGACTACTTGTTATTTTTTGTGTGCTAAAATGTGAAGGCTATGTTTTGTTTTTTCAATTTTATTATTGCTAACACATGGGAATTGAAGTATCATTGCACAGATAAGACAAAAGAAAAGACTGAAAAAAAGAGAAATGCACGACGTTTACAAAATAAAGCATTTCGAAATGAGGGTAAAGGCCACTAAAAATATATTTTCAGTACATCTTTGGATACAGCCCTGCTTGAAAATTCAGAAGTGAAACTGTTAGATACTGGAGAATGAGCTGATCAGTTATTATTATCATCATCATCAGGGGTGGGCCAAAGTGTGCAGGTTATCAAAAGGATTCACACATGCTGGCTCTGACACATACCTTGCTAGTACTGGGTTACACTTTTTTTTTTTTTTTTTTTTTTTTTTTTAAATAAACACACCTGAGCTTTAATTTCTTGTGGTGTACCTTCAACAAGGTGCTGGAAACGTTCCTTGAGAGATTTTGGTCCATACTGACATGACAGCAGCGCACAGTTGCTGCAGATCTGTCGGCTGCACATGTATGATGTTAATCTCCCGTTCCAAAGGCGCTCTGTTGGACAGATCTGGAGACTGGAGGCCATTCGAGTACAGCTACCTCATTTTCACATTCAAGAAACCAGTTTCATCGAAGTTTCTGTCACAAAGCTCAAATTAAATGTACACATCAGAAAATGGTTAAAATGTGGCCATAAAGACGTAAAGATTGTCAGCAATAACACTCTGATAAGACTGGTGTCTAAGTGATGTTTAGCTGATACTAAGGGCCCAAAGTGGACCGAGAAACCCCAACACAACGAGCATGATGGATCCATAGTTTCAAGTTTGTCATATTCTGGCCGTACTATCCAAATTCTGTGGTTCAGTCTCAAATGTTGATTGCAATGCATACTATATCTAGATTAACATAAAATCTTGTTTGCAGTATGATTGTAAAGTATGAAGACTTAACTGTAACCGGACTTGTGATGATGCTAAAGAACATTTTAAGTCTGGTAACTGGAACAATGTTCGATTCATTCAGCAGTTGTAATACGCACAAAAGTAACCACACAGCTGTATAAATACATAAAGATCACAAGAAAATCTGCTTTTAAAAACAGCCTTTATTTCATGAAATCCCCACACAAGAAATTAAAGTGTAGCCTTTACATGAATCAGAGCAAAGTATGACAAATCTTTAACGTGGTACACACAGAAATCCACCATTTACACACCACATACAGTTCTCTAAAGAAATGCACTGTCACCGATATACAGGATAGAAAATCTCAGTGTTGCACTTACAAAAGAAAGTTTCAACATTTACTTTGCATCAAGCTAAAGCCCAATTTCTTAAAACCACAAAACCTAGAAAATGTTAGCAGTGCAAATTTTAGTGTTCTCTTCAGTTCTGCAGCCCAATAATATTGCACACCCATTATACACACACACACACACACACACACACACACACCTGCAGAGCCAAACATTTGCTGACATGCTACAGATTTTTAAAGTGCTAGCTTGGAATTAGATTGAGAGCCAGCCTTCAAAAATATTTGGTTCTAAATTTGTAAGCAAAAAGAACAAAAAAAAAAAAAAAAATCTTATTTAGGATGCAGTTTAATGTAGAGTCAGCTGTGGTATTGCGATTACAGGTCTTGTATCAGGATGCTATAAACTACATGAGTGTGCTGTGACCCTCAAGTGGAACAACTACATACTCAGGAAAAATTAAGAACCTGAAGACATTCAGTTTGTTCTGTGATTAAGAATACATTCTGTGATGGAAATAAAACATAAAAGCTGCACTGCCAATTCATAAATGCATAGAAGTGTTTTACAAAGATGTTGAGGACTCAAGTGAAAATAAACATTTAAGGGGGGGAATTTAAAAAAAAATTATATATATATATAAAACTTTGCACCATAAGAGAAATTAAATATTTCACCTTGAGACTAAAAATTTCTATCCAGATAAAATTAAGAGCAAATTTCATGTTTTTAAGACCCAAAACAAGAATGTCTCCCAAAAAAGGCAACTGAACCAGGTAACATCTGCTTACAGTAATTTCCATCAAAAGTGATCTACAAGCAAAACACCAACAGATTATATGAACATTTGTGTACTTAATTTCACCCAAAATAATATACTCTTGATTAAACTGTACATGGAATTAAAAAGCAAACACAAGCAATCAGCTTATTACGTGACATGAAAGAAGGCAGATACTGCACTGTTAGGTGGACAGCTGTAAATCAAATCAAACTAGTTTCTGTAAGGAAAGGTACAGTAGTTAAGGTTTTCCAGGCCTGATGGACAGAGGTAGGTAGCATTGAGCCTCAATCGAGGCCAGAAACCTGAGAAAACGCACACACACCGACGACCCTAACCCTCCAGAAATCAAAATATATATACACATGTACAAGCAAACCCAGGTGCAACCACATACAGTATGCGTGTATACAAAAAACAAATGTGGTTTCCTATTGAACAGTCTAGTGTGCTCTTTGAAAAAAAACAAAAACCAATCAGCCACTCTGGCATCTGATAGCGACACATGCTACACAGCATAGCTACTAAACAGTGCAATTTGTGATAGCACTTTTTGTAAGAACCTGAAGAGCTAGGTCTTTTTTTTTTTCCTGAAACTAAAGGCTGTGAGGCCACAAAGATGTGGGTTGCAATCAAGTCAGCACCAGAACCAAAAAAAGCTTTGGCTAATATGCTTTATTTCCACCAAAGCAGTGCCTAGTCTACAACTAGCTCCATGCCTTTGAATTAGACAGCACTACTGGGTCCTAAAAGCTAGCCCCAAGTTTGGATTCATAGTAAGTGGCTACAAAAGGCACTACTGCAAGAAAGTTAGGTGATTCACAGATGTAGGCTGAAAAAAAAAAAAAAGACCCAACTTTTATGTAATGCCATGCAACATTTGCATCAAACATGTCAAAGCTTATGCTGGTTCTCAAAAGCACCAAAGTAGAACTGGCACTGCATCAGTGGTGAAGAGCCATTTGTGACTTTGCAGCTGTCAAACAGTAAGCACCTGGTGTTCTGATACCTTGACAGTTTTATGGTGTTTAAAGTCAAATTGTGCTGTGCAACAGAAGTGAAAGCAAAAAAACAAAAAAACAAAACAGGAAACACAAAAAGTCTCAAATCACAGTAAATACTCCAGGGTTTATATCTGTTAGTGAAGGTAGCTGTGAGAGTGTACTGATAGCTGTATATCGGCAACGTTTACGCTAAGTAGTGATCCAGCTGTGAAGACTAAAATTTATTGTGCAAGACTCATTTTATTGTGCAAAAACAGCTAAACATAAGTGTGAGGAGGAGTAGCGTTTGTGACAAAGAGTAAATAAGTTCTAATATCTACGAGGCCAGTGTCTGATCCAACTGTACCGACACCAAATCCTCACATCCAGTATTTAATGTCAACATCTGGTTGCTAGAGAGAACTAATTCATCCATTTCAAAAAAAAAAAAAAAAAAAAAAAAAAAAAAAAAAAAAAGGCACAAAGGCGCTAGCTTCAGTTAGCTACCAGGCTCTCAGGTCCACTAATATATCTACACCTATGCTGCTACCTTAACGTAAATGGTTACAGAAAACAAGCAAATACAAACCACCCACTAATTGAAACAAACACTATTTAAACCGAAACCTGAAAAAAGAAAAAAAAAAAAATAAGGAAAGGAAGATCGAAGGCGTTTAATGTTAAAAGACTCAGTTTGAGCAGTTCATCATAAAACCAGGTCCAATACAATTACCAGATCCAGAGACTTTGGTATATGGAGAAGACCTTTTACATCTATACGGACTACCGAAGACCTCTGTATGCAGACACTGATACTCAGTGTAATTATCTTCGTGTGGGTAATACATTATACATGCCAATACGGGGGGGGGGGGGGGGGGGGGGGGGGGGGGGGGGGCCCAGTCCCTGGCAGGGATCCCATTTCCACATTAGGACCAAGTGCCCTAATCACATCTGCCTGATTTGACCTTCAAAAATGGTCTGAATTGTATTCCATCACCCTGTCAATAAAACCTGTTCTTCCCAGAACACACTAAAGATGAAATGGATTCCAGGCTTAATGCACTCCTTAGAAGGCCAGTCTCTTACTGGCTAGGAACTCTTCCAGCTGAACCTTGCCGCTGCCCATGAGGCCAAAAGCCGGATACATTGTTCCCGAACAATCCACCTGCCTCTCGTAAAGGCACCTCATAGTGTCGGCGTCGTAAAAATACACTCGGCACGCGTCATAATCAAGGCATATGCCCAAGCGCTGGGGCATAGGAAGGATGCGGCTGCCGGGGTCAGCTGACTGTGCGTTTGCTGTGGAAGAGCTAGACGTTGAAGAAGACTTCGGGATGATGAGTTTGCCCATGCCCAAGGTGACGAGGGTGAAGGGCTGGGAGAGCTCATAGCATGCATCTTCACTGCCGCTGTCGTGCCCGCTGTCGTGGTCATACCTGGTAAAAGGAAGGTACCGGTAAAGATTTGTTTTGCACTTGGAAAGTTTATGCAGAACTTTATTAGATGAACTTATGAATTTCAGGCAACTGATCTGGAGGAAACATCTAAGCATTGTCTGAACACTGCCTGGTCCTTGTCAATTTGCATGCGTCACATAATTACCATAGAAGTCAAATTTATTTGCATTATGTAATGTTTTCCTTTACATGGGCTAATTTGCTGAAAAGGCCAAGCTTCGTCTCAATAAGCTCTTTAAGAGTTTATACTGGTTCTCTTGCGTCACAGGATTAGGTATGGCTCAAATACACTTGGCGCTATACTGCATTTGTTATGGTTAGATTTGTCACCTGTAGACCACATGCCTATAGATTATAGAAACATAAGGGGGGGGGGGGATATGGCTGCACATACCTTGGGCTGCTTGTATCTCTCGGATTGTGAAACCATTCAATCAGCTTTGTGTCGGAGGCCACGCCAACTTTAACCATGTAGGAGTATGGTTCCACCTTAAAGGCCCAGTAATGTCTGCAAAAAAAATAAAAATGCAATTTTTTCACCTCAGAAAGAGGTTATGATGACCAGTTTGCCCATTCATTCACTAATGGGCTCATTTGTACCAAACCTGGGAACTGGCAGAAGATTTTGCAATTAAACCTACTTTGCACTGACGAAACAAAATCTACTGCTCAGTGAGATTTTTGTATCAAGTCCCAGTGTTGGTTGTTTGTGTTTTGCATACCTTCCCTGAGAGATGCCCGTGTCCCCAATTATGTAATCTAGTCCAATGTAGCTGCCTGTCTGCACACGTTCGGCTGCGAGCAGGAAGGCCATGCCGGCTACGCTCTCCACAGTATCCCGTCTCTTATTTAGAATGAGCCTCTCCGTGCTGAATCCACACTTGTCACTGAACAGGAAACCAAACACTGCATGCAAAAAGGCAGAATAGAAGAATTAGATAAGCGGGACATAAAAAGGGTGAACAAAGAGGAGTACATGGAAATCAGAAATATGAATGGGACAAACAGACCCAGTTTCAGAAGAAGAGTCCTTATTGAGCATTTAGCTCACGTAAAAGGGAATATTTTCTCTATTCTGTTACTGGGTAAGTGACAAAGACTGACACAAGAGGGTGCTATAATACAATCTTAAAATGTACATAAAGAACTACAAGTACCACTATCATCATAACACCATGACAGAGAAGTCTAATGAAACCATGTCCTATATTTCTCATCTGGCTGCAAATGTATTCTATAAATAGTCTGAAGGCCAAAGGCCATGATTACCATGCACCAGGATACATACAAGCTAACATGATTATGCCGGTTCACTCAGCCATTCTCTCCAATCTGAGGCCTACACTGGGGAAAACCTAGTTAATTAGCATGCGTCTAGGGAAATCCTTTAAACAACTAGGGCATGATGATCATGTTTGTATAAGCTAACCCAACGTGTGAAAAGACAACGAGACAGGAGTTTTATGCAGTC
This sequence comes from Aulonocara sp. 'chitande type north' Nkhata Bay, assembly GCF_057382095.1. Taxonomy (NCBI): domain Eukaryota; kingdom Metazoa; phylum Chordata; class Actinopteri; order Cichliformes; family Cichlidae; genus Aulonocara; species Aulonocara sp. 'chitande type north' Nkhata Bay. The sequence goes on along the minus strand of NC_141355.1, from coordinate 24,800,026 downwards.
TTATTTAGCTTTGCATTTGTTTCAAATATTGCACACAAGCTGGTAGATTCCCATTTTCAAGTATGATAAACTTTGTATCGCTGATGTTGAAATATGTATGCAAAGTGACCTGAGCTGTTTCCATTCTTTAGATTTTATATAAAGAATTCAATATTCTCTGTGCACCCTGACATCCAAGAAATTCCACTAAAGGGTTATACACCAAAAGTTCAAACCCCTAGGTGAAATCCTTGTCTAGTTATCGCATTCACTAAACTTTCAGATTCTAAACATCTGACCTTAGCCTCAAGTTCACTGAGATGCAGATTTGTCCAAGACTTGCAATAGAAATTCCCACGGTATCAACTTATAAAAGGTTCTGTGTCGCTTCATTTTCAAGTTATCGCATTCACAAACCTGAGTGTCCATGTTTCCCACCCATCCACCGACTGCAATACCATAGCCTTTAATGGCTGAGGGGTTAAAAACTAAAGACAGTCTGTAGACTATACATCCATTACACACACACACACACACACACACACGATATCAGATATTTACATCTGACATTATTTGAACTACTGATTCCACATACACAGTGACACAGGGTGACTTTTCCCTCCAGACATTGGATGCATGAGTCAGAAGCATCAGGAGACCATCTGTTAAATTTGACTGCGGTATTACAAGTCCTCAGCAACTATTTGTACTGTAACGTCAACAATGAATGTGACATCATGCAGAAGTATAAGGCTGTGGGGGGGGGGGGGGGGGGGGGGGGGGGGTTGAGGAATTTGTCTGACATAAATGGTCATCTTTAACCATTAGTACAAATCCCCCCCCCCTCCCCCTCCTCCACACCTTCTCTAACCCAGATTCTGAAACCACCATCTGTTCTTCCAGCCCTAAAGAATGCAGCACCCCATAATGGGGAGGGGGAAAAAAAAATAATAATAAAAAAAAGGGCCAATATGCTTTGTGCTTGTCCATACCATTTCTAAAGAAACAGTTTGTGCTGTCCTCATTAAGTACAGTTTTAGTGGAAGATACGGAGGAAATATTGCAGAACATAACAGCTGCAACTCCCTCGATACATAAGGCAGGTGCAAGAACCCATGTCTCAGACTGGATTTCTTATTTTTCCCCAAGTCGATTTAATTAGAAAACTCAGTTAAGTAAAAATGTAAAAACTTATTTCTACTACTTCCAATCAATGACCAATTATTATGTTTGTTATCGATCTGGGTATCAGTGGGTCTAAGGTTTCCCTGATCTCACTAAACAGTTGAATCATAAATCAACATAAGTAAATTTTTATTAATAAACAGGTTCTGTAACTGGTGTCAATGGCTCATCCTTCTTTAAAAATATGATGCAACACTGATGAGTAACCAGGTAAAAAAAATACTGACAAGTCAGGTTTGCTAAGAACAACAATCATGTCATTGGTTTACAGATATTTTATGCTTTTGCTCCTGAAGCTAGATGTCCGACAGGCCCGTCTGCATTTTTCTTGCCACAGCCAGGGGGCAAATAGGAACAACACTGGATGGAAGCATTATTCAAAATTCCTAATAAAACATGGATGCTACCATCCATTTATTAAATCTTTAAAGAAACGATAGCTCATACAATTTATGCAGCTTGAAATTAGTTTCCAGGTAACCATTTTTTAATAATCATTTTAAATCAAATTCATGTAAATATCAACTTATGAGCACTTAGAACAGGCAAAGTTTAAGCCAAGCCAAGTTTAAGCCAAGCAGGTGACTGACATGTCAATGTTTGACATGTCAGTCACCTGCTTGGCTGGGGGCAGAGTGTTAGCATCTCATAGGAACATCAGGCTGTCTTAAACTGAAGCTGTTACATCATAAACAGCTCCTTGCAGGAGCTACAAGGGTGTAGGTTTTGTCTTTTGCATTTTTGCCTCCCTTGCTTGAAATTCCACCTCATTACTGACGCACACAGAGTCCATCCATTCAGACTCACACGAACCAGACAGCACAGGAATGTGGACGCTCCGATCGCACAACAAAACACCACAAATAACAACACTTATCCGCAAATCAAAACGCAGGCCTATCAGATCACAGGGGGATGCAACATGTTTACAGCTGATTTTGATACAGGCTCCTGGCATGACGGAGTGGTGGAGCCTGGAGATTATCAGATTTTAAGGATGACTCATTACAAAAAAGGCTCTGCAAACCTCCTGAAATTATAGCATACACCCAGAGAAAACAGCCCAAAGTGAGGAGACTAACACCTTCCAAGCAGGATGTAAATCAAAGTGATACAGTCCCTTACTGGGAAGGCTCCATTTGAATTCAAGCCCAGCAGATGGCTGGAAATGATAATCCTTTTTAATGAATTCCACCTTGCATCTTTGAGGAAAGCTTAAGAATGCCAGCAACAGATGCAACTGCAGGTTTCTTCTCCAAGCTGACATGCCATCCACTCCCACGCACACAGACAAAAGCTATATTGGTTTCAGCAATCTGAAACAAAAGCCATTACTATGGTGATAAACTGCACCACCACTCTGCTTCATTACCTCCATCCTGCATGCTGTAAGGAAATTCAAAAATGTTTTAAAAACAGTGGAGCATCCATCATTTTATAATCTCCCTAAAGTAGAGCACAGCATTCAGCACAGACGTGCTTTGAGAACTAGAGGGGATAGAAAAAGCTTAGCTGCTGCCAGAAAGAGGCCCAATAACAGGGGTTGGTCCTCCAGTAGTCAGCGTGGCAAGTCATTAATGAGCTCAGCATCAACAACAAACAACAGCTTGAATTGAGTAAGTCACCACATTCTTTAACACTTTTACTCTTCCGTCTCCAGCAGAAGAACCAACACAGGATTGAAGGGGAAATGCAACTAATTTTTAACTAATTGGAATAAATCATGCGTCTCAGGCTTACCGGGTGCAGGTGGCGTGTGGAAGGTGACCTCAGGACTGTAGGGGCTGAACATGGAGTTCCTGCAGCTTCGTACTCTGAAGGAGTACAGACTGTCAGGCTCCAGGTCACACACCACGGTGCTGGGGCCGTACACTCTGTCTGTGGCCCTCCAGACACCATTGTCCTCACCATCTTCCTGGGATGGGGACTGGCCTGGGCCTCCAAGTCTGGAGAAAAATTATATTTCTCCTTCAAGTATCTGCAACTCATCCGTGGCACTACACATCCCTCTACTCCCAAAGTCATGCTTGCACTCACCTGCGGTACTCAAGCATGTGGTGATCAGTAGGTAGGTGGTCATCAGAGAGCCTCCAGCAGATTGAGGCCTCATTATAGACTCTGCTATTGGACAGGTCAATCAGAGGTGGGTCTGGAACTGGAGAAGAGGAAGAAAGTGTAAAGAATAGAGCAAAGGAACCAGTCAGTATAATCAGGTGAAACAACAACTAAGGACAAACAACAAGTAAACAAACTGCAACCAGGAAAGCCTGTAAAATATAGCATTTAACATCTGTTATGAAGATTTTCAAAACAATGACAAATCTGGGGAAGAGCTTGTTTTGTCCAAATTTAAAAACAAATCTCACATGGCAGACCGTAGTTCTGGAAGATTTAGGATTTGCAAGACAACAGACCATTCAATTTTATTTAGATAACAGCAACTTACAGTCACCTAAAGAGATGAAAGACGCATATGAATTTAAGAAAATAAAAATACACAGCAATAGCAGCCAAATTACTTTCATTCTAATCACGCTGAGCCCTGTATTTCAGCTACATAGCTTGGGCTTAAGCAAATGAAGCAATGCAAGTATAGCTAAGATTAGCTTTGTCGGGATCAAGACTATCCACTCAGGACAATGGACTATCTTGCATAATGAAGCTTAAGAGTTTTTCCCAGACTCACAGCCAGGAAATGCACTTACACCCAACTCAGCTTCTTTCCCTTACTGCACTTTGTTTTTCCCCCATCCATTTTCTCAACAGTCATTTCAATTTCCTGCTTGTGTTGTTAACCCATCTCTCCATGGCTTTACATTCACCTACATATATACTGCCTCTGGCTTATGCTAGAGGACAAACCCCTTGAAGGATTCCCTCAGTTACACTCCTCAGCTAATTTATTTCCTCCAGAAACAATCAAATTACTGCATCCATGTAGGTCACAGCTCCTCTCCAAGATCAAAGCATTTCTCTGTATACTTCCATCATCCTCCCAGTGAGAGTTCCCCTCATCCCTTTGGTTATATTTTTCCCCCCCTTCTAGTTTTCAATCCTTCCCATTTTTGTCATCTTTTCCCCACAATAGTAGATCCCCCTCACTGACCAGTGTCACCACTGCTGTTAAGCTTTCAAAGTCACTTTGCTAATCCCGAGTCCCCAATTTACTTCTCCCAGGCAGCTCTCCTTTATGAGCTTGTGTAATCTTAAAGCACAATGTATTAAGCATTCTTAATGTAGATTAGCATTAACTAGGGAAAGTAAAGAGTAACCACCACAGGCCCTCTTTTTTTTTTTCTTTTTTTAAAAAAAAAAAAAAAAAATCAAAGCCATCTGCTACCCTGACAAATAAAATTTTATGTTTTCACCTGTTCAAACAAGTGAGGACCAAACGGGGCAGTCAGCCATCCGACTCAGCAGGAAGCCCTCGTTCAGTGATTCGGAAGAAACACTATTGATCATGTACATTACAGCTTACACTGCAGGGAGCTGCTCCGACTCATATTCTTTATCATTCCCCTGCTCCCTGCACTGGACTTTCAACAGCTCCCACTTCAAAATCTTTAAGCTTTGACATGAAAAACATCCTTTAAGAGACATGAAATGTTGAGACCTCTGATCATAGTCTGATGTTTAGCAGAAACTCCAGTTTGAAGCTGACCACAAACGGGCATTTACACTTGAGACAAAGCAGTCTTTCACATCCTCTTAAGCAGAGCTTTTTTTCCCCTTTGGGGGGGTTCATACGCCACAGTATGGCCATAGCTGGGTTAAAAGGAGTGAGCACAAACGCATCGTTATCCAAAGGATGACGAGTGCACTAGAAAACATGGACAAGACACAAGCACTGAACAAAAAACACTTGTCAGTCTCAAGTTTTTAAAAACGCAGTCAAGTACAGTACAAGGATGAAGGAGAGGATCCACCAATAATGCAGTCATTTTTAAACCTCCTTAAATGTAATTACTGCAGTATACAGGCGCACTCACAGCTTATTATCTCATAGGCTTGGACTAAGCTGGCTCCTGCAGGCCTTTAGATTAAAAGGCTGCCGCCAAACTGCTGCATGCAGCACTTTTCTAAAAAAGAAAATGCATCACTGCTACACAGGCAACACTTTATACAAAGAAAGTCAAATCTGAAATATAAAGGACGTTTTTAAATCAAGCCGAGGACTAAGCAAGTAACTTCTTTAAAAATATAAACTCGCTTAAGTCTTTAAACAGCTTCATTGACTATTCAAAAAGAAAAAGGTTTTCCAGCAGCATTACCTTCCCCCCCTTTACTCCTGTAAAAAACAGAATCCACAGCTCTCTGCTCTTGTGGCCTTTGTACAGAAAGCTTTTCCTACACATTTTTATGTATCCATCGTTTTTAACCACAGTAAATTAAAGATGGCCTGTAATCAGATTATAGAGGAGATAATAACTAGATCGTTATCCAACCGTTCTTCGTGAGTCACAGAAAAACAGACCATTTTCCTTCAGTGTCTACACCGAGCCAGCGGTAGCCTTTGAGACGTCTCACATCACTGATTTTCAACAAACCGAGCGGGGCTGCTCTTCAGTGCAGTAACAAAAGCCCATAATCACAAATTCATGTCACCAACGGTCACTGGAACAAATGCCAGCTATTTAGTTGCACTAAATAATAATGTTCGGTTGCCGTTTCACTGAACAGCACCGAGAGGCCTCAGTGCTGTCTATAAATATCAACATTCAATCCCTCGATATTTACCATCTAGCGCTTTGTCTGAAAGAACATCTGACAGAGCTAAAGCCTTTACTGCCACCGAAGCAGCTTGTCAAATAACTGCTATCAGTTTTCAGGATGGCCTCAAACACCAATCAAGTGTCACTGCATAACTATGACTGAAAGTCCTGTCACAACTAACCATCACTATATGCGGTGGAGAATATCAATACCACCTTCTCTCAGTCACTAATACGTATTAAGTTGTCAAGTTAGATTAAAGAAAGTAAAGCGCATGAGGAATGAGCCTCTCAACAGAGTCACAACATGGCTGTGTTGAACTCCAATTTGATTATTAAGGAAAGTCAGACAACGTCTGAGCTGGCTACCATGACGACAGCTATTGGTCTGTGCAGTCTGAGCACTTTGATGGCTGCTTTTTTTCCTCTCCTTTTAAATAAATAAAATGTGGCTAGTTGTAAAGTTGACAGAACCAGAGATGATTATATGCATACAAAAACTATTAAGTATGTTTCTGAGAAATCAGGTATAAGACAAGACTTTATTGATCCCACAGTGGGGAAATTTTTGCATTAACTCAGCTCAGGTATAGATAGAAGGAACATACAAATAAAATACCAATAAATATAAAATAAGTAAGATAATGCACAACACACACACACACACACACACACACCATCCAGTATGTGATTATGGATATGGTTGTGGAAATATGCAAGACAAACTATAAAGTTAACTATTCTACCACTACTATTCCTATGGAAGTCATAGATATTGTACAGTAATGCCACTGTTTTGCACATGTCTCACTCTGTATATTTTATTTAATTTATTTTATATATTTTATTTATTGTTTACTCTATTTAATTTGTAAAATATGTGTACACACACAGAAAAATATTTAGTATACACATCCAGAAATGCATATACTATTATATATTGTACATATATTTATTAGTTTCAGATGTAGCCATTCTTGTATTTTGCTTGTTTACATTATTGTATTTTGCACAACTCTGTTGCTTGTGAAGCTCGCACACAAGAATTTCACTCACGTGCTGTACCAATGTACCTGCACATGTGATGTGACAATAAAAGTGATTTGATATGTATAAGTACAGACATGTACACACACTTACACACTAAATATACCTGCACATGTCCAGACACATAGAAGGTCCAGTATGCATGAAGTGGTGACTGTGGATCTCCACAATGTCCAGTGACTTATGACATTGTGATTGAGGAGTTATAGAGTAACTGCTGTTGGGATGAATGATCTGCGAAAGCGCTCCTTCCTGCAGCGTATGAAGTACTTTTTCTGCCCAACCAGAGGTCATTCGAAAGAATGCAAGTTTGCAGTGCTTCTAGTCTTCAGTACGAGTAAAACAGTGTTATACAAGTACCAGTCTATTAACCATTTACTGCTCAGATACACAGGCTGTTTCAATTATACAACTAGTCTCCCTGGGCATGTCTATGATTGGAGCCAAATGCCTGGAGCTGGGCCTTCTTATAAACAGGAGACTGGGTTCCTAGGTGACACCCGTGTCACTTTTCCATTCCTTCAGTTTTAGTGACAGTTCGAGGGAGGCATTGAAGCCAAAGATGTCCCCTTTGCTTTTTCAAATCTCTGGATATACTGATGTAAATTGTATAAATTAGGACGACTGACTGAAACGTATGGGGTTGAACCAGAATTTGAGTTTGGAGTGCAATTCGATGTAGCAGTTGAGGCTGGAGTAGCTTCTCCAGTTTTTCTTCACATATTGTGTGTCAGATAAATGTCAAAGAGCATCATCTTTTAAGGTTCTAGCGTTGCCTCTGACCGGCCTTTCAGTGAGCTTGTGATGACTTGCAGTTCCTTAGCAGGACATTTTTGCAACCTGCACAATAACCTGGATGCACTTTAAATAATCCAGGTCACTCCTTCACAGACCTTTGAGTCTCAAAACGGGTGAACAGATTTAAAAACAAATCTGTCAAATCAATATAGAGAGGTTAAGTACACATAGCTTGTTAGATAATGAACAGTTACGTACCTTGATCAGATATTTAAGACATTTTTGTTTGAGCGCTTTATGGTCTTGCTTTGAGATCAGTCTGCTATGACTTACTGTTTGCTCATTATTTTGAGGCTGTGGGAAGACAAACCTGAAATAGGTCAGAATAATGCAGGTTGAAGAAAGCATATATATTCTCAGCCCTGGGAAACTTCTACCTGAGCAGCTTTCTGACAGAGTAAACGCCTTTATAAATCAGCAGACCAGAACAAACCACCAACATCCACAATCTGTGTAGTCACGGCTCTCATTTTGGTTGCCTACAAATGACCTCTGACCTCTTAGCATAGCACAGTTTGAATGGCTCTGCATGCAACAACAAAAAATAACTTATTCAAGTTTTAACCAACTTGATTTGTAAGGAAATACAACAGCAGGGCTCTACATCATATTGCCACATTTTGTCATGATCTGGACGAGCCACAAACAAAGCCGGTCTTCATGCTCACAGATGAATAGAAGCATAAATGTCACCATGTTTTCTTTCATGAACTGATGGGATCACTTTTTCCAGCTGAGGACGATAAAGAAGCTCGCTGTTTACCACAGTTTTTCCAGAAATGAGTTTGACTGAGCACACCAAACCTCTGAAAACAATATTTGCAAACCATCCTGTAAACAGATTCACCTTTTAGTGCATCAAAGTCAACTGAAACAGGGTTTAAGTCAGAAATGATTCAATAAATGACATTTCTGCCAACCCAAGTGTTGCCTTTACTCTGAAATCATTTACCTCCACCAAAGCACATCTCTTTAAGCAGCATTTCTTCTCTGGATGTGTCCAGGACAAACTCATCAAAGCAGGGGTCAGCTGCAGGGTGAAAGGTCCTCAGAGACTCTGTGGCTTTCTGGATCCTAAAACATAATAATAATAAAAAAATAAAATAAAAAAAACCCTCATCATTAAGGTAAGATTTTTAATTATAGACTTCTGTAAGGACACAAAACAGCAACACTATTCACAGCAGACAGAGTGCCTCCATTGCCCTAATGTATTTTCAATCAGTACTGTACTCTGGGGTCATCTGGCTATTTTTAATACAGTCTCTCATAAGCACAATGAAGGATTAAAGGCTGAATCTTTGTCAAGAGTAAACTGGACAAACCATCCTATCATGACTGTAAGAGAAAAAGGTTCTAGCTTACAAAAGCTGCTCAAGGAGATCAATTAGTGAGCTTAAAGGAGAGGATACTGAGATACACAGCACTGACTTGGCACTGTGGCACAAGTCTTCTTTAAACTGTCCTTGAGTTTGGTAACACGTGGCTTTGTGACACATTTTAGTCAAACATTTAATCTGATTGAATGCAGCACAAAAATAAACCAAATCTAACATAGACAAAATCCTGCTTATGGCATCCAGAGAATAATAAAAACTAATGATTCAGTTCAGATTTCAAACTCTAAAGGCTAAAGTTATTTGTAGTTTTTGCGATTAATTAACTATGCACAGTCATGCGACTCAATATTGTAATCGTTGGACAGCCCTAACAATCATATTTAGCTTCATTTTTTAAAATGAATGTATACTTGGTTACTTTATTCATAAATTGTCACTTTGACAGTATTTAACGTCATAATTCTGTAGCTCATATTTGCTTTAAGTGCACTGCTCAACTATTCCTTCACAAAAGTGCAGCTTTCCTCACGAATAATACAGATGATTATATACGGGCAGCTTTTACTGCTCACCATTTGCATCTCTAAGCTTTGTTACATTATCAATCATTTCTATTATTGTACTTTTATCCTAAATGTTATCATTTTAAACAGATGACTGTAGTGAAGATTATAGTGTTCTGGTTTCTGAACCTTTCCATGTGCACCTGCTGAGGGACGTGAATCTCTCTACAGATGAAATATAGATGTATATCTCACCAATTTGCATACCTGACATGCAGCTGCTTCGCAGTCTGCACAAAACAGGATTGATCGGTTTCCTTCAGCACCTCCTGAGCATAGCCCACCAACCCACTGTTCTCCAGCATACCTTGGTACTCTTCCACCTGGGCAATACCATTTATAAGTCAGTTATAAGTGTTTGTTACAATTGTGACAGCATCTTGAGAAGTCAGGCTAGTTTTTAAACATCTAGAAAAGTTCAAAGTACTTATTATGGACTTCATGCAAATATGACGCATGAGATAGAGAAATCAAAGTCTCACCTGGCCTCTGAGCTGCTCCATGCGACGGTTACGAGACTGCTCGATTGACCTCAGCATCTCAGATTTTCTCTCTTGCAGAGTCTCAAACAGACGCTCAAAGTGCTCGTTGGCTTGACGCTCTGCTAACTGGCCATTTTCCTTTAAGAAAAAGACAAGTTTCTCATCATCTTAAACTAACAGTATTCATTAGATGCAATAAGCAGACATTTCTTTAAGCCAGCCAGAGTGCAAGTCATTGCCACTATGATCATTTAAAACAAAGCAGTGGGCATCGATTCCTCACTTTTTCCACTCGAGACTGTTGAATGAACCTTGACGGTACGCATTTCATTTTATTGTAATTCAGCTGCAGACATTCAACATTTTAAACTCATCTCATCTAAGCCATTGTTCGACACATAAGTAGCAAACATGAATGAATTAAGGCCTCTGTTTAGTTTTGAACAACATAAAAAAAGTCACTCCCATTTATACTCAATGAGACAGAAGCATCAATTGCAAAATGAAAAATTAAAAGCATAACAATCACCTATTGCTCACACACCCAGTGCCCTTTACAAAACTGAAAGCGTGGGTATGTTGAGCGCTCGCCATCTATGACCAACATCAAAGTAAAAGAGGAACCAGCTGAGACACTAAAAACCCCGACTTGCGTGAGGGAACCAAATCCTGCGTTTCCTTGTTTGTGTGGTTTGCATACTGCTTGTTCAATGATGCTGCTTACTCTTACAAAGACTGTAACTGTTCGACTCAGGCTGCTTTCTACTGAGCCGTATTAAAATTTCTTTTCTGCAGCTATCAACGGGAATTAACAGATGCATTTGTTTTGCACCATCTCATTATCAATTTGACTAGATTCAAAAAGGTTTAGACAGAATAAAGCTGCTCCTTCTCCTCAAGAAGGAGGAGCACATTATTGGCACAAACTGATTAGAGGAATGCTAAAAGTGTGAACAAAGTTCATAATACCTTGATAAATGTGATAAAAAGCAGTATAGTGATAACCGGCCCTTTTATTCCATCCTGAGTTACAGATTCTTTCAGCTGCTTCCTCATTGGGTCACCACAGTGGCCAGATCTACATGTTTGACTTGGCACAGATTTTACACCACATGGCCTTCCTGATGCAACTTTGCCAATTTATCCAGGATCCAAATTTGTTCTCCTCTCCTCCCAGCATCTTTAACAAGTAAGTAAGTGAGTGAGTCAACCACTGCACCATGTAGCCACCTTCTGCTCCTTATAGATTTAACACCGTCCAGGGATTTTGCAGAAGATGATAAAGTCGGAATTGTTGATATGGACATTTTGTGTGCACTTTGACGGTCAAAGAACCTCAGAGATGATGCAATAACCATAACCCAATTCCAGGTCTTTCGAGTCCAAGTTAAACTAAATCAAATCAGGTCTTTTGCCTCTGACTACAACTGATGATTAAGGGGAAAAAAAAAAAAAAAAAAAAAAAGTCTGCAGAGCATACAGTAACATCAAAGGATCTGAGAGATACAGCAGCATGAGTCAGCTCTCTCACCTCAGTCTTATTGATGAGCACCTCAAGCTCAGTAATCTGAGTCCTGACCTGGTCCTCTTTGCTGATGAGGTAATGGATACTCTTGGCCAGCTTCTCCTGGGGAGGGAGGAAGGAGAGAAAAAAAAAAAAAGAAAAAGTGAGCAGCATTTCAGTATTTACAGTGAGCTTCACAGAGCCTTATACTTGCTGGCACATACACAAGGCATGAGACTAATAACACAACCTTAAAATACATTTTCTGGGAAAGAAAACCGTAACAGGCACCACTTTAAAAAGAAAAGGTTTTGTAGTTTGAGACGTTCATCAAAAACAGGGGTCCAATATATCAGTTTATTACTGATGGACATCTCCGGACACAGTGACGCTGCACTTCTGTTCAAAGAAATTATAACTGACATAGGTTTCTGGGACTGATCAGGACATCTGATACTCCTCCCAAGAACTCAAAGGCAGAGCACACAAAAAAATCACATGGAACAAATGGTCTCATTAAATATTAAACACCAATATGTTTGTATCCACAAAAACCAGCATATAGAATTTCACAAAATCTGCCTCGACTTGCTAAGCCCTGTTAAATAAATCCCTCTAAGCAGGATGACGTTCAGGCCAACAAAACAATTACTATTGAATGCATTTTAATTAAAACCTATTCTGCTGATAGCCTCATTGTGCTTTAGGAGTGTGTGGTTGCTGTGACAGCAGCTGCCAACACAATCTCATGACATTTTCGTCTCCACGGGAACTAAACAAAACACTAAAATGAATTAAAGGTAATCATGGTGAAAGGGAAAGCTCTCAAGAGGAGTTTGAACTCAATTAGCCAGCCTGGGTTTAAGTTTCCAAACAGTGACTGACATCTACAGTGTGCTTGCTAGCACTGGAACAGGTCAAGCATTAATATTACAACAGCAGAGGAGATGAAATCCAGGAACAAGTCGGTGTGTGGCCCACTACAGAAAAAAGCTGCCTCTGAACTTCTTTTGTTGCATACTTCAGCGATGACGGGGAGCGTGGACAAAAGGCTTTTACTTGAGTCCAATTATGCTAGCACCAAACTTCTGCACAACAATCTGCCCTTAAAGGATTCTCAAAACCTCAAATCATTCGTTTTATCTTTCACTACAGTTTACCTAGTCATTACCAGTTTTTAAATAATACAATTTAAAGTGTACTGACTGTGTGGGGGAGAGAAGAGAAAAAAAAAAAAAAAAAAGGAAAGGTCTGAATGTGTTACCTTGAGGATCTTGTATGCACTGCCCATGGAGGTGACTTTGTGGTTAGCATGGGATCCTCCAAGCTTGCACAAGTGACACACGGGACGCCTGCAGACCTCACAGTACATGTTCACCTTCTCCATCTCGTGCTCTGGGCACATGAGAACCTGCGAGATTAAGGAGAAAACATAAATTATCGCCCCCGAGGACTCACTTTGTCACAAGTACCACTTAAGTCCCAGTTACATAAGCTCTGAAAAACAAGGACTTAAAATTAATCCAAAGAACGCATGTACACATTAAACTGCACTGTGTTAGACTGCATAGAGCTACACAGTGTTGATAAAATGTTGACAAATGAAGTGAAACAGGAAGATGAGCTAAAGCCATTAAAAAAAAAAAAAAAAAAAAAAAAAAAAAAAAAAAAGGTGGTAGACAGCTCGATGAACCATTTCCTGATGGGTCTTAAAATAGAACTCAAATCAGCGCTCCAAATGCCAAGATCCTCATCAGAGGCCAAAACAGCAGATACACCACTCCTCAATGAACATGGAATGCAACAAATACACAAAAACCAAAAAGAGAAAAGTTTGTGTTTCCAATGGACAGTCTAGACAAACACTACACAATAGGAATGTATAGACATTTGAAACAAGCTCTGGCTTGACCCAAACAGGACTCCAGCTCGACCCAAACAGGACTCCAGCTCTATTGCTGAGGAACTGTTCCCCTTTCCTGGATGATTGCAGCTTGCTCCGATGAATACATTAACCCAGAATGTCCAGGTCACATTTAACAGGAGACATATGGGGTCTAAATGCTAGCCAGGGAAGTCTCTAGATATGTCCTGATCCAGAAAGGTCTAGGCTACTCTGGCACGGTCCCACTATTAAAAAAGAAAAAACCCCCAAAAAACAAAACAAACATCCACAGGGCATAAGTACAGGTAGGAGCACATCATCTTAGGTCCTCTGTCCAGTCAGATTCCCACTGAGAACAAGCAGATCAGAGATGGTGCTCTCGTGGACATGGAAGTCTGCAGCAACAGCTCGGACAGATGCCAGCATCCAGCGTGGCAATAACCTGGCCTTGGCAAACTTCACTTAATCACGTGAGTTTGTGTTCAGCAAACAAATTACCAATCCCCAGACTAAAACCAAACAACAAGAATTGAAGACTAATTACAGAATTTGTTTGGGTTTTCACATGTAAAAAAGATAAAACTTGCACTTCTGTTTTTGACTAGTATATGACACAGGAACCAATTTTATAGTTCTGCTGAGAGTAAAGTATATTTGATTCTGTTTCTGAGTTACACCATGCGTCACTGACCTTTCTGAGCTTCAGAAAGTGATTAAATATAGTTTGATCAGCAAAGTTAAGTTTTAAGCCAAACTTTCTGTATAGCAATGATTAGAAAACCAACACAGCTGGTAAAATTCACCATGCATGACATGCAACTCTCATACCGCCATTCAATCAAGTAAGCAGAAATCTATCAACTAATGTTTAACTCTGTGATAACATATCTTGTTAACTGTTCATAGTTCAAAGTTGTTTTGTTTATCGTTTATTACTTCGTGAGAACAAACTGACAGCTACTGAGCCACACTCACCTTGGGCCTAAAATTCGTCGTGGGACCAACATACTCGTGCTGGGCTTTGGGTGTGCCCCAGGGGTGGTGCAGCTTGAAACACTCGTTACAGTAGCTCGCCTTGCAGTCCATGCAGCTCTTTGTTGCCTCCTGCTGTGGAGGCTTGCAGATGTTGCACATGATGGCGACGGCTGCGCGGGCAGCCTGCCGGTAGCGCTCCACGATGCTCTCCAGGGTGAAGTTTCGGAACAACATGCTGATGCCGCGTTCGCCCAGATCTATGTCATGCTGGCAGCCTGGGCACGGGATGGCGGTGACCCGGGGAGTCACAGATCCTCTGCGCCATCCCGGAGAGGAGATTGAACCTGGAGGAGAGCAACGAGGGCAGAGCACTGAAATGAGTGTCAGGAATATAGAGTCACAGCCTCAGGACACCCATTTTCCAGTCTTGCCTGAGGCCCTATTTTATTATGTGAAGAACAATGTCCTCTGATTTCTAATTACAGTCAATTAACAGCTTTCAAGAGGTTCCAGCACAGTTTAAAGACAAATAGATTCGTTTTGAAAAGCAAATTCACAAATAGAGCCTCAGCAGGTCTCTCTTTGTGCTTCATTTCCACAGTGACAGCTGCACAATTGAGGCATGGCTGTATTGGGGCAATACACCCAGCAGCTGTCAGGGGGGGAAAAAAAGTCCACAAAGAAAGACCATCAAGGGTACTGGAACAGGTTAAGGAGTGACGTTTGGCAGGAAAGTCAGCATCCTTGGAGCTTATACACAGTCTTAATAAGAAATGCATTTCATTCAACACTTACTACATGAAGGAAGAGTATTTTAAGTGCTCACAATGATCTGGACAAAGGAAATAATTCAATTTCCCTTAAATGGGTGATTGGCAAAATAAAGATGAAAAACAAACCACATGATTTAAACAAAAATAAAAAACAAGCAATTTTAACTAAAGTGCACTGTAAGACAAAGAAAATAAGCTTTCAATAAAAATTTCAAGCAACTGACATGTCCAGTTCAATGCAGGAACACTTCACATAGCACATCTCTTAAAGCGACATTGCTTTCAAGAGTCTCACAACATTGTGCTTGTTACTGATGCGGCAGCATCAGAACAAGGCAGCAACACGGTTACACGAGATCACATCACAGACACAAGCAGGGTCTGTCAAACAAAACATCGTCACCACACTTAAAGCCAGCAAACTGACGTCAGAGCACGCAAAAATTAATATATTGCTTCACGTTTTTGAGGGACAGGGGAAGCGAGGAGTGCTGGATTTATCTCTGTTTGCAAGCCAGCATTTCCGCTCCGTTTCCGAGGACCTAAAAAATTAAATCAAACACTCCTCAGGTAAGCAAAACACAGGAAAACGATTTGAAAGCACCACTTCAGCAAAAAAAGTAAGGAGGGGCAGCTGAGGGAAAAGCAGCAGCAGAACAGCAAACACACTGATGTGATGTGTAGCCATGCTGGGTTCTCAGATGTATCAGTGAACACTGATGGTGCACCTCTACGAGGTCAGATCTGACTGACCACAAACTATAGAGCTTTGTTCACCACAGTTTTTTCTACCTGAATTTATTTAACATAGGTGAAGTTAAACATTTTGCTATGATGTTACGATGAAAATCTCAGGCTAATGATGGAAATGAAGATGGCATGGTCTTATTAAAGACAAGCAGAGTCAGTGGATGACAAGTCTGGCAAAGAAAAAAAAAATGTAAAGAAAAGCCTTCATACTTAAACGAATGGTGCTGAAGGTCTTTATATCCTGCAAAGACTGCACGTGCGTGTCATGCAGGCACTCTGACTCAGGTTCTGGTCAGCACATAAGGTGTGAGCAAACAAGGCCCACAGAGCAGATGCCTGAAGCAAAGCGTGTTTGTGTGTTGATTTGTGGATCTGCAGAGGGAGCAGAGCCAAAGGCAAAAACTGACAAGTCATTGCAAAGAAAAACTGACCTTTTCTTTTTCCATCCTGTCCAGACCTTTAGACAGTATAATGCAGAAACCTACCATTTCTTCCCCCCCCCCCCCTTAAAAGGCTTCAGATTATCAGGATACATTCTGGATGTTTAAACTCACTGGCAACTTTATGAGGTACACCTATTTAACTGTTTGTTAATGCAAATAGCAGCAATCCAGTGCATTTAGTGTATGAAGACATGGTCAAAACGATCTGCTGAAGTCCAAACTGAGCATCAGAATTTGGAAGAAAGGTGATTTAAGTGTTAGTGTAACGGTTTTTGGTGCCAGATAGTCTGGTCTGAGCATTTCAGAAACTGCTGATCCACTGGGATTCTCCCACAAAGTTATCAACAGAGTTTACAGAGAACATAATGTTACAACGGTAACTCAAATAACGCAATTTGTTACAACCAAGGTATGCAGAAGAGCATATCTGGATCTTATATTAAAACTTAAGCAGCACTATAGCTACTGCGTGCCACTCCTGTCAGCTAAGACAACTTACATACGCTCAGAAGACTTGGGGTGGGGGTGACCTGATGGGTCTCAATTTCATCTGCAACATCCACATGGTAGGGTCATAATTTAGCCCAAATATCAAAACAGGTATAATGGCTTGGCACACTTTTGCTCCAAACGAGCATCGTAAAAAAAAAAAAAAAAAAAAAAAAAAACAAAAAAAAAAAAACCAAGTAGTATTTTTGCTAACCTGCTAACCACGTCCATCCCTTGATCATATTGCACCACATCACAAAGCATGATGATGAGTTCACTGTACTCACTGTAGTCACCAGATCCCAATCCAACCTTTGGTCTGTGGCTGAACAGGAGATCGTTGTGCGTGTGAAGCCTGTATGGTACCATCATGTCAACATGATCCAAAAATCTGAGAAGGGTTTCCAGCACCTTGTTGAATGCCATGGAGAATTAAGGTAGTACTGAAGGCAAAAATGGGTCCAATTCAGTACTAGCAAGGTGTACTTAATAAAGTGGCCAGTGAGTGTATACTATAAAAATGGTTAAGTCTGCAGTTTATGAAATATTTACTTCTATGAGCAGATATCCAAGGCAGATTAACAGGACTCCAATTAGTACAACTACACTTTGTTCAATATGGAAATGTAAAATATTAACTTAATACATGTTCTCCAAGGCCAGAAAAAAATATAATATAAAATCAAGTCAACTCCCATTATTTTTTTGTACTTTTGGGTTTGTTTGTTTTTTAAGGGCTTTGGGGACACTACATTATTTTTTCAGTGTTCAAGAAAGAGACGCTGACTCTGCTTCAAAGCTGAGAAAATAATTGCACCCGATTAAAAACATCCACTGAGCATGTTAAATAAACTTCATTAGTTAAACTAAAAGGGCTTGTGTTAGTCTTGTTTTACTTTGCTGGCAATCTGACACTTAATTCATCATGCTTAAAATAATTAGAGGTAGGCTCAAACAGGTTTGTGTTCCTATAAGTGGTTTCTCGAACACTCATTGTCAGGTCAAGCATAACGAGCAAATTAAAGGCAAACATATCAGGAAATAATGACAGTTAACAAACTTGGCAAGTCCAAACATACTGTATGCTTTTTTTTCCCCCCACTGTGTGTTTAACTTAAGAGACCTACAGTTCTCCATGCCTATAAAGCTGCTTTAGTTGCTACCGTGATTTAGCGAATAATGTAAGGCTTAGTCCACACACACATTCTTGTTCCACTTCAACTCCTAGGAAACTTCCTTGCCCCATTCTCACTAATTTGAGCTCCTTTCAATTCCTTTTTGGTACGAAGCAAACTGTCTGGGACACTACCTCCCTCCCTCACTCAGGCACTACTTTCTTTTACATACCGGCTCATCGTTGGAGCATTTCATACCCATTTTAACACTCAGGTTTTATGCTCAGTGGATATTTTTAAGGGCCTTTTAAACCAGATATTAGTCATTAAGTGTCTAACATAGAGTTAAAAGCCTACTTTATGTATTAATCACAGAAATTCTTCATAAGAACCTATTTTATATCTGGTGTGAGTCTGAATGGTCGTGTGAATAGGGCTAATGCAGACTATGTAGAAAAGAGGTTGAACCAAACTAGGGTTTCACAGGGGTTCTAGTAACACTGTACTCACTACTACAGCTACTCAAAACACGGAGCCCGCGTCTACCTCGACTTCCAAACGACCTTCGCACAGTGGCTGCAAGCAATGAACAGAGAAGTGAGGTGAGACAAACAAGGAAAAAAAAAAATCCTTTAAATGAAACAAAGCATAATGTGAAGTGATGCGTGAATAGAGATTTTTAATATGACACTGGGAAAAAAAGTTAACTTATGAGAAAAGTGACAAAAATGGTAATGCAGTTCAGTGTCATGTAAAACATTTAAAATACATTTTGAACAAAGTACAATTAACTCTTGATTTATGCATTATTACTAGACAACTTGTATTAAAGGAGAGAGAGAAACATACATGTCTGGACTAATAAATGTGGTCCTCATTTTATTTTTGGCCTAGAATGTGTATTAATAGCAACAGTTTGGCTTATGAGAAATGTTTGTCATGTTTATATGCCAAGCATAAAATTTAAAAAAGGAGACTGTTAGCTTAGCTCACCATTAAAATTAGGCAAAGCCAAAACCACTTTCCTACCAGCACCACTTGCAGCCTTTTGCACAGATTTAAGGGAGAAATCTTTTTTCCTTTTGATGTTCAGACACCATTTTGCTCTCAACAAATTAAACAGGGATTGTCAAAGAGTAAAGGACAGATATTTCATTCATTAAGATCCAATATGGGATTTAAAAGTAAGCTTAATTTTTGTGAGATTTATATTATAACCCACATTATATTATTTTAAGGTTTACCTTACAAAATAAAGCCTTTTGAGGCAACTGTTGCAGTGACTTGGCACTATATGAATAAAACTGAACTGAGATGTTGGCTGAACATTGATATAAACTGACTGATAGCCCTAATTATGCTGGCCTATTACCATGTAGAACATTTGACTAGGTTAATTGTCATTTACCTGTAGGCAAAGAATCAATCATGCATATGCTAAACAGATTCTGGACACCACAATAAATTAACACTGCGGAAGTTTGTTTATGCCACTGGAAAGAGAAGGAAAAAAAATTATAGCCATAAATAAGACAAATTTTAGAGAATGTAAACTTTGGACTTATGGGTGGAAATCCCCCCCCTTTTTTTTTTCCAGCGGCAGCTCAGAGCTAAAAACATTAGCATCTTTAGCCAACTAGCTAAAGATGCTACCAAAGTTGATGAGTTACCAAAATTAAGTTCGCTAAAGTCGGAAACATTTTAAATCTCCCTTAATTTTCGAAGCAAGTGTTTTTAAATTGTATAATAGGGCTGTTCGATACGTCTATCGTTTCATTTTACGCCATCATTTGTGTCGCAAAATAAATTGTTTACAGCAATATTGTTTCATCGTTTTGATGTCACTGTAGTGGCCATATTAATTTCTTAAAGTTCTCTTTCTCTTATATTTAATATAACCACACTACAGATGGATAAGCGCCTGTTTTTATGCCTTGTGGTTAGCAAAGACTGTGATAAAACCATTGGGTGTCCGCTTGTTTATGTTCCACATAAACCTTTCACAATAAAGCTCAAGATCCTGTTGAGACTTCAAAATAAACTGAATCACGTGAAAGATTATGCTGAGTATTTATGGATGAGAAGCAAAAAAAGAGCCGTCAGATGCTAAAAATTAAGACTTAGAACAGGCTTTTCCCCGCAGCACGCTGTGTAATAAATACACAAAGACAACAGCGGCCTTTACAACTTATGTCTAAAAATGTATCGTTTTATGCATCAGTTAAAACACTTGACTCCAGGTACACAACGTGCAGCTGGAAACACTTCACGCAAGTCCAGCTGCCCATATTCACAGAATTTACAGAAAATGTAAACATTTTGTGATTTATATCGTTATCGGACGATAGATGTCTTATATCGGGATATGAGATTTTGGTCATATCGCACAGCCCTAATGTATAATTCAGTTACATTTTCCAATAAGAGCATGGAAAACATACTTTAATAGAAAGCAGGCAAGCAAAGCTAACCATCTCCTGGTTATAGTTTTGCATCCAGCATTTCACTTCTAAAACACCAACAAGAAAACAAATTTGCTTATTTCTCAACATGTGACAAGATTACTAAAGCCAACGCAGCCTTCGCCAGCTAACTCTTATTGAGGGTTAGCAGTTAAAGGTTAGCTGTGTTTATAGCCCCAAAACTGGGAAACGTCACGTTTTAGTAACCGCCTTTTTCAAGTCACAGTACAAGGCTTGTCCAAGCTGCACACTGATAAATATAGTCTCAAGTCTTTTCTTTCTCTCCCTTCATCTAATCCCTCAGTCATTCCTCTCAGGCAGGTTGCATCACCATGGCTACCAATGAGCTGAGCTCCCAGCAGTGAAGGCGCTAGGAGAGTTAGTTTGTTCTGTTGGGAGTTAGTGTTAATAATGTACTTCAAGGCTTCCTTCTTACACTCACTGGAAATCTGCACTCATGAACAGCCTTATTAAATATCATGTCAACCAAATGTCACTGAATTTACTGTACGTTAATGCTGTGCATTGACCTGAAAGGAGGCAGTAGTCATACTGAGTCCAGTGGCTCTGTGCACAACCTGGATTTTTGCAGGACCTCAGATTTGTTTACTCAAAAAGCAGGATTTGATTATTTCCTGCATCACCAGACGCGGTCCTGCCAGTAAGGAACAAACTTGAGCCGAACAGGGAGACTGTTCAAGAGCCCTGCCTCAGTGGTTTGGAACCAGCGCTGAATAACTTGCAAAGAGTTCACCTCAGTAAACTTCGGTTTTGTTAGTGCTACCCTTCTGATTTTGACAGTGTTCCAAGACAAGATGTTGGTTAAACATTACTCAGTCTCATACAGCACGAGTTACTGAATAGCCATAATTGTAAGAAAATGAGTGCCCACCTTTATGCACAAGTCTGCATCAGTTCAAAAATAAATAAATTAAATAGAGTCTAAAAATCAAGCACTGTAAACTTGATTTTAAATCAACTTTCACAGCATAATCACTCAACATGTTGATTTGGGGTCAGCCATTGATTATGCCCAAACGTCATCTTAAAGAACAAATTGAAAAATCAATTTAAAATGAAAAAAAAAAAAAAAAAAAAAAAAAAAAAAAAAGCACAAACCTTTAATACCAGTGATTTAAACACATTACATTCAACACTACATCTCGAATGGTGTCCCAGTTCAATACAACACACTCATAAAACACTGAAATAAAAAAGGATTCATCAGCACAGATGTTTGACATTTTAAGGCATGCATACGCTCTCTGGTAAACATCAGAGCAGCAATGTCACAATTTACTTGATTTTTGTATCTGTCGTCTCCTTTTTTAAAAAGGGGAAAAAAGTAAGAATTGCACAGAGAGACTTGATTAAACTCTGCAGATTTCAAATATGCACACACTCTTTCCCAATCCCATTATTCCAGCATGAACCCACAACCTGCTTGGAGTTGGTATGTAGCATTTAAGTCAGACACAGCCCGGGTGATGTCAAGGGAGCAAATGAGACAACATCTTTCAGAAAATGGCCTCCAGCCCAGAGCTCTCAGGAGCCACAGAGGCGGCCTTGTGTCCCACCATGACGCTTTTTTTTTTTTTTTTTTTTTTTTTAGGCTTAGACATTGACCCGCTTGAGCCGGACTGCAACAGTGCAACGTGCTGTGCAGAGAACATAAACATAATTTAGCCACCTGCGCCCGGACGAATCTCAACCAGCTTTCCTCCTCCCAGCTCAGCTTGGTTTTAAGAGTTTAAAATTACTCTAAATAAAAACGCAAAAAAAGGAGCTTACAGATCTCCTTTGTTCACCCGTGTGTACATAACATGCACACACAGACGATACACACATATCCAATTAAAGGTGTAGTGAAAATGATAGCTGCTCTTCTTGTCATTACTTTAACATTTCCAAATTTGTTTGATGCCCCGGGGACCAATAGAAGGCAGACAGTGAGGATTAGGGCCTGATGGAGCTTGTCAACATTTCTTTTCGAAGACAAAACTTAAGCTCGTCGACTTACTCTTCTTTCTCTCTAATGAGGCCTGCAGAAGCAGACGGGATCAGAAGTAGTGATGACTGACGGTGTTACGGCTGAGGGGTAAAATGATTAAAAATCATTTCTCAAAGTTAGTTCTGCGTTATCTAGGACAAGAAGAGGGGAGAGCAGCGTCTGAGGCGCACTAGCACCCAAACGTCGCACAATACTTGGCCTATTTAGAGTCTCTCCCAGTTTCCACGAGTCTATTCACACTCAACCATTAATTTGCATTGGCTAAAGATTTGCTTATTTGTTCATGAAGCACTCTTCTCAGTTGCACTACCTTTTTTTTTTTTTTTTTTTTATTCTCCACCCAAGCCTTCGGTTTTTATTTGTGTCATACTTTTCCTTATTTGAGAAGCCTTCTTTCCCTTTCTGTAGAGGAAAATCCCAACACCTGTTGCATGCAGCCTTTTGACAAGAAGCAAAAGCAAAAGGTGAAGTTGAAGGAACAAGGAGGACGATGTTACAGGAAGTTGGCATTACCAATTCCCCTAGGAATCACCACAAATGGTCGAGCATTGCATTTTGTGTTCTGATTATTAGCTTCCATTAGGCAGTGCAAGAGCTCCCACTGTTCCTGCTAATGCCCTCGATACACAAGCTTTTCAAAACCTACAGAAATATGAGATTCAACTCCCCACACCATAATCCTTCCTGTGAAGCTCACTTATAAGTTAACAAGCTTTGGTTCCTTACCCTGAGACCCACCTGATCTCACAAGCCTGTCCAGCCTCTCCATGGAGGGGGAGGGCACCCTGGACCTGGGGCTGCCCGGTAGGGAGCACTCAGAACCGGCATCAAAAGAGTCCTCGTGGTTCAACATGAGCAGCTCTTTCACACATTTGTGGCAGACGCTGTGCTGGCAGGGCAGGATCAGCGGATGGGTGAAGAGCTCCTTGCAGATTGGGCAGATCAGCTCCCTCTCTATGTTCTTGATCGGGACCTGATGATGGAGAAGGGATATCTGAATAAACTAGATTTATTTTTTAACATTTAGAGGCGTTTTCAGACAGCGCAAGTGCTGTCAGGTACACAGAACAAGACAAAAATAACTTGGAAACAAAAAAGGTGAACAGAAAGACAGAAATAGCATCACAGCTCAGAAGGATACAGCTCTCTTTGATTCCCAGACAACTACTATAATGAAGATGCTGTCTGAAAATCTGAGCAGGTATGCTGTGTCACTGCAGGTGGAGAAATGCACTTTAAGGTGGGCACACTGGGGTGTAGGTCTGACGGACAGCTATACTGATTTCAATCACTCCCCTGACTATCACAATAATGGCCATCCGCAGTGTATTTAACATGTTAGCGATAGATTACATAAACCGGGATTAAGCCCTGCTAAATATAGAGAAACAGTGAAACGCATGAGCCCAGCAGCTCACGTTTCAGCACATTAAAGACGATTACGAGCGCCTCTGCAGCAGTCCTAAAGCGGCAGATTGGTGATTTCTTTCAGGTGGTGTGATGAGACATCCTGGCGTAATCAATCAATCCATCCTCCTGCTGGTGGTGGTGCTTGAACAGCAGTAATTTAGAGAAAACACTCACGTGTTAAATACCCAGAAGGATAAAGGGAAGTTTAAACAGAAAACAGTGACCAAGCCTGTTTGAAGCGAGTCACTACGCAAAGAAATAAGTGAAACAAACGCTGGAGTCAGCAATGAATGGAGACTGGTAACTTTTAACAATGCCCAGTCCCAGCAGCAGAGGCGAACAATGACGAGTCTCACACACACACACACTACTATGAAACTCACTTTTCTCCAACTTACCCCGTTTATGCTGCTACGCCGCATCTCTGCAGACATCCCGGGGGAGAAAACGCTGTGTGAGAGACTTAAAAACACTTAACCCGGCGTGTTGGCTCGAGCTAAAATACCCGAACTTCTCCGACGCGACGTGAAGATGCCGACAGCGACGGATGAGTGAATTTAAATAGAGCGACGCTGCTGAGAGAGTCTGCGCCGGCCGCCCGGAGTGAATCAGCAGCCGCTTCTCTGCTGCAGGAGAGCAGGCGGGGGGAGGGAGGAGGGGAGGAGAGCCGTGTGGGAGGGGGGAGTGCGGATGGGCGGATCGAGCCGAATATCGGCAGTATCGTTACTGGCGCGATAGAATCGATATTTTCATAAGAAAATGTTCAAATACACGAAACGTTGAAAGGTTGTTTTTTTTTTGTTGAATTAACTAATTCTTGTGAAAAGTTACTGAATTATGTTACTAGGTCATTGAAACACATGCAAACATAGGTGGAAATACAGTATATAAGGCAAAAACAAAGTTTGTACAATCCTAATAAGCTTGCAAGTCAATATTTGGTGTGACTCAATATTTCTTCAACAAGCTTGTAAATTCTTTGAGTGCTCTTCAGGAACAGTTCTCCGGGCTTCTTGAAGGACATTGAAAGCTTTTCTTTGGATGTTGGCTCCTTTCTGTTCTGTTGTTTGTCCAGATGATCCCAGTCAGTGTTCCCAGTGTGACTGTCAGTGTTCCATTGTGTGCTTTTCTATCCTGGTATGCTTTTACTGCTCTGGCAGTGTGTTTGGGATCATTGTCATGCTGGAAAATGAAGCCATTGCCAATGGAACGCTGTCCATTTGCATGATGGACTCCCTCTTGCCAACCGTTCTTTCACTGAGACCATTTCTGATGAAGCTTCTGTGAACATCCTAAGCCTCTCTCAAGTCCCGTGTCCGATATTTGCTGGATATGTTTTGTTTGTTTATTTCTTAGGGATATGATACTCAGGTGCTGTCAATCTGCTGTACATATGTTTTAATGCATACCATTTCCTTTTCTGTCCTCCAATTGTCCAGTTTCTTCAATTTTTTAAAGTGCACACTGCACACCATGCTGAGATATGCCAAGTTTTTGGCTAATAGCACCTCGGGAATTATTGGTGCAAAAATACTGCTTTATTTCTATCAAATTATATTATTTTTGGCACTTTCTATAGATTCAACTAAAGAAATGGGAACATATATGGGAAAGGCTGCCAGTAACAAAGTGCCTTAAGATGCAATTTAAAAGTGGTTCTGTTATGTGTTATGTGTAGACACAGCACTAATTCACCACTAATTCATCCCTTGAGTTAAGTTACCTTCTTATGTTTGAATTATTCTTAGGTCAGTGTTAGGTAGCTTAACAAATGAAACATTCTTCTGAAAAAATGATTAGGTACAAGGACTGGACTGAACATGAGTGAAAGAAACGTCGGCTCCTTGGAAACAAAGAAAAAGAGAAAGAAAGAAGGGCGGGGGGCCTCAAGACTTTTGCACAAAGCTGTATATCAGGGTGACAGCCCAGGTTGACATTTTTGGGAGACAATGTTGAATGTTTGCAGTCATACTGAAGAAAAGTATGCTGTGTTTGCAGATGTTAGCAATGTGGTGTTTAATGTGTGAAGGCTTGTTGAGAACAGACCGGTAATTAAAGTGTCTTCATGTGCCGATCAGCACTTGAATTTGAAGTTCAAGGGAAAGCTCTCAAAAGCTTTACAAAAGTGCTTAAAATACAAAACAGCCTACCCTTTTCAGTATGTCCATCTTTACACCGGGTTACTACACTGACACCCAGAAGCAAAGGGGGCCTGTAAACTGAGACTGCCGTGCTCGTTACAACGTCAGGGTCCTTCCCATTACATTAGAGGATTTATGACTCTATAAATGCTTGCTGTAGTGATTATTGCGCAGGTCTGCAATTATTTTATTGAACACTAGGGTTGCCTGGCAAGTCACCCCAATAATGTTTCAGTTAGAGAACAAAAAGTGACCATAAAATAAGTTGGGTGCTTTGAGGAGGAGCTGTAATTCCTTCAAGAAGTAAAGTGGCCATGTTATTTGAATTGATTAACCGGCTTCTGCATGCACAGTCACTGGAGGCACAGAGGGCAACTTTAGGACTCTGTTTAGTCATTTGTTTGTTTGCTGGCAGACACTCGGGCCTTGCAGCGACACTGCCAGACAGCACTGTCTTGCTGCTGTGTCACATGATGAAGTTTCTGCCACTGTGGACTTTCACTGTGCTTCTGTTCCTCACAAAGTCCAAAGACTTGACAACATTAAATGTCCTGTATGATGTCATTATGTCATATGCTGTATGTCAACCTGTGACTGACTGACAGCCTGTCCTGAGTTTAACTTGGTCCTCTAGGATTTGATTCACCCTCCAACAGCCCTCTTTGATTGGATGGTGATCTATTAAAACTAAATTTAACAGTTTCACAGAGGTCGTAGAAATGTTCTGACACATTACCCTCACTTACAGCATTTTTGCACTGCTGTTCACAGAAAGACGCTCAGCAAAGAATTTCTAGTTACTGTTTCATTAATAGATTTACTGGGCTCCTAATTTTATTTATTCTCTGGTATAACACTATCACTCACTGTGCACGACAGGTCTTACAACAGCTTAAAATATAACAGAAATCTGCAACTGCGGCTGGCATGTGTGAGTCAGTCGCCTCTAAGATCTTCTCCTGTTTCTGTCACACACGAAACACATGTACAGCTCTGTGCACGCATGAACGAATGCCAGAGATTGTGCTAGCAGGAGAGATACATTTCAGCACATTCTGTCAGTCTGGAGTGCATGAAATGGGTAAAGACACCCACCCAGCCCTCCCCTTTTAGTCGCAAACACACCTCAGTAACCCAGTCTCACCAAAACCACAGCTGCTGCCAAGTGGCCCACATAAGTCGGTGTTCTCCCTGCAGCAGTAACCAGTAACACACCCAGAAAAACCTCTAATTAAACTCATCATGTTCAATTTTTAGATAGATAGATAGATAGATAGATAGATAGATAGATAGATAGATAGATAGATAGATAGATAGATAGATAGGTGAGGTTAAATTAAGGGAATGAATCTCTACTTTTGAACTGCAATAATGTAAAGTGACAAATTTTCCAAGAACAGAATAAAATAAAATAGTTTGTGCTACAGGAATACAATAGGTGTGTGTCTTAATAACTCAGTCATGCACTCGTAGTGTATATAACGTAATATAATAGGATATTGTGTGACACCAACAAAGAACAGATTAGAATAGAAGTCTATGAGCATGCCTCTCCATCCTCCGACAGTCCTGCAGGCCGGCCCGGCGCTGCTGTTGCTGTCGGAGCATGCTGACAGGCAGATCGCCGCTGTCAGAAGGACCATAAATCATCCGAGCGGATGAGCCTCACCTCGCCCCTCTCGATCCGCTCCACGATGCTGGCGAACTCCGTCATATCCTCCGAGTCCGACATGGCTACAGATGATGGTGATGATGGTGGGAATGACGATGGATGCACAGTAAATAGAAGAAGAGAGCACCTCGATATTTAAAAATGCAGGAAAAAAATGACGCAAACAACTGCTGCGGCTTGTTAAAGAAACAGGATAAAAGCTTCACAGCTTCGCAGGGGAGGTGAGACAACACCAAGAGAGGAAGAGCCGCTCCTCAGACCATATCCACATCATCCATCCTCTCTCGTCCTCCCTCCCTCTTTCTCTCTCCGCACGGGTTTAGGTTTGTCCGTGGAGACTACAGTAGCCCACATATGCCGACAGCAGTTTAATTTTAGTTAGCCTCATCTTGGAAGGAAAAACCCCGCCCTCCCTCCTTTGTAGCCTCCTGTGCCATCTCCCTCCTTATCCCCACATCATCCCTCGGCGGCGATGTCTCGCCTCACACAGCTCTTTGTACTCGCCTGATCTACCATTTATCACCCCCCGAGTGAATGACTTCCCTTAATCTGTCAATCACTACAAAATCATAATCATGTCAGCCTGAAGATTAAGGGTCGGGTAGGGAGGGGGGGGTCTCAAATCAGTTAGTTAGTTAGTGCCGCTTATTCAAGTTTCTTTTACGCATGGCTGGCGGCGCACTCACGTGCGCACATGACGCTTTATGGGCCGACTTGTGGTCATTTAGCCTCACGTATGAGACTACAGGTAGCCTTTTTGTGCCACTATTTGGTTCATTTTGTTGTTTGGGAAGCTGAAAACCGCCCCTTGAATGTGACGAATCCAGACGTGTAGAGGTTTGGAGAAAAAGCCAGATTGTGAAGCCGGATTAACTTCGTGTTTTTAATTTTTCTGGCAATTCCACTTGTTCCGCGTCGGCAGATGGCTGCACGGCTTCATGCAGATATATTCCACCCCATTGAGCATGTGGAAGGGGGACAAGCAGGCACACTGCCCTGACCGAACAACCGAAGCATAACAAACTTATTAAGTATGTTTCCAGTGGCTCCCAACCACGGATACGATCACAGTCAGCTGGCAGCAGTCGAAAAATCTCCTTAAAAAAACATTTAAAGATGCAGGTACATAACTTAACTTCTAATAGAATACTACAATAAAAAATACGAGCACCCCATCGTTGAATGATTTAGAGGTCACTAGGATCAACTTGTGGACTGAACAGACAGCAGTGAGAGGCTGCATTTAGCCAACGATGAGGACAGAAGGATAAATTGAGGGATTATCAAAGCTGAACTTCTGTCTGAGGGCAATGTGATTTCACCAGATTTCAGTGGAAAAATCTCACACCAAAACTAAATGTGGCCCTCATCATCCTGGCACAAGGAAAACCTGAGGGATGACCACACACCGTTAGTAAGAACTCATCGTGTAGGAGGCATTAATGTCTGGAACAGAGTTTATGGCCATCCATCACGTGCTGCTGCGATGCAGTGCTTTAGTTGTCATGTACATAAACCCGAGATGACACATAACTACCCCTTAAAATGCCACAGTGCTCTACACCTATTGCAAAATCAATATAAAGTACTGATTAACGTGTTTCACTAAGTAGGACTGACAGAGAATACATGTTTTATAAGCACACATTAGTTCACCTAAGGCCCTGTGATCGTTCCAGATGAGTCATTAATATCACATGAAAGGCAGAGTGGTAAACATGCTGCATTTCTTCACTTGTTTTAGTAGAAACAGCTCAGTTGGCGACTGAGTTTGCATTAAGCGATGTTTACCGACTCATATTAGGTCTTCTTTGCTGGCAGATATACATGTGGGAGCATGAGAGGTGTTGATGAACTCCACAGCTGCAACTTGCTGCCAAGGGAATATCTCCAGACATCACCAGTCTGGGTTAGGCTGTAATCACTTGGGTAAAAATACTTTCCTAACCTCATGTTTGTATTTCTATTGCTTTCTGTGGAGTGGGGGGCAAAATGTAAGATCCACTGCTGTTTAACATTTTATAATGTCCAAAGATTGGATATCAGTGCCACTGGGCTCCATTAGCCTGGCTCGTGTTATCCTATCAGTGCCAACAGTGAAGTCTGTGACTGTGCTGTGCAGCTCCCAGGTGGGACTCCATGTATGTTTGCACGTGTGATCTGTATCCAGAGGAACCCCCCACCTCCCCCACAGCTTTTAATGATGTTTCAGTTACTGACCTAATAAAGCAGAGGGGAAAAAAATCATCTCCCAGCTTTACTCACTACACAAGCCATCCACACTGTAGAAACATGAAAGGCAACTGAGGCAAATTGAGGGAAAATACCGACCAGCTGTCATCTTTCGATGTAAAAATAAAACAACAACAGTTGAGTCACCGAGCCATATGCAGGACACAGTGAAAGGAAATAAAGCCTTTCATAAAGAAACTCAGCTGTTGCGGGCAGCATGAATCATGTAACACCCAAAGGAGCGAACACTTGCTTTGTCTCTTTTTGCTGTAAGGAAGTATTTAACATGAGATACTTCCATCCAGGAGGCATTAAGCAAGGGGAAATCCATCTTTGGCATGACAGCTGGGATGACAAGATTCACAATAGTGAGAATAAAGTGCCATGCCATGACCCGTCAGACCCAGGAGAAGCATTTTTCTCCCCACCACAGCAAAGATCGAAACTTTTATCCAAACTTGGTCCTGTTTTCATTCTGAGACTGATCCAAGACCTTTAAGGTGGACAGGTGAGAGTCCATACTCATGTTTTAGTGCAAAAAGGGGACAGGGACTGACTCTGAAAGGACTAGTTGAAGATCACATTTTTGATAGTTTTGTGTTTTAAGAAATTCGTGCTTTATTTCTTTCTGTGAGTATTTATTGCAGCTAATGATTAAAGAGATTTTTATTGTCGATTGTCTGTAATTGCTGTTGCAGTTGTGGATGCTTATTGTAAATATGGCCAAAGTTTCAAATAATGTCTCTGTATACCCAGGCTTTAGACTGCTCAAAGTGTTCACTTACAGCTTTTTGGGATCTTTATGAGGCCAAACAGGCTGACAGCTCTGGTGCTTCCACTCAGAATCAAGCAGAGCTTGATGGGAAAGACAGTTGCAGCGTGGATGTTTGAGCTGCTCCCATTTGAATCTCATTCATGTTTGGAATCTTGTCCTTTCAGTGATAAAGCCAAAGTATTTGTAGGCTTAGGTTTCCTTATGAAATGATTTTTTTGAAGAAACTTGCCACATAGGAGGGTCTCAGTGGCAGGGAGGCAGGGATAGGATTTATTTCCTTATTACACCTTTGTGCAGATAAAGGCATTTCAAAAGCTACAGGCTACTTGCTATATGAAATTTCAATCTGTATTTTTCATTATAAGAGGAAAAGCCTTCTTTCCCAATAAAACAAACACATGGCATGTACAGTATGTTTTTTCCCCTTTTGGTGCACATCTGGAACATAATCATTTGCATTTTCGACCAATTTTGGTAACCCCCATGGCTTTTCACCTCCAGGAATGAGTCTGTTTTTAACAAGCAAAATCAATAATTTGTGCCGATGATGCACACTGGCCCCACGGGACAAAACTAAACTGTTTTTTTTTCTGAATCTGAAGCTGTTGATACTGAAGGAAAAACTTCAAGAGGGGCCAGTAGATTTGTCCACCATCTCCCAGATTACAGAGTACCTGACAGACAGGCCACAGTTTGTCAGACTGGCTTATCATCGTCTGACATGGTGACGGGCTGTCTCCATTCCTGTTCCCTTTGTGCACCTCAGATTTTGAATACAACCCTATAGAAACACTCTGACGATTCTGCAGTGGTTGGATGTACTAATGATAAGCAAGAGGAGGAGTACAGAGCACTAGTGGATGATTTTGTGTGCATTCTGTGAGGAATCACCTGCTTGTGAATGCGAATAAGACCAAAGAGATGGTGACGACGAGCACAGCTACACGACCAGTGTTGGTCCTGGGACCGATTGTCTATTTGATGGAGGTTTACCCATGCAACCATGACGGCAACAGGCTGACCTGGAAGATGAGCAGGCTCTGTTTACTAATAAAGCTGCAAACCACAGTAAAACAGACATTATCAGTCTGCTGTAGCGAGCACAGTGTACGGAGCAGGAAGGCTGGCTCTGTGATTGGCTGAAGTAACAAACCTAACCACCTCTGCTGCACGCACTGGACAGCAGCAGAGAAACTTTCTCTAACAGGCTGATTCAGCCACATGGACAGATACAGGAAGTCTTTCATAGGTCATGTGACACATCTATCTGAAAATCATGTTTTCTCATGTTAATGGTTTATTCAAACCCTGCACCCAGGAACCAGACACGCAGCAAAAAAAAGGGTGGACAGATCTATATTTAAACGTATACTTTGTTTCCTTATTTGGATTTCAAATCAGATTTTACTTTAGTGAAATATGTTGCCATTTTGAATTTTATTTTACTGCGCTATACACTATTATACCTATATTGTTATAGGTTGTATTAACCTTTATTTTTAACTTCTGTACCGAAGAAATTCTCCAGCTTTTGAGGTTAAAGTGCGACTTAGCTAAAGTGAAAAGCTGCACGAACCCACCCACAGAAAACAATTCAGACAGTTAGTACAGGTTTTATTTACCATACATACAGTTTGCACTGCCAATCCAGAGCCAACATCATTTCATTCAAAGCTATAGACAAACAGTACATCACATGCCAACATTTGCATATCCAGTTCCTCTAACAGTCTCACTCACGTCACCGTAAACCTGGTTCTCTCTTGCACGATAGAAGTCACATATTTATAGACATTTACATGTGTATCTACACTCAATATCTCTACAAAGCATAGAAAAAATAAATTTCATTACCTTTATTCTTACATTATTCATTATTACATTATGTATATTTATTGATGGCAAAGCAGGGGTTTATGGTTTGACCACATGTTGCTGGATCTCGGAAGGAAAACAGTTTTCACTGCAGCTTAAAGCACAAAGCCGTCGTCCACCTGTTTTGGGACAGAGTGGACTGCGATGCGACCGGGGGAGAGCACAGGTGACTCTGCTGAGACACAGCCTTCATCTGCAGTCACGTGGCAGAGCCATTAATCCAATCTTTCATGCTTTTTAAGAAAGTGTCCACGGGGAGCGTTAGAGTGAAAAAACAAAACACCCCAAAAACAGATTCCAGTAAAAAAAAAAAAAAAAAAAAAAAAAATCACTTCAATCAGTCAGATCGTACAGTCTGATTGTATAAGCACATTTAACAAAAATGGGAGGAGCAAAGAGTTTAGAGAGCAGTCGTTACCCTTCCTGTAAGTTTACATGCATTTAGAGTAGATGGTTCCTTCCTCTTTATTCTCCTCCAGGAAAGAAAAATATCCTGGGCGTCTGTTGACAGAAGGAGCATCCCTAACCCAGTTTAACTATGCTGCATGTACAGAATTGCAGTATTCACAGAGCACTGACCCAAAACGACGCTGCACGAGGCACATTTCAAAGTCAAATTTGAGCGAGTGACAGGCCGAGGATGGCCTGAGGAATCTGTATAGGAAGCAGAAGTGACGTCCTAAGATGCAGATCATTAAATTTCACCGGATCTGGCTCTACAGTGGTGCAGCAGAAGTAACAGTTTTCTTTCTTACAGAGCAAAGAAAATCACAACACATTGATTCAAGAATATAATGATGACTTTAAAAAAAGAAAAAGAAAATTACTTTTTTTTTCTGAATTCAGATCCTTTCTTTACTTATCTAAGGCTTAATTCAAGAACATCTGAAAAAGATGCACTGAAACAAAATCTTAGGAAAAATGATACTATAGTAACAACGAATAGCCACAGCAAAGCCTGTCGCTTTAGGAAAAGCATGCAAACATGAACGATAATAAAGCATTGGCTAAAAAGTAGCTGTAAAACCAGGCTATATAACACTGAGGGCTTTGTTGGGAGTCGAGGAGAAGACGTCAGCCTACATTGGTTTACTTTTAATAATAGATGGCTCAAATTATTTATTTATTCACCTCTTCTTTCCTCCGTCTCCCTGGTCTGTAACCTTAACTGAAAACGAGGTCAATTTGGAGGAAAGGGAGATGATGCCAGGACCGGCTTTAGTTTAGATGGTAGGATAAAAAGAAAAAGATTGTGAGAACGGCTGTTGCATGCAGCCTACAGTGAGGGTGCAACCACTGCAGGCAGCGTTTGCTTAGACGGCGACCCCGGTATGAAAGGATGTGGCTGGGAGAAGATGGTTATTTGGGAATGAGAGAACCTCAGTGAGGGCAGGAGGTGGCGGCTGTGATCAACTCAGTGTCGTGTGTCACTCTAAGGGTTGTTTTTGAAATTTAAAACTCTCTGCCTCGGGTCAAGAGTAAAAGGTTGCCTAAACGACATGTGAGTGGTGTTCCTTTGAGCACCTGTGCGGTAAACCCTACCAGCTCTGCCTCAGTGCTAAATACTTTGTGATGAACATTTTCGGTGGGGGGGGATGCAAGTAGCTCGTTGGGATAACACTTGCTTCTGTTTCCTGACACTCTGTGGTCCATTCTGCTCACGCTCATTGTTCTCTGTTGTTACCTTGCATCCTTTCTGCACTGAAAATAACTGCACTGTTCAAAGGAATACATTTCCTCAAGCTACGGTGCTATTGTCTCATCTTTTCTTACCGGTTTGAGGCTGGTTAGCGCCTTGCAGGGAGCATGCAAGCTAGCGAATGAGCACAGGTCAGGATGCAGGAGTTGTGTTAGGATGGGGTCTGCTGCTACAACCGGGAGCTACTACCTCTGCAGGAAAGAAGGTGGTTTTCCCCTTCTTAACAAACTCCCTGGAGAGGCTCAATCTCTTTTCTGTTAGCCGTCAGAGAAAAATGCAGACAAAGAATGATATTTTCTAAAATGATTTGCCTGCAGCTAAACCCATAACCACCTTTTCCATTAATTTCACACCAGGCGCTCTTTAATTTAAATTTTGATCAGTGCACACAGCCTGCAGTGGTGAAACTGGGAGATGAGTAAACCTGGCCTGGTATCACCTTTGGGACATGAGAGCTTGAGGCTTTAAACAGGTTCACAAGCAATGTCAGGATGGAAATGCTACAAGGGCAACAAAACAAAAAGCAAAAGAAGGAAAAGGAGACTATGCTTCGAATTCTTTAAGTCTTTGAATGAAAAGGAGACCTTAACAGATCTCACATTTAAAATTTAGAGACATTACTCAGCAATAGCATAATCTTAGCAAATAAACCTGATAAAAAGACAGTGTGGATGCTCCCAGCCCTCCAGGGATCCCCCCTTAAACACTTATTACAATGTTTCTCATGTACATTTAGAGTTTTGATCCTTGGCTATGAAGATATTGTTCACAATGATGATGAGCAGCAAAGCTCAAAAGGCCATTATCTAAAAACTCAATGGAACAATGGAGGCATCAGAAATTTCAAGTTTATAGCAGCTCAAATTTGACTTTCTGGCACGTTTTTATTCCCACGAACCACAAACCGCACCGTTATTGACTACTGTGCGAATAAAAGGCAGCAAAAAACGTGAGGCGTGTGGCTCTTAACGGAAGAGTTGCACTGGATGGATTTAAAGTGAGCGTCCCAAAGTTACTGCTTTTGTAAAGAAGAGCGTTCTTCAGTCCTCACATGAGATGGCCTCTTGGTAAGTGGCCAAACCTCTTCAACAAGTCCAGTCCTCCTTGACTGGTAACTGTTCGACGTTGCTGATAACTGAAGCCATTGAGAGGGAGCGCCGCGGTTCATCCGGCTTTCAGTGCTGACGTCCGCAGGTGTCGGTGTTGTCTCTCCATGTCTGCTGCAGCTGTTGGAGGTGCTGAAAGGCTCTCTGGGTGATGTTAAGACCGGGGTGGACCTTCTTCAGATTGGGCTCTCCAATCAGGGACAGACCACAAAGCCCTAAATATGCATGAAGAGGATCTGACAGAGAGGAAGAGAGATTGAAAGAGTGGAAAGAAGAAACTAGGTCAGAGATGATAACATGCATCACAGCACAAACACCTGTATGTGACGGGTCTGTAGCCTTTGCAGTACTCGTACACTGACTGATGACGCCAGAGGAAAAAAATGGAAGCCATTTTTGCTCAGTCTCTTTCTTATTGTTGAAACATGAACTCTGACCTTAACTGAGGAAAGTGAGGCCTGCAGTTCTTTAAATGATGTTCCAGGTTATTCTAGGTTACAGAGCTCTTGGAACAAATTTGCCAGGTTGGCCACTCCCAGGAAGGTTCACCACTGTTGAAAGTCGTCTCCATTTGTCTCACTGTGGTTCACTGGAGTCCAAAAGTCTTAGGAATAGCTTTATTACCCTTTGCAGACTGACAGATGCCAGAGATTTTGTTTCTCAGCTGCTCTCGAGTTTCTTTAGATTGTGCCATGTTGTGCACGTTATTCGAGATCTTTTAACCTGCTTCACTTTGTCAGACAGCTTCTATTTAAGTGATTTCTTGATTCACCAAGAATCTAGCCATAATCAGGCCTGGGAGTGGCTAGTGAAACTAAACCCAGCTTTAAAAAAAAAAAAAAAACGATTTTGGTTAAGCACATTTAATTTATGATTTAACAAAAGAGGGCAGGCGGGGCAGGTTAGATAACTCGAGTACAACAAAGCCATCTTTGTCTAATACTAAAATGTGTTTGATGATCTGAAACATTTAAGTGTGACAAATATGTCAAAGAATAAGAAATGAGGAAGGAGACACATAACTAAACAGATTCAGAGTCTATACAGCACCATGAGAGCTGTTGGCATTTTTTGCACCATCATCATATTCTATCTGCAGTATCAAGGTGAGCTGGTACCGTTACTAGCTTGAAATCATATTACTGGGAGCTTTCCAATTTCATGCTCAAGTCTAATGTAAGAATTCAAGAAGACTACAACTATGAAACTTGACCG
This sequence comes from Aulonocara sp. 'chitande type north' Nkhata Bay, assembly GCF_057382095.1. NCBI lineage: Eukaryota > Metazoa > Chordata > Actinopteri > Cichliformes > Cichlidae > Aulonocara > Aulonocara sp. 'chitande type north' Nkhata Bay. Next base: position 24,763,388 of record NC_141355.1, on the reverse strand, counting down.
GCCTCTTAAGTAGAGGAACAAGAAGGCAAGTAAGGTCTAGTAATGAAAAATCTCTGCATGGTCCCGACGTCCGTCATAAACCCCAGTTTAACCACTGGATAAGATGAACGTGCTGGATGTCCCTTTACCCATCCATATGCAGTCAATAAAACAAAAACCTCATTTCACATAAGAACCTTCCTCCATATGGTTTTCTTGCACTGAACCTTTAAGTAGATATAAATAATGCATGCAGGTCGCCTCTGTGGTCGTTTCACCTCCCCTGGGACGAGAGTAAAAGCTGCACGAGCCAGTAAATGAGCAGTAATTGAATTATAATGAAATGACAGATGATTGGACACAGACATTAGAGTCAATCAAAGCACCATTAGTGGCATCAATCAGGAGTCAACAAGGACTCAAACTAAAGGCTGAACAGAAGAGACGTCTCCATCAGTCCAAGGTTTGAGGCGGTTTGACTGATAAGGAAATTATCAATGTCCATTTAGCAAACTGTCTACTGGGGCGATCGTGGCTCAAGAGTTGGGAGTTCGCCTTGTAATTGGAAGGTTGCCGCTTCGAGCCCCGGCTTGGACAGTCTCGGTCGTTGTGTCCTTGGGCAAGACACTTCACCCGTTGCCTACTGGTGGTGGTCAGAGGGCCCGGTGGCGCCAGTGTCCGGCAGCCTCGCCTCTGTCAGTGCGCCCCAGGGTGGCTGTGGCTACAATGTAGCTTGCCATCACCAGTGTGTGAATGTGTGTGTGAATGGGTGGATGACTGGATATGTAAAGCGCTTTGGGGTCCTTAGGGACTAGTAAAGCGCTATATAAATACAGGCCATTTACCATTTACTTACCCAGAGATGCAGATGAACATTAAAGCAGAGCTGTTAGCTCTGTTTTAGTTACAAATAATGATACCTCTATCTGGCTCTTTAGCAGCTAAGTGCTAAATGTGTGGGTCCGAGCAGGTAGCACAGAGAATTGTGTGACAGACAAATAGTATCTTTAGGCACTTCGTTACTAGCAGCCTGTCACAAACGCATCGTTTCTTTCCGTTTCTTTCCATTTCTTTTCCGTTTCGTTACAACTTGGCATATCTTAGCATGCTGTGCAGCGTGCTCTTAAAAAGATTGAAGAAACTGGACAAATCTGAAAGTCATGTCCTTAAGAAACAGGAAAAAAAAATGGCAAAAACCTGACACGGGACCAGAGATGCACCTGAACCTTCAGCTGATCCATCTACTATTAACATCAGCCGTTCTTAAGGAAGGAAAACAGGGAGAGAAGGCTGAGGTGTGCTAAATTACACAGCCATCTGTAAAACATGGTTGATCTCTGTCATGGTTTGGCACTGCATTTTAGCCAGTGGTGTTGGGATCTTGTAAAAATTGATGGAAATATAAATACAGAAAACTCTGTTTAGATTTAGATCCACATGAAAATGACCCCAAACACACTACCAGAGTAGTAAAAGCATACCTGGATAGAAAAACCATACAATGGGGCAATATCATAGATTGGTCTCCCCAGAGCCCGAACCTCAATATTATTGAAGCAGTGCGGGATCATCTTGACAGAGAACAGAGCTTTGAATGTCCTTGAAGAAGTATTTCCAAAGACTACTTAAAGAAATGACAACAAAGCTTGCCTAACAGAGTTCAGGCTACATTGAAGAATAAATATTGTCATATCAAATATTGACTTTCATGCTCCTCAGAATTGTACAGCCTCTGTTTTCCCCTTATATCTTGCATTCCATTTTATTTTTGAATATGTTTCAATAAATCGCTGCACCCATTTCCCGTTTTCCTAGCAAAATATAAAGAAACGAAGGGTGACTCAAGACTTTTGCACAGCAGCGTATTGATCAATGCCACTTCAAAGCACTTTCTCCAACATGAATCAGCATAAGGCTGCTTTGATCACTAAGCTACGCCTTTGGGCCACGAACTGTCTCTTGTAAGTGTTATAAAAGCAGAGACACGCGTATACAATAAAGGCAGGAGCTTTCTTTGTGACAACCATTTGGTTTGTTCAAATTCTGTCACGTCACTTACAGCAAAAAAAAGTTAGCTGAAAAGACCTGTGGATTTTATTTGATTTTGTTTTTTTAATAAACAGCTGATATTTTGTTGGTTCAATTTAATCACTTTAAACTGGAATTTCAGCCACTCTTACCCCATGTAATCCCACATATTCCTGTTAATCAGATTGTTAAACAGTACCTGTGGACAAACTTGGGCTGTGCCAAATGTTCAAAGTATATTTGGCTTTATTTGGTGCAGATCTGCTAAACAAATACACAACACCTTCTTTTGTTCCGGGCTATTGTTGCTGTCCCATCTTCCCAAGCCAGTTCCTTCCTGTGCATGACTGCGCAGCTCAAACACGCACACACACAGAAGTCCAGCGGTATCTGTTCCCATACTGCTGCAGTCTCTTTTATTTCCTAAAACTCTCCTTTGTACATGTATATTCACACGGCTTTGTCATCACACTGTCTACCTGCCCTGTTCACCTCATTGTTCCTTCCACCCTGTCTTCCCCTGCCTTGTTCCTGTAACGTGAGGAGCCCGATCTGCTGTGTCCTTGGCTACCAACAACAACCACCTCATCAATTACACATTACAAGGGCGAGGAAGAAAGCACAAATACGGACCAGACGAGCAACTAGACCATTGAAGTTTAGGGTTACAAGAGCTCATCCGCTGATCTCAAATAAAACCGGCAACCACAGCTCCACCCTGACCTCCCTGTACCTGTGGAGGGCATGGAAACTGTTCAGTAAGAGAGAGAGGAAAATAAAGGTATCCTAACTGCTTACATCCACCACCTCTTATCCTTGAGATATTTAAAGCCACAGCAAAGCATAGTAACCTAAACAGAGCTTCTACAAAAATAACCTCTATGCAAACAAACAGCAAAACTGATTTTTGTAAAAACTATGGGTGGAATCCACATTAGGCTTTTGAGTAGTCGGGTACTTTTTGCACTTTACCTAATGACTACATGTACTGTGAGATGCTTACCTGGATGGCTGTCTGGCCATTTGGCGAAGCCGCCCACCAACCGATCCTGCGTGGACAGGATGAAGCTCCGGTTCTTTTCAAAGTTTGTATACTGGAACACATCTAACAGCTGGAAAATAAGGGTAATAAGAAAAAGGAAAACATCTGCAAGAGACTCTAACAAAACAAATGCACTGGTATACATTTAGAGAGCGCTGTTTATTATAAGATTAAACTGGCTCAGTACACACTCATTTCCAAAGAAGCAGAGCAGACTGTGTTTAGAGAAGTCACACACATATGACAACATTTATTTCCACAAAGGTGAAAACCAGTGATTACACACACTTGATATTCTCCCTCTATATACAGACATCAGGGGGGAAAAACATCAAACCTCAGTGTGAGCCATCTGCAAATATTTTGCTTGACTGTGAAATTTTAATCCTTCTGGCGCTTGACAACCCACAAATCTACTGTTTTCTTGCACTGGGTTTGCTTTAGCACGAGTGTGTTTGTGTGTGTATTTAGGTCAGGCTTTTAGCCTATATGGAAGTGAAAACCAACCTATGTATTAATTACCACATGTCCCGGTGTTTTATATGCTGTGCAGGCTGAAGGACAGAAATAACATGCTGGGACTTTTTCTGTCCCCAGCCTACTTTGTGGTCAGTTTTTCCCTCAGGGGCAAAAATATTTGTCCCTCCAGTTTGTCTTCATTGTACATTCCTTCACATCCACCCTGATCATTTCAGCAACTTGCGATTGAAAAATTCAAAAACTGTGGCAAAAAAGTAGCCGGAAATGCCACGGGGACTCAACGGCACCGAGCTGTTGTAATGTAACTAGATGATTACATTTCCGTGTCCATATCAGGTGACGCTGTAGGGTTTCAGAGGGGTTTGCGGCTTACAAGCAATTAAATCCCCCAGTAAACCACGAGTTTAGACGATGTGAGATTTTCAAAAATGATTCACATTTAGTGAATGCCAATATATTCTAAAGTGTAACATCTTCTATTCTGTAATAAAGAGAAATTTCATAAACTTAACTTCTTAAAAGGTTCTATAAATGAGACAATCGACAGGCCCACATTTTTCCCAGTGTGAACATGTAGGGTAATAGCCTCTGTAGGAGGAAAAAGAGCAGCACTTCCTCACTGTGTGCTGCAATCTAAGCTTCCCTATTTAGTGTTTCGGTATCCGGTTTGGCTGTGCATCCATGTTGGTGCACAGGAATCACTTCCTCTTAAACTGCTGGTATTTTAATTGCCATTTAGTGCAGCACCCAGCTTCACTTTTAATGCATGCAAAACGGTGTCTCTATATGCGTGCACGTGTCTGTCCCACTGGTCTTTACCTCCAATGTAGCTCCCACCCAAAAGGAGTAGCATGTATCTACGGGTTTGTTTGGGCGGCCGTGGAAACCGCTCTGCTGCCTCATGATGCACCAGCGCCGGATCCGGTCCAGTTCCCGCTGACTCAGTGCCTCCTCCAGTCGACCCATCAGACACAGAGAGGCTATGGCGCAGTACGTCCAGCCGCCTAGAAACACAACACAGGCTCATTAAATTTGACTAATCTGACAATGTATTCAAACTGGAAAGCAGCGCCGGTGGTTCATATGTTTTGGTGACAAACAAGATGATTGCAGGGCACGGCAATCAAAACACCGATTTTATATCTGTGTGTGGGCTCAAATAACTCACAGGCTAAACGTAAGACGAGAAGAGAAAAACCTTTAGAGATGCTTTGTTGAGGGCTGAAAAACAGAGCATCATACAGCTGGACTAATACCAGCGTGAGAGTTTTGATTGATTGATGATAAGCTGTTATCAGAGCAGCCATAAGCAATCTTCTACAATCCAGCTGTCAACTGCTTTCATTATCACAGCTGCTCTAGCTGACCTCCACACATTATGAACATCACTGCCAGCTTATCTGTGTTTGTTTGAACGTGGTAACGTGTGAAGGGGAGACACAAAGAAAAGGCGTGGTGAAGTGTTTGGGTCACGAGTGTAAATCTGCCAACATGCTACACTTGCCTATAATCAGCCATGTCTAGCTCCCTTTCTGCTTGAGGCGAAGGAAGAGGAGATAAATATAAATGTCAAACAGAACTGAGGGGAATCCTAACCATTGACTCTAACCGCAGGGTTGGGAACAATCGGCTTTATAATAAAAATAGACCCATAAAGCAGCTTTCTGTTTGGAAAGTATAACAATATTCACACCTGAATGTAACCTTATTTCCTCCTGTGCCAACATATACACTAAAGTCCCAAAGCTTGAGCCAACTTTCATTGATTTATTTTAAATAATCTGGGGAGTATGACCTTCTTGTCATTTTACTTACTAGTGGTCTTGAGCACTAGTTCTCCAGGCTTTCCCAAAATTAGTTTCTAAGTTCATTTTTGGACTTCGGCTGCTTTTTCCACTCATTTTCAGGCAAGTCCTTTGACCGAAACATTTTCAAAAGATGTAAAAAAAGAGGTGGCATGAAAATGAACCAAACTCACGGGATGAACTAGTGTTACAACAGACAACTTGGCAAGGAACTAATTTTAAATTGTAAATAAAAGCACATAATTTATTCTCATTTTAGTTTAATTTAGTTTAATCTTCCAAAAATGCCAAATATAACATAAATTGACAAGGATAAAATTGTATTTTTGGACCAACAAGGTGATTCCCAAAGTGCTACTAACCCAAAATAGGAACATTGCGGCATAGTGTGCGGTTAAAATTAGGAAAAGTGGAAGATAAAAGAAGAAGTGGCTTGCCTTAAAAAAATAATAATAATAACTATCTACAGGAGATGAAATTAATCTGAAATTCATGTCCTTATGAAACAGGACAAAAAAAAATCTTAAGGGAGGGGGAACAGGGAGAAAGGGCTGAGCTTAGGGCTGTGCGATATGACCAAAATCTCATATCCCGATATAAGAATTCTATCATCCGATAACGATATAAATCACAAAAATTTAACATTTTCTGTAAATTCTGTGAATCTCGGGCAGCTCGACTTGCGTGAAGTGTTTCCAGCTGCGCGTCCTTTACCCGGAGTCGAGTGTTTTAACCGATGCATGAAACTATACATTTTTAGACATAAGTTGTAACGGCCGCCGTTTTCTTTGTATTTATTACACGGCGTGCTGCGGGTTGCCTGTTCTAACGTTTGAGTCTAAGGTTTATTTTTTAGCACCTGGCGGCTCATTTTTACTTCTCATCCGTAAAAAATCTGTTCTTTCACGTGATTCAGTTTATTTTGAAAAGTCTCAACAGGATCTTGAGCTTTATTGTGAAAGGTTTACGTGGAACATACACAAGCGGACACGCGAAGGTGTTACCGTCGCTGTTGCTAACGACAACACATAAAAACAGACGCTTGTCCCTCAGTAGTGTGGTTATATTATATATAAGAGAAAGAGAGAACTTTCTCTTATATTAAGAAATTAATATAGCCTCTACAGTGACCATCAGAACGATGAAAAAATATTGCCGTAAACAGTTTATTTTGCGACACCATGAAACAAACGATAGCGTAAAATGAAACGATAGATGTTTTTATATCGTCATCCAATATATATCGTTATATCGAACAGCGCTAGCTGAGCTATACTAGTGAATAACCCAGATTTGACTTCTTTGATTCAAATCATCACCGAAATGTGTGGAAGTCAGGAGAGAGGTGCAACATTGTGTCTACAGCCACCTGTAAAGCAGGGTGGAGGCTCTGTGATTTGGAGCTGCATTTCACTCACTGCTGTTGGGAATCTTGTCAACATCGGTAAAATTACAAATGTGAAAAAGCACAATCAGCTTTTGATCCACCATGCAATACCATTTGGAAAGCACCTGACTGGCAGCAAATTCATGTGTCAGCATGACAATGAGCCCAAACACACTGATAATGCAGTTTAAACACGAGGGGTGACATCTATGGAATTTCTCTGAGGTCTATTTATGACAAAAATGTTGTTTTCTTACCATCTTAAGAAAACAACCATGCATGGCAAGAAAAAGGAGAAAAGTATACCCTGCACATAGTTTTTAATAATACCCCATTTTATGCATTTAACACAATTATCAGCAAAACAGTGCAAAGCAAACAGCGTGGGAGGCCTTGCTGCTGAACAAACACACTTTAGGGATGTATGGGCATCTACTCTGCATCTCTACTGATGTGTAATCAGCCTTCAGACAGAGAATTGGCATGCTTGCAGAAGAGAGCAGAGTCTCAATGAAGGCTGTAATCACAGAGGTCGAATTTATCTCAAGGAAGGAAATCACTGAGACACACTAGAATCTGTGCCTTTGAGCGGTTTCAATTTATGCGTTCACAGCGCCTCACAAAGCTACCACAAAATGATTTCTTCACTGTGCCAAGAAGGTGACAGTAAATGTGTTACTGAGAAGTGTGTGTATTTGTGTAAGAGCATGTAGGATGAAGGCTTTTGTGCCAGAATAACACGGTTTAATTTGAGCGGGGGAGAGCTTAATGAGGGCAAGGTACTGTATCTATAGAGAGTTATTTAAATGGCTAATCCTTTAAAGCACTTAGCACCATCGGGGACGTTCATACCCTTTACTGCGACACAGGCATACACACCCACAAATCCTTTGATCTGATATGAACTCACAAATCGAATCATTATTCAGAGACATTTGTGCTGCGAAATGCAATAATTTTCTTCCTCAATGTTTACTTATCTGATAACATAAACAATTAAAATAATATCAGACTCACCATGTGACTCTCGCCCAGCTCCCTGGCCAAACCCGCTGTCATAGGACTAGAAAGAGAGAGACAACGGTTCAAATGTGAGCAAGGATAAAAAAAAATCACCACATCAGTCTTCTGAATATATATTTATTCACACTGACACCCAATTTAGTAAAAAGATTAAATACATTTGTGTTGCAATCTGTTTCAGTTTTTAGAAACTACCGTATATAATCTCAGTAAAATACATAAACATGCTCTGAGACAGCTCGCAGAGCTCCGACTCCTTTTTCTTTCTTTAAAAAAGCCCAGATAAGGTTACCCTGTTGTTTTAAAAGAAGCTGAAACTGTCATGAAACACGACAGTTTTCTACACATATTTATGAAAAACCGCCACCTGCTACAATAGGCAGCTCATACAAAACTCACACTAAATGACAGGCGGTACGCGGGAAAGTCAAACCATGTTTTGTCCCTGTGTATGATCTGATCACGCCTCAACAATAAGGTTTGTAAATGGATACGTGGCTGCTCATAAACAGGCCCTCTGATACATAACCACCCACCACCCACTGCTTCTGGCATACTTACATTCACGAATAATTAACCTGCTAAGCAAAAAAAAAAAAAAAAAAAAATTGGTATCCATCCAAAAGTATGAAGCCTGTTATCAACACACCAGTGAAACAATGATAAACTATGTAATAAAAGCCTCTTGTGCTAACTGCCAAAATTATATGAGCTTGTCCTGATACAGAATCAATTTAAGGATTTAGTGGAACCCGCATTGCTTCGAGGACTTGAGCTCTTGATAAAAATATCAGTGTGGTGCAAAAAATGTGTTTTCCCTCCTGGTCGGGAGGGGGGAAAGAACACTCTGCTACAGCTTTAAGACCACACCGCACTGCTCAGCCCCCTCCGTTTATTATAAATGAAGTATTTCTCGGCAGAGTGCCACCTACTGAAGGTGGGTGGCCTGTTCTTCTCATTCAAATGTTGCCGCGCTGTGTTGTTGTTTACAGCTGCACCCAGTTACCAGGAAGCTACATTTCATATTTTTTAATTTTTTAACATCTACTCACCAAACTTCCTCGGATGTATTCAATGGCCTTTTGGATGTCCATGCCTGACCAGTTGTCCAGCATGTAACAGATACTGGCTGCACAGTAGATAAAGCGTATATCATTCTCACTTCCTTCTGGCACTGCGTAAAAACTGGAAGAAAGAGGAAGCAGTAAAGCCGGATGAGCTACATAAACAACTGGAAATAAGACTGCTGTCCATTCTGAAGACGAATTAGATTTTTATAAAGCTTCTCAGATAAAACTGCTAAGGCATTGTTTGTGCCGCATTAGAGAGCTGGCAGTCGCAGAGTAAACACTTATTTGTCATGTGTTTGTTCAGAGGTTGCTGACTAATGTTGCTAACTGTCGTTTTTGACCTGTTTTTTTAATCATTAGTGAGGCGGCTGTTACTTTTCTTAACACCAAGTGAACTTGTCAAAGATACTGGCAGTTGTGTTGGCTACCGTTGTCGCCCTTATGAATGGTGGGCGTGCCAAAAGTTACATGTACATTGACAATAAAAAGCTATTCTATTCTATGCTACAGAGAGCACAGATATTTTGTGGAAAAAGTAAGATGTGAGATCTAAGCTCACGATCCATCTCAGGTCGCAGGTTATTGGCTGGAAAATGACACACGTGACCTCGGCCTTGACCGAAATTTGGTTGAACACCTAGTAGGTGGTCACTGTGTGCAAGTGTCACTAAAATCGGATCAATATTCTTGGAGGACTAGTGAATCTTCTGAAAATGGAAAAACACCCACAAGTTCGATTAAATTTTGGCCGACTTATAGGAAGAGTGGATGTTTGGCAGACGTCTGGCCACGGCGCTGGCTCATCGGTCATTTGACCAGATGAGCCAAAATCCTCTCGATCGCTTTGTTGCCCGTTTCGTTTTCTTCTATTCTAATTCCCGCACTGATCCAGTGATTGTTTCTGCGTTGTGGCAGCACGCCTCAAGCACAGCTATAAATAGTTACAGGGATGTGGTGACGTCACAGTTCCCACGAGCAAAGACCAATGCCAACAATAATGCCGCTTTGGGAAGGTTTATCCTGCTGTGATGGTTAGAAGAGAGTCGTTAAATTTATAGAACATATAGGCGTCAAACATAAGGCCCTGAGTCCAGAATCGGCTCAGCAAAGACTCTAATTTGGCCCACTGGATGAAAGAGGGCATAAATTTTAGACTTTTAACTGTAGTTTTGCATCTTTTTTCCACTGATAAAGATCTCTCCTATGGCCATTCATACTTCATCAAGGTAACTAAATAACAGATAAACAACTGAATGACAGAACAGATTCTTTTTTCCACCATCTACTGTAGAATTGTCTGTTTCTTGTGTTTTTACAGTGGTTTTCACACTAAACTAAAACTAAATGCATTTTCTGGAAATGAACAAAGGCTTTCTGTCTTATAATTACAGGACATTTTCGGTAGTTTTATATGTTCGTTTCTAACAATGACATCCCAGGAAGTCATGCTGACTGATTCATTTCAGCAGCATTTCTTTATCATGTAGAAACACTGAGACATAATCATCAAACTGCACTTCTTTTTAATAATAACATAAGAAAAGATATCTCAGGGAATAAATGTGCAGCTGAACCTCTTTACACAAACAGAAAGGGACGTTTCACTGATCTACCCCACTAAAGATTTGCAAGCGTTGTATTGTTTTCTTGTTGTACAATCTTTTATCAGGGTGCCTGGAGACTTGTACACAGAACTGCTACTGCAGAATCAAATGTGAGTCAGTCCGTGTTAAGGCTGCTTGTTGTCTCCACCACCTCAGGTGTATTTAAATCGAGCTGCTGAAGGAAATCAGAACGTGTATGTGTGTGCGCTCTGACCTGCCATCCTCCAGCTGCAGCGCCCTCAGACCAGCCAGACAGGCCTGCTTGTTAACCCGGCTAAGGTCATCTCCAAGTATCAGCAGTGAGCACAGCCCAGTATAGGTCATAGCTACATGGCCACTGTCATATGGATGGAGCACACCTGGGCCCTGGAGAAAACATCAGCAGGAGATATTATTTTTACCACTGAAGCTATACGGGAAGAGATTGTAGACAGAATGGTAATAGTTCTGACTACTAATCCTTCAGCTGGAGGGAAGAATAACAAAATATTTGGAGCAGGATTACCATAAATATAGAAAACAACAGAAAAATAGGGATAATAGTAGTGAAGCCGCCTCTAAGACTAATGCAAAAGAAGGTGATGCTTTAGTTTTTACAAAACATAACCTCAAAAAACATGCTGGGGTGGGCGATGGCTGTACCTTAGTGCTGTAAGGGATTCCAATATGTGATGATCCCCGAAACCCACATCGACTTAGGTTGGATTCTGAAAAAAGACAAGAGCGGAAGGAAGAGCAGATATTTAACAAAAGGTCGTCACTCCACACAGGTGAAGAAAAACTGGGACAAAGAAAGCATTACTAGATTTTTTTTTTTTAATTCTCCCGAAAAATAATAATATAAAAAGAACACTGCTGCCATCTCCTGGTTATGACAGAAACACCACTTACAGTGGACAGCATGCTCCAGCAGTTTCAACATACGATAATTAAACAGTTGTTACATGTCGCACATTTATCACCATTACATCTACAGATCATTATGCCCTGAGTGGCAGGTGCTATTCGCACTTATTGTTGAGTTTATACTTGCTCCACAACACCTTTATCATTTTTTTGATGCATAAATATAAAGATTAAATCACTCGAAACATCTGCAGTTTCATGCCAGAGATCTATTTCCATACCAATGATACATTAGGAAATCTCGAGTGCCTCCTGAGTTGTGTTTTTCACACCTAATGACAACAAATTTAATGTGACGCCAAACATATGGCAGCAACAAAACCGAGACCAATCAGGCATGGCTACCCCTCTGTAATTTCTGTTGATGGCTTGAATAATTAACTGAATGGGCATCTAAACAGATGGCACAGACTGGCTTGTTAGAGACAAAAAAAACCAAGTCATTAAAGATTTAGAGTCCAACTTTCCCTGACGAATGAATGAATGTAACAGGGTAAGCGAGGAGAACACCTGGAAGTTGGTATTGGTTTCATAATCCAGACTTTCAAGTTCGACAGCTTTGAAGTCGACAAACATGAAGAGAAAAACCTGAAATGTATCCTGGGGTAAAAATCTTAAAAAGGCAGAAAGCTGAACTTCTCAAGAGCCCATCAATCCCACAGTAACTCAGTCTCTCTGTAATATCCTGATGATATCTTAGGGACTGACACGCACTAACCCTCACCCCCTACCAGCATCCCGTTTGCTAACAGCACCAGAGATTGATGATGAATTCCATAATTTTCAAATCTTTTTGATTTATTTTCTAGTGCAGTTCAATTTAGGTACTAAACCAGTTAAACTTAACTGTGGAATCTTACACCAAAGAAACAGGGCACAAATGTAGGCAAAGATGCAATGCCTGATTAATGCATTCAGGAACTCTGACAGCTGTATTGCTCTACCACTTAATGTTAGCCTTTGTAAAAAATAATATTCCTACTGACAATGATTTTTTTTTGCACTGCCAACTGCTAAATAGTTATAAAAGTAGGAAAATGTGTGACTTACGATCCTCAGTAGGCAGAACCTGTAGTGAGTAGATGTACTCAATCATGACGTTCCGATCAATCACTTCTAGGGCATCCAGCACATCCAGACCAGACAGGGCGAAAAACACGATGGTCAACCTAAAAACAAGGTGAGATTTACATTCATTTTTACTTATTACAAATATATTTGTGAGAATGCAAAAAATCAGAGGCAATGTAAGATGTGGTTTATTGTAGTGGTGTGCGGATACTGAAATATCTATTCCTCCGATACCAGTTATTTATGCTCTAGAATTGATTCTCATATTAAAATATTGATATTTTAGTAATTTGGGGTAAATTTGTAGTTTATCATTAACAGGAACACAGTGGAAAGAAACAATATCATTACGATCATCTAAATTGGAACTACTTTCTCTTCCGCCTTTCATAGTCATATGCGAAATACGGCTGTATAAATGTGTGGCAGCCCCTTGGCGTGCGCACTCACAACAATGGCTCATGTGTGGACGTATTTTACCTCCACAAAAAGCCAAGACACGGTTTGCGATACATGTGGCAAGACAGTGAGGTGTTGTGGCAACACCGCTAACCTCGTCAAACACCTCAGAGTAAATCATATAAGAGAATATGACGAGCTTATGTTGAGGCGAACGGAAGAGGAGGAGAGGGACAGGCGCTGCTAGGGCGAGACAGACGTCTCTCGAACATCTTAACACTTTCAGCTCCACCTCCTGTTTTCTAGTTAGTGCCACCGTTACTAAACCATATATCACAGTAGTTCTCATTACCATCTTGTAAACCTTACCTTTCACTCTTTCTGCTATCCTGACAATCACTCCACCTTGCCTGCACTCTCTTCTTCACCTCTTATTGGACGGTTCATCACTTTGGATGGTTGATGTCAGGTACTTATTTTTCTTCACTGTGACACCTCCTTCCCTATCATTCACACACATTTCTGCCATTTGCGCAATATCTCCAAAATTAGAAACATCCTGTCTCTAAGTGATGCTGAAAAACTAGTTCATGGATTTATTACTTCTAGGCTGGACTACTGTAATTTGTTATTATTAGGATGTCCTAAAAACTCCCTGAAAAGTCTTCAGTTGATCCAAAATGCTGCAGCACGAGATCTCACAGGGACTAGCAAGAGAGAGCATATTTCTCCTATATTGGCTTCTCTTCACTGGTTCCCTGTTAAATCCAGAATTAAATTTAAAAACCTGCTCCTCACATACAAGGTCTTGAATAATCAGGCCCCATCTTAATGACCTTACAGTACTCTATCACGCCAATAGAGCGCTTCACTCTCAGACTGCGGCCTTACTTATGGTTCCTACAGTATTTAAAAGTAAAATAGGAGGCAGAGCCTTCAGCTTTCAGGCCCCTCTTCTGTGGAGCCAGCTCCCAGTTTGGATTCTGGGGACAGACAGCCTCTACTTTTAAGATTAGGCTTAAAACTTTCCTTTTTGATAAAGAATATAGTTAGGGCTGGACAAGGTGACCTTGAATCCTCCCTTAGTTATGCTGCAATTGATGTAGGCTGCTGGGGGATTACCATGATGCTTCTTCAGTCATCTTTTTCACTCACTGTGCATTTATACACCTCTGCATTTAATTATTAGTTATTATTAATCTCTGTCTCTCTTCCACAGCATGTCTTTCTCTTGTCTTCATCCATTCACCCCCAACCGGTCATGGTTCTTTGTATTATTGTAGGGTCTTTACCTGACAATATAAAGCACCTCGAGGCAACTAGCTTGGCGAGCAGAATAAATAAAACTGAATTGAACTGAAATATTCCGCCTTGCTTCTGGTGACTTTCATTACTTTTTTATGGATCTCTCTCAACCACCTGCTTCGTGTTCTTACTTCAGATCACAGCCTAGTTAGCCAAGTAAGTACTAGTTAGTACTTACTTTTCATTTCATTTATTCTGCTTAAATTATGGTAAACCTCTCAGTTCGTTCTACATTAGAGACACATTTTCTTTATAGCGAAACACTAGTTTATAGTTTGTAAAGCGGCGTTTTCCGTTAATTAAATAAAAAAGTTGAAACACGTACAGTTAATATTCAAATTTACAAATTACAGTTCGCTGCAACACTTAGGTGAGACCAATTCCCTTGATGACTATGATAATAACATGACCTATCACTTAATAATAAACACCTCACTGCATTGTGTTAATACATCTGTTCATCTGCCATAACTTGGCTAAGCTGGTGCTTGCAGTTATGCTATGCTACTAGCATTAGCCTCCATTCAAAACTGCTTGTGAAGACCACCTAGCTTAGCTGCTAGTGAAGTTCTTCCACAAAACACACAAACTAGAGCATCTTTGTTCATTTCGGTGAACTGACCTGGTCGTTTCCAGCGAGGCGTATCTCTCAGGTAACACCTGAAGTGTTCGCTGAAAGAATCGTACATGTCGATCTCTTAGAAAGTCTATTTGCTCAAATTCTTCAAACTCGTTCTCCTCTTCCGCCATCTTTGCTTTCGCACCTATGAGAATCCTTTTCCGGTACGTTTAAGTTTCAAAATAAAAGCTCATACTACTTCGATGTACCTAAAGTGTAAACGGCACATCACAATAAAAATCTTTATTTTAAAAATAACAGTTTCACAGTTTAAAATTGAACTGAATTGCACCTTAAAAGTTATATGACAAATTAAAAAGGGACAATTCGGGCGGTGTATATCTTTATTTTCTTTAAAAAATAGAAAGGATTCTGAACACAATGCAGGACTCTTCATCACAGGCCTTGTCTCCAAGTGGGAACAGCTCTGTAACAAAAAGAACATTTCAGTCATTTAGAAATAAATTACTCATTATTACCAAATGTTTCTTGACAGAAACTTGAAAGATTTACAGAAAAAAATTAAGTTTAGGAGGCAAACCTGTGAAACATTTGTAGCATTGGCCCATCTCCCGACGGTCCAACGTGTTTCAGCCGCTCCTCCCATCCCTTCGTAGGGCGGGTAAGCCTGGACGGGTCTCTGTTGACATGATTGTCCACCTGAATGTGGAAAAAAAGGACAAAACGTCAACCTTGTTCCCACACGCAGTTTAATCTTCTTATTTCAAGATTTCACAATGATGATTTTCCGATTTAGTGACTTAACTGTTACTTTTTCCACAAGAAAACAAACCTCTCACCTTCTCCTTCAACTTGGCAGCGAGTCTCCTCTGCCTTTCCTCTTGCTCTTTTTCCCTCAGCTGTTTCTCATGGCGCTTTGCCTCCACCCTATGAAGATCCTGCAGAAAGGCAGAGACGAGCCTTGTATTTCTCAGTGTTTTGACATCACAACCTCGCCTGATGAAAACCGCGCTCTTATCTAGAGCAACATCCTGTTTAACACCAGAAATCTGAAAATCTGGCATTTTACAGCAGTCACTTAAGGCATCTCAGTTTAAAACACGCAAACATCGCATCTTGTGTTTCCTTGTGTCTGTAATTTTGGCACTTTTGTACCCTTTCATTAAAACGCCTGATGCTCTTTGTCGCCTCCTTTCTCCTCTCTTCTCTTTCTCTCTCTTCTTCTGCTCTCCTCCTCCTCTCTTGTTCCTCCTCTTCTACTCTCCTCAGTCGGAGCTGCTCCTCTACGGTTAGCTTCACTTCCAGCTGCCGGCGGCGCTCCTCCTAATAAAAAGTATGAATACATTATTGGTTAAAGTAAAAAGCAGTTCAGGACACAACATGCACATATTTACTCCTTGGTTTTACTCTGTATTTTCATTTTTACATTAAATGAGTGCATAACTACACAGAAGTGCTCCCTGACTAAACTAAACTACAGCGACAGTAAAATGACACCCGAGCACAAAAGCACCTTTTCCCGTTTCCTCTTTTGAATCTCTTCAGCCAGTCTTTGTTCCTCTTCCTGCTCCTCCCTCCTTTTCTTTTCTTCCCTCCATTCCTCCAGACGCCGTGCCATCTCGCTCCTCTCCTCCTCAGTCCTAAAACAAATTATATACCATGAACAAACGACACCCCCAAAAGTCCATCAATCAACTGGGTGCTCATAACATGAGGTGGGATTTACAACATTGGGTTGAATTTAACCGGCATAGCTAGGAGATCAACCCGCCTGCATCATCTCCTTTTTATTTCATGCTAGTGTGTCACACTCCTGGCTCACCTGTGTTGCTGGGCCTGGCTTTTGGCCTCCTTCTCCCTCCTTTTTGCCTCTTCTGTCTTCTCCTGAGTCTGTATCCTGATCTGGTGTTCCTGATGCTTGCTGGCTTTCCAGCGCTGAATAGCCTGCATGTGGCATAAAAATAAGCAGTGACATAAGAAACCACAAAATACTTAACAAGCAGCAGCACGGGTTGCAAACAATTCTTATGATGTGCTGTCTATTTAATGTTAACACATAAAGAAAATGTGAGGTAATGTTCAATCATCGCCATTTTTCCAAACGAATCGGGGGGGATATGTAGTGAAGATGAAAATCTAACTCTTTATGATTGCTTAGTTTTCAGTTAAAAACAGTGGACTGTCAGCAGAACTTCTGCGCTGATGTTTTAAGTCTCCCCTCATAATAAATTATTAAAAGCTTTTTGTAACTCTGTCTGAAAACTCAAAGGTCAAACTGGCTCACCATCAATGAAACTCAAAGGTTATTGTAGGATGAGCTAAAAGTGAAGTTCACAGGTGCTTTTTCTCCAACCTCACCTTCACGTTTGTCTAATGTGCACATATATAGATAATAGTTGGATTTCTATGCTGCTCAGACATGTTTTGTCATTACCTCTTTCTTCCTGTCCTGCAGGTAGATGAGCTCCTGATGCCATTCCTCGTGTTGCTCTATCTCCTCCATTGTTCTACCAGGCAGATACAGCTTGGCTTCTTTCCTGTAGCCCGGCTCCCCACTGTGCTTCACCCAGACCTGTGAGTCAGATTACAGACAGACAACCGCGCTGAGGTCACCAAGCTTTGGGCTGGCAGCTGCTGAGTCTGCCCGTTAGTTTAAGCAGTAGTGTTTGACCGTATGACATGATCAGCAAGTGAAAGGAAGAGAAATAACAGTAATGGTTTACTTGCTTTAAGAAAAGCTTCATGGTCATATTGGTCCCAGCCACCATAAGAGCCTCCAGTCTTCTGCAGGAAAACCTCCAGCGCTCTGACTTCTGCTGGCAGGTCTCTGTCGGGTGGTTTGGTCTTATGGAAAAGAGGCAGCTATGAATTCAGGGTGCATTTTGAAATAAAGTCAACTGCCACTGTGTTGGTTAGAGAGATATTTATTTATCTTATTCTAATTCTGAGACTTCTAACTGAAACTCATCTCTCTAATATTTTACCACCTAACTGACAAACACGAGAGAAAGTTCAGAGAGGAGGAAGACGAGACAGAGACACACCCTAACAGTGGGAGCTGCGGGTAGTTTGGGATTCGTTTTGACAGCAAGGCTCCAGTTTTCAATCTTCTTCTCATAAGCGGTGATTTCCTGTCTGCATGTCCACTCTTCCTTCAAAAATTCCTCAAAGCTGAACGAAAAGCAAATCAATTTTAACAAAATATTGACATCAGTACAAAAGTTCACCCCCAGAAAATATTAAACGGTGGCTGCTCTTTCTCTCCTTTAACGTACATAAAGCTGGAATCATGTGCGAACGAATGCAACATGTACAAGTGCAATGTACCTGCTTGCTTCACTATGTTAAATATTATTACATTTTAAGTTAAAGGTAGTTTACTTTAATATGGATGACATATTTTAAAATGGATTTTAAGCCTCTACATTTAACTCAGCTTGTTTGGTTTATGCTGTTACCGTGAGCGCTGTTCCTCCTTCACGCTGTTAATAGAAATTTCCACCTCTGACATGATTTCCTTCAGTTTTTCAATCACTGAAAATCCAAGAAATGCAGAGACAATAAGAACTCTATACATATAACAATGCAGACAACTTTGTTGAGCAGTGCACTACTCAGATGCATCGAGTATTTCCTTTTCAGTCACTTTTCTCACTCAACAAGTGTTAATAGACCTCTCTGCTGAATCACACTTGTTATTAATCTCTGGCTCTCGTCCACAGCATGTCTTTCATCCTGTCTTCCTTCTCTCTCCCCAACCGGTCGCAGCAGATGGCTGCTCCTCCCTGAGCTTGGTTCTGCTGGAGGTTTCTTCCTGTTGAGAGGGAGTTTTTCCTTCCCACTGTCGCCAAAGTGCTTGCTCATAGGGGGTCACATGATTGTTTTTTTTTCTCTGTATGTATTATTGTAGGGTCTACCTTACAATATAAAGTGCCTTGAGGCGACTGTTGTTGTAATTTAGTGCTATATAAATAAAATTGAATTGAATTGAATACTCTGCAATAGTGGAAATTAAATTAAAGAGGACCTATTACATTCATTTCCATTTCCAGCTATTTACTCTTGGATCTTTACTACATCAGCTTTGCATGATTAAAAGTTCAAAATCATCCCCATTTACTTCATAGTAAGTCTCGTTTACTCTGAAATGAGCTGTTTTAGCTCCTTGTCCTTTAAGTAATATTTTTATGACTGGCTGCCAATCGAGAACAGAACGCTTAAATAGCAGCTGGAATAAGATGTCCATATTAGGGATATCCCATCTCTTTGACATCATCCAGACCCAGGAGCAGAAAAAAACAGTCTAAAGGGGAGCTTTAAGCGAGGTCTGAAGCCTGAGCTTGTGGCTCACAGGGATTTCTTGCACAAATACCAGCTATTACTAATTAAAACCCTCACTCTGTTTAATGTGAGCATTTACCAACAGTATAATATATATGACTGGAATAAGGAAAAGCAGAAATGGTCCACTTTAACATAAATGAGTAAAAACTTACACTCCGGAGTTGGTTTCACATCAGTTAG
This sequence comes from Aulonocara sp. 'chitande type north' Nkhata Bay, assembly GCF_057382095.1. NCBI lineage: Eukaryota > Metazoa > Chordata > Actinopteri > Cichliformes > Cichlidae > Aulonocara > Aulonocara sp. 'chitande type north' Nkhata Bay. The sequence continues at coordinate 24,744,185 of NC_141355.1, read as the reverse complement.
ATGTCTTTGAAATTTCCTCACACCATTATGAATCTTCATGAGCTGCTTTTGAAGATTTATCTCTGAAGAAAAAAGAACAGGTTAATGAAAAGCAATATTCATCACAAAGGATGGATGCTTCTTCTAATAAATGTTTATTGCTATGCCTCCAGTTCCAGAGATTCCAGCCTCTCTGGATCTGATAATAAGTCTTCCCAGCAGGGTATTTTATACCCCACAGAAAAAATGCCGAGTGAGATGCCCCGTCACCTCGCAACATTAAAATGTCAGGTGAAAATGTTAGTATATGTAAAGAAAGACCTACTCTCAGCATTTCTTTGTCCCTCCAGCACATTCTCGTACTCTTCGATCTCTCCACTCACATCCGCCCAGCCATTCTTTCTGCACTGAGAAATCAGCGTCCTCTCTTTCTCCAACTTCTCAATCCTATGAAAAGTTCAGCGATTCATTTGATCTGTTACACATTATTACAAATAATCTGATTTCACCTTATTAGAACAATTAAAATTACAAGTAGACATGGTCAAGATGACCTGTGATTAAAATTATCTTCAGGGTTTAGAGAGAATGGTCTGAAAAAGAGGAACTATCAAGCAGTTCAGGCTGCTGGTGGTGATGTAATGGTGTGGGGCATATTTTCTTGGCACACTTTGGGACCCTTAATACCAACTGAGCATCGCTTAAATGGCACAGAGTATTATTGCTGACTGTTTCCAACTCATCTTCAGTGAATGAGAAATCAAGATAACATCGATATGAAACTTTTGACGATGTAAATAAAAATATGTGTTAGAAATTCAATTTAAACGCAGAAGAAGTGACAGCAGCAGTATTACTTACTGCCTCCTGTTCCTCTCAGCCTCCCTGAGGAACTGTGCAGTTTTCTGTGTGGCCAGTCTGTGGTCCGCACTTTGACCGCTGAGCAGGGGTGATGTGCATGGCTGCAGGACACTAGGCTCTTCCTCCCCCTGCTCATATTCAGTTAGCGTTAGTAAAACACAAGTGCTGCTCATGCCAACAACCTCAGGTGTAGATTTTTTGCATTTTCAAAAGTCCAGAAGTTCTGTCCAATAATAAATTCACAGTCTACTCAACGACATTGGCAGCTGTAACCATGTTATTTATACAGCATCCATTATCGGACAGACGCAAATTTAGCAACAAAAGCTCTGAAAAACATTTCAAAAACAATGAAACTATTAATGGCGCGCGTATGTCAGAGTCCTGCATACTACTGATTAGCGCAATAAACAAATCTGTAAAATTACCAAGCAGTTTCGTCTCTTAAAGCTAACTTTGCTACCTAGCACTGACTAACGTTAGCTCTTTAGACTTTCAGATGGCCCGAAAACTGAAAGTAAAACGCGCCAAAAAGAAAACAAAACATATCATTCAAATACAGCCGCCTGACTAATGTAAGGCAGTTTAGGAATAAATGAAATAATGAGCACTATGACAGATACCGAGTAATGTTTATCATCCTCCCATGCAGTTGCTAGGGCAGCCATGTTTGGAGTGGAGTACTTCTGCAGTCACTGGTTTGTACCAGCAGAGGGCGCTGCTGTCATTAAGGGACTGTGGTATAACAAGTGACTGTAGAAGAACCGTTGACTGCACGTAGCTGTGTATGACTGTATGCATGTATATGTATATGTATATGTATATGACTGTATATAACCACGAAGAAAACCTTACACAAACATGTTTCATCCTTTCAGCCAGTGTGAAGCTGTCACATGGATACCACGCTCACTCCTTAAATGTTTTGTTATTCATAACCACAATCTTTTCCTGCCACTGCCATGTGGTTTTATTCCCAGCCTTGTAGTTTTGCATGTTTTCTAGAAGATACGCAAAGTCAAAAGCCAGAAAAGTCAGTGAGCCAAAGAAATATTGAAATCTTCCTTGAATTAATAATCTTTCAATTGCTGAAAGTTGATTTTAGTGTGGCCCAATAAAACTTACGAAGTATAAAAAGTCTTCAAAGAGTATTATTCCGTGTTTTCCTTTCAGTCTCTGTAAACCAGTTCTCGAGTTATAAAATCTGACGGTACCCTGCAGCTTGATAGTTAAAGTTACCTATATGCCTCTCACTCTCTAAAATAACCGCCTGCGCAGTGTACCGAGGCCTCGGCTATTTCTGTAACAGCTTTTTCACGATGGCCAACAGCTATAATTATTATGAGTCTTGCCAAAGTGACAGTGACAGAGACACTGAGAGAAAGAGAGTGAAGGCAGTATAAATAGAAACCTGAATCCATTATTGAGTGCAGATATTGGGGATGGTCTCTCCCTCGGGTGCAGAGGCAGAGTTGTGATCGCAACATAAATAGCAACCGCTCTCCTTAATGGAGAGTGTTACAATTTCCTGTCCTCATCCTCAGCAGAGGGACCCACTTAATTTGATAAAAGAGGCAATCAGATGACTGGTTGGCATGACAGATCAAACAAGTGGGTACAGCAGAGGATTTCCAGACCACATAGTTTGTATCTGCATACAAAAATGTAAATGTCAAGGAGAACAAATGAAAGCAGCTTGAAGATGACATAACTCGTTCCAGTGTTAAGGCATTAGCTCGGCAAAACAACTCATAACTCAAAGTTCACCTACTACCACGTGTCTATATCTGGCTGTCATAAGTTAAACGTGTGATTAGATATGTGTCATAGCAACAGTACAGGAGAAATACTCAATATAAAATTAGCAGTAGCACAGAGTGGAAGTTAAAAAACAGTTGTTTAATTCAACATTTTATTCAATAAATCCCGTGCACCACCACCGTCCTGAGATAATGTTAGCTGAGGGAAGTTGCATTAAATCAGCTCGACTGAAACACCATCCAACACTGGACACAGCGTGATATTCTGAGCAAGCTAATGGCTCAGCCACAGGAGTAGAAATTGCGCAGCAACCTCCTTGCAAGTATAAAAGAGCATTAAAAAATAATATTTAAAAAAAATGTGAAGTTTCTTTTAAATGAGAAGCACCAGATATGAGATTTTCTAATGATTTATCATAGTTAATTGCTGTGTTATCAGAAACAGATTGCATGCAGTTGCCATCTTGACCCCATTTGTTTGCAGACTGATAGCAGAGTGACTCCAGCTTCTGGAAACATTTTATGGCAGGCTTTAGTGAAAGCGTTTGTATGCTTGACAATCTTATTGGATAAAAAAATAAAGACAAAATTTATTTGTCTTTATTTAAAACGATTTTTATAGTTTCAAAATAAAGTGCAATATTCACTATAATATAGTTTCTAATGTTTTGAGTCCTAAAATCCTGCCATGATGTTTCTTTACCGCTTATCCAGCTTAGAGTCCCCGGGCACTGGAGCCTATCACAGCTGTCTCTGTGTGAGGAGTAACTCAAATAAATGACATACAAAGAACTCAGAGTAAATGCACTTTTTCTTTTTTAGAATTAGGTCACAAAACCGATTAAAACTTAAGTCAAACTTTCGTAAGTCAATGTTAAAATCATGTCTTAAAACTGGAAGGCATGTGGATGAGGCAATACAGGTAGGAGAAAGAATGAAAGAACCTCTGACATGACCTCTGACCTCTTACTTAAGAGCCAATGAGCTATTTGGAAATGTTATGACACACGATCGCTGTAAACTGAGTGGACAGTTTTGCATTCTTGAACGGTGGAAGTATCAGTGTCACTCATGCCAGATCTTTAAATTGAAATTTATGCCATTCTTCAAACTGTGTGTGTGTTTCCCATAGGAAAGCATGAACACACACATACATGATGGCTGTTTAACAATCTATCCAAGGGGACTCCCATGCCTCTAGTTTTAGTTTTAAATGTATTAAGTTATATCTGCTACCTGCAGGTATAGCGGAGTCTTGTGGAGGTGCCCAGCTAAGATATTTATGGACAATAAAGATGTGAAGTTTTCTTTATGCTATTACCAAAGACATCCACAGTATTGAGGAAGTTGTCTGGGCTCTGGGGCACAGCAAAGCACATCTCATCCCCTCAGGGGATGGGAAAAACTTCTTACTGATAGAAATAATGTCAACTAAATTTTGTTTTTGAACCCTTTTAGGTCTTGGAGCTCTTTCCTTTGATTGCATGCCTGCCAAAAGTTCAGGCTTGTTTTACTTTTAGTCTCTATTCCTGTCCCCCTTTTTATCTTCTTTGCCTTCTCCAACTGCCTCTTTTCTTTTGCCAAAAATGAAAGAAAAAAAGCCCAATGAGACCTACTCCAGCTGTCCCAACATCCAACTAACTGAGAAAAGGGAAAGCGACATTTCTCCTGTTCTCGTTTCGTTGTAAGGTTGTGTCTTAATTTTGCACCCAGATGTAGGTGTGACAGTGAAGCTTACAGAAAAGTGTTATTTAGCTAATGCAATAGCTTATCTGTTGCCCATTTAACAGGTTCATTTGACCATGCATGCGCAGGCAGTTGCACATCCATCACTGTACCCTAAATCTCAATCTTCTAACATGTCTTCAACATAAAAAACTGAGTGATCTGCATTGTAGTGGAGTGGATTTTTGTCCACTTAAGACAGTTCCAGTCTGTGATGTGACTGTCTAAACAGATTTAGGTCCTCACAACATGAGCAATGCCGTGCACCCGCATACGCAGAGTTTGTTCTGACACCTGCTGTAATTGTATACGGTGCTACAAAGCAACACGATCTGACTGTGCCCTGCGCATGTTGAGCATGTTAGACCCATACAGGATGCCATCCGGGGCGGACACATGCATTTCTGTATGTGTGTGTATGTGTGTGTTTGTATGCATTTCAGTAAATCACTTGTGTTCTAAGGACTTGAGTAGGCAGTAGGAAAGTGATCAGTCTAATTGCTTTTCCCGCTGTGCTTCGTACTTGTACGTCCTCTCTGACGTCAGCACATAAATGTTTCTGCAAATGTTTCTTTCGCTCTGACCTTCTGGTCATTTATTGTGAGTGTGTTAATGCCTTTATTTCTTTTATTCTTGCCCTTAACATAACCATATTTATCGTCTGCAGCCAGACTTTGTAGGAACTCTTGCTTCAAAAATGTCAGTTTTGCACCTCTTTCAGTGATCAGAGGAGACGTCTGAGGAGAAGCGATATCGACTTTTCTCTTATTCTTACTTTTGGACAGTTGACAGTTAAACAGTTGCTTTATTTCACACAGCTGCAGGGCATGAAATGGGGGTAATGACTGGTCTAGAAAGCAATAATGCAACAGCTTGGACAGGGTGAATGTTTGGCATGCAAACCTCAGCGGTCTCTGGAGTCCTGCTAACTTCAGTCATCCTCTCTTCTGACCTTTCATTCAACACCACCAGTGGGCCGTCGTTTCTGCTCATCCAGCACTCCGCTCTATGCAGGATGGCTGAAATCAGCTGCAGTATCATTGCACCTTTACTTGTTAAATAAGTGGCAGTTTAATAAGAATCATTAAAAGGAGAAAAACCTGGTGGCCTTAACTTTTTATGAAAGGTTGGAAACATTTTAGTAGCATGCTTGTTGTGAAAAACGTATGCGCAGCGTATTTGAACTGCTGATTTAGCCCTTCCTTTAGCTATTTTTACTCTCTGACCGCATTGCTAATAAAAATCATGGTACAAGTTCCTGAATGAAATACTTAAAGGAAGCTATATCAGCGTAGGCAGGAAGTCACACAAAAATGAGTAGACGCTTGAGAGATAACAACCCTGAATGTCATACAGGGACAGTCACAGCCGCACTTCCAGTCATGCCGAAAGCTATACATTCTGCTTAGCTTTAACAAAAAACTTTATATTACTACCAACACTTAGAAACAAATCAGGTTTTACTGTTTGCCTTCCTTATACTATCCACTTTTATGTGAGAGAGCCTCTGGATAAGAGGCCCTCTCACATGACTCTTTACCTCAACAACCCTCTCAGATAAGGGATGTACAAGCAAGGCTTTTCACTGCTGACCTCAGATAACCTGTAGAGAGGGTTATGTTGTTAGTCTAATGCTTTATATAGAGTGGCGGGGCTCTAAATCTTACATAATATATACACACATGCACCGCACATACCTACGCCCAATGTGCACTTTTATGGGTTTTAATGGAAATATCTAATCAGCCAATCACGCAACAGTAACTCAAATAGTTGTTACAGTGAAGGTGTGCAGAAGAGTATCTGTAAATGCATAACACAATGGACCTTGAAGCAGACTGACTTCAGCAGCAGAAGAGAACACCAGGGGCCACTCTTGTTAGCTAAAAACAGGAAACAGAGGCTAGCGCTAGCAAGGCTAGGTTTGGTCAGAAATTTGTGTAAACAACGTGAAGCGTGGCTCCATCCTGTCTTGTATCAGTGTTTCAGGCTGTTGATTGCGATGTAATGGTGTAGGAGATATTTTATTAGTATGCCTGTAATACCAGCTTAGCACCATTTCAGCACCACATCCTACCTGAGTCTGACCGTGCCTTTATGACCACAATGTACCCATCTTCTGACGCTTCCAGCAGGATAACATCCCGTGTCACGAAGCTCAAATCATCTCAAACGGGCTCCTTGAACACATCAGTGAGTTCCCTGTACTCAAATGGCCTTTACAGTCACCAGGTCCAAGTGTAAAAGAGCACCTTTGGGATGTGGTTGAAGTACCTATGATCTATGCATATCTAAAGCTTACCCAAATAAAAGATACAACAGAAGGAGCTAACATTACTTCATATGCAAATATGAAGTAAGGTTCCCTGAATGGCTGTCACAGAACTGTTAATTTCATCAGCTTGGGAGTTTTGACCATTAGTCATATAATTGGAGGCAGTTAAATTTCTTTAAAGACTTTAAAGACAAGCTTTATGGAAGTGTAAAGCTGCCACCCAGACAAAAGAAAAATAGAGCCATATCACGTTATAAACAGGGGTGCACATAAGGAGTCCGCAGGTGCGCCTGGGGTGTCAAAATAAAAGACGCGCACCAGATAAGAAGTTGCAATGTGCATTTGCGTACATATAAAAGGCACTGTTTTTGTCCGCTAGAGTGGGATTTTCATGGCATATTCTGCACCACATCTCAGTGCGTTCATCATTTGTTTGAAGCCAGCTCACCTTCTGCAACCACTTTTCCGAGAATAAGTGCTTCTTTTGCGGTTCAGAGTCTTTCTAACATTTCTTTGGAGGTGGAGGAACACCAAAGTAATTGCTTAAAGGAGCTTGCTTCTTCGACATCTTCTAAACAAATGTCTGTCCTCCTCCAGAAAATCCTACTTACGCAAACGCGCGTTGCAACTTCTTATCTGGTGCTTTTATTTTGACAGCCCATGCGCACCTGCGGACCACTTATGTCAGGGGTGTCAAACTCAAATACGCAGTGGGCCAAAATTCAAAACTGGAGCAAAGTCGCGGGCTAACATTAATATTTATTGGAAAAAAAATCTTCCTCCAGATATAAGAATGAATCTTTTCTTATGGACTCAAATAAGTTTTGCTGGAAAACTGAATATGGAACAAGCAAAGCTTAATACTAAACAATATATATATTAGCTATATAATACCAGTAGGCCAGCTCTGATAGTAATTTGGTATGGCTTCGCGCGCCAAATGTAATTAGGCTGCGGGCCAAATTTGGCCCGCGGGCCAGAGTTTGACACCTATGACTTATGTGCACCCCTGGATATAAAGTGAAAGGTTTATTGTTCTAACAAAATAAATGGTAAATGGTAAATGGCCTGTATTTGTATAGCGCTTTTCATGTTTTTACAATATACTATCATGTTAGTACAATATACTTTTCACGTTTGAACAACATAATATCTCGTTATTACAATATAATATTTATATTGTAAGAATATGAAAGGTTTTTTGTCATAACGTGATACTTATTTTCAAATGTGAAAAGTATATTTTTAGAAAAATAAACTTTTCACGTTATAACATGATATAGCTCTTTTTTCTTTTGCCTGGGTGGCAGCTTTATGCTTTTGTTAGGTTTTGTATTGTTCATTGTCATTTATGCTTAGAAATATTTACTCATATATGCTTAGAAGTATATAATCATTTGTAGATTGAAAGAATGTCTCATCCTAGGAGGTCTGTAACAACTCTGTGTAGCATGAAGAGGGGGGTGCGTTCACTCCTCTACAGAGTGTTCTGGCATAGATCACACACCTCCTAGGAGAGGTCGTATCTTCTCTTTGTTGATATATGGCATAGCAAACACACGTATATATCTCTTTAAGTATAAGAGCCTTTTGTTCAGATGGACCCGCTGGACTCCTGGCACCAGCTTTGGGGAGTCTTCACAGGGTCACATCTTGACCTCACACACACACACACACACACACACACACACACACACAAAGGCAAGGTACTCTTTGTGTGTATGTAGACGTCATATGTTAATGAACCTATGCATATTCATGTAACCTCAATAAAAGAGTAGTGTTACGGGAGAACGGACGAGAGCAACTGGAGTCAAGCGAAGAAACGGCGTTTGTCCGGTTCTCTCCCGTGCACGAGAAACATGAAGAACTTTGCCTACTCGTGTCTTGCTTTTCTGTGTAATTATATTGTCTTCAACGTTCCAGCGGATAGGTTCAAGCTACAAACCTATCAGCTTTCTTACAAATATGATGAAAAACCCTATTAAGTTCTTTTAAAATGGAAAACTGAAAATCAACCAACTATACAAAAATGTATAGTTGGTTGATTTTTTTTTAGTCGGTCCTGCTTTCAAAACCTCTTAACTTGTACATTACAACTGAAATTTAGATTTTACTTTATTACTTAGTATTGCAACTAATTATCCACAATCTAGTTTAACGAGAAAAATAAAGTCATATCACACGGCTCAGCCCTCATGTTGGACATGTGTGTGCTTGAGCTCTGGCTAAAAGGATGCTTTCCACAGAGTATCCTCATGGGATAAACACGATCCGGCTATATGCAGCATGTGTATGCCAGAGTTTCTACCTATAAGTTTAACTCTGTTAGAATTTCACATCAGTGCTACTGCTAGCAAAGTTTGCCTGACAGCCTGCTGAGGTTAAAACAGCAGAGCTGCACTGTTTTATTTTAGCTTTCCTCTTATACCCCTTTTTTAAAATACACTTCTAAAACTAAATGTTAATGATGAAAGACTAACCTTTTTCCTTATACACACAAGCAGATCACATAATGAAGTGGTGAAAAATATGCTTTTGTGTGTTGGGATCCATTTTTTGCATCTCTTCAGTGTTCATGCAGCCCTCTCATATTAGATAATTAAGGAAGTTTGAGAGATGACCCAAAAACAATGTTTCTAACCTCATTATTAGATTAACTCAACATTTTGTGTGAAATGTTACTCAGATAACTCATTCTGAAATTAAACCAACAACACAGGATCCTGGAGCTTTCTTCCCTTTTCCTAAATTAACAAACTTTTACATTAAGAAAATCCATAACTAATTGAAAACTATGTTTGTGATGTCAGCAGACTCTTGCTTCTTCTTTGGAAAAGTAAATTGTGTTGGAGTAAAATCTTGTGGCATCTGTGTGTTTTCTACAAGCTGATTAAGCATTAACTGGAAGAAAGTGAATGAAGACTCACATGGACATTGTTGTCATTGACCACACGCACAGTGTGTGTGTGTGTGTATGTGTATGTGTGTGTGTGTGTGTGTGTGTGTGTGTGTGTGTGTGTGTGTGTGTGTGTGAGTGAGAGAGAGAGAGAGAGAGAGAGAGAGAGAGAGAGAGAGAGAGAGAGAGAGAGAGAGAGAGAGACAAGTGTTAACGTTACAGAGATGACCCATGGGGCTTATAGGAGTTGATTGCAGAGATGCCACTCAGGGTTCAGAGAGTGTGCTTGGGTACATTTAAGTGTGTGTGTGTGTGTGTGTGTGTGTGTGTGTGTGTGTGTGTGTGTGTGTGTGTGTGTGTGTGTGTGTGTGTTGGTAGTTTACTATACTTGTGGGGACAAACAGCCCTCGTGGGGACCAAAATCCCGGGTCCCCATGAGTTTGAAGGCATTTTTGAGACTCAGAATGTGGTTTTGGTGTCAGGGTTACAATTAGGTTATGGTTAGGTTTAGGGTAGGGGTCAGGGTTAGGCATTCATTTTTGATGGTTGGGGTTAGGGTAAGCAGCTAGGGAAAGCATTATGTCAATGAGATGTCCCCACAAGGACATAAATACAAACGTGTGTGTGTGTGTGTGTGTGTGGTTTAATGAGCAGTCTGTCTGCTCTAAAGTCTGTGGCTGCTGGTGTCACCCTACTCCGAGAGTTTTATTACAGTTTAACACAACTACTAAGACACCTCTCTTAAAACTTTCTAGCTTTTTGTCAAAAGTGTGAATGCAAAACCTCCAACTGATCAGGCAAGTTGCAACGCTGCAAACAGACAGCTTTTTGTTTGGGGAAACTATTTCCACAAACTCATGCACAATGATCACATTTCTTTCATTCAGCTTGTTTTGTCCTTCTCTTCTGGGTCATGGATACTTTGAACAGAAGCTCGCTTAATCAGATTGTTTAATGATCTACGGGCTGATTGGTGAGTCTCAGCAGTCAGCCAGAATCCCTTTAAAACAGACACTTAGATTTGGTTTTCTTTGACCAGCCTTTGCATGGTGAGTTTCACTTTCTTCCTTGTGGACACAGGCTTATAGTAACAACAAGGTATAAAAATAGATTTGCTGCAGGAGCCATCACTCAAATAATTTTCCTCTGAATTTCCCTATTAGCAAAACCACAGAGAGTCTGTGGAGACTGAGTTGAACAACTGCTTCTTGTCTTGCTCTTCTCATCCTCCTCATCCACTAGCTCCCAAACACACACACACACAGTCTTCCCACTCTGCCTCAAAGACTCAGCAGATCCACATCTTGGTTTCAGTGCACACCACACTGTGCAGTCTGAGCTCGTACTGTTTATAATGCTTTCATCACTTTCATCATTAGATACAAGCCAGAACAATCTTTAGTACTTCTGCAAGCAACAACACCCAAGCTGTGGTTGAGTTTAGCTTCTGCCATCTGCGGTTACAACTGTGCATCACATGTGTTCAGAGTAGTTGAAAAAGAGTATATGAAGTCTGCAAAAAGTGTTCAATTAGGTGATTTCTTTATTGAGTTTAACAGTGATCGATTAAAGCCTTGAACATTTTGCTCAGAGAATGTGACGTGAGTCAGACTGCGCCACTATCACAGCTTTTTACTGCTTAAAAATGGCTGTCAGTAGGAAATAAGAAGACTTATCTTTTCATTCTGAATATAAACCCAGCCTCTTCACATCTCTGCTCCTTTGAACTACTGGTGCTTATCTGGAAAGGCCTCTGGAAACCCATACCTGAAAGATTTATGAGAGGCTTTAAGTTCAGACACAGATACAGATGATTCAATAAAGAAAATGTATGCATCATGAAGCACACTGACGGGCTATTTCAGGGCAAACTGGGGTTTCTGCTTTAATTCTGGTATGTGACCACATTATTTTTTGATTTCTCCCCTCCCTTTACCACACCTGTGGGTTTCCCTCAGAGTTTCATAGCCTGAGAGAGGAGAACAAAAATGAGCAAACAAAACAATGCTGTAATTTCACACACCACCCTTCATAATTGTGGATTGTTCTCAGACACTCCCTTATTTGAGATGTAACGTCATAACAAAATTGTCGAAGAAGTAACAGAGATATGATGTAAGCTTGAAACCAGGAGTAGAACTACCAAAGAAAATTCACAGATAAAGGCAGTGGACACAGACAGAAAAGAGAAGCCGTGAAAGCTCGGGGTAAGGTGTCGGCTGCACCAGTGAGATCGTGAGTAATGGACACCAGCAGGCTGGAGCATCAAATTTATCCTCCAGACACTGGATCTGTCGCCGCCTGTGCCCAGCAACTCAGGATCAGAGCGAATGCTGCCGCCACTTTTTGGTTAGATTATCAGCTACTGATAGGTGCCGAGGTCGGGAGTGAGCGAGAGAGAGAAAGCGAAAGAGACAATATATGTGTGTGTGAGTGTGTGTATGTGTGTGTGTGTGAGTGTGTGTGTGCACACTTTTTCACACGTGCAAATCAGTGTAAGCCTGAGCAACAGAGGCATGACAGAACATTCCAACAAGTGAACCAGACAATGAGGCATAAAGCTGAATGAGTGGGATAGGTTTGACGTGTGTGATTGGAAATAACTGTGAGGTTCAGGAACAGGGCCGCACCCATCCTGTCATAAATGCCTACCTTTGCCTCTCCCTCTTCTTCTGCCTGACATTGACTCACATTGATCCTCGAGCGAAACCTTTCCCAAAGCCCATGTTCTTCATCTAGTCTAGTCTCCATCTAGCACTCCTTCTCCTGGTGCTTGCTCGTGAAATCTGGATGCCCCCCCACCAACCCCCAGAGTTATGTATTACTTGCACAGTTGCCTCACAGCTGAGCTTCTGAGCCACGACTGCTCTTTTATCTGCTGCACTTCTGCACCCACATACTCAGGTCTGAGTTCGTTTCAGCGCCGCAGAGCCGCAGAGAAACACCGGGCAAGGTGCAGTACATTGTTACGAGACAGAAAAGGAGGTACCTTGTGGAAATTATGGATTCTCAAAAGAGAGCGCAGGCGGCTCTGATGAGTCAGTGCTGCTTTGTGGCAGATGGTTTGGCATTGGCAACAAATGTGGGCGCCGCCAAACAATTTCACTGATCAGGAGGAACTGTTGTTGTACAAGCTGCATTTTAATGGAAGCACTGAATGGAAATGGAAGCATTTCTTATCTCGGGAAAACGCTTTTCTGTAATGTAACCTGAATGCTTTTCATTAGAGCAATAGAAGAGGAAAATATTCTGACTGTAATAAACATCCGAAACCAGAGAAACGCTTTCAGCTCGACGTGCTTTCTGTGAGGCAGATAGAATTTAAAAAATAAAAATAAATGTGAGCATCTGCTGTAGCAGAACATGACTGCCACTTTCAGATGATTCATAATGATAAGGCAGGGAGTGCAGACGCTGATATCGGTGTTTGTGTTTGCTAATTTAACTCACTTTCCTCTTATCTAGCCTGTAAAACTGCAGTTCTCTACAGTAAGTGGCAATAACAGTTTAATGTGCGTGACTGATAAATGAAAGCTCAACAACTTGCATCACAACATTTATAAAGAAAATAGGTTTAATTGGTGAAACAACAATATTGTGCTGTTCCACCTTTTGCTGACCCGACTCTATTAGTCCCCTGAAGGTGTGCTGTGGTATCTGGCATCAAGAAGTTAGCAACAGATCATTTAACTCTGTTTAAGTTGAGATGTGGGACCTACATCTCCGACTACCTCACCGACAGGCCACAGTACGTCAGGCTGAAGGACATCACGTCGGACACTGTGGTCAGCAGCACAGGAGCACCACAGGGAACTGTGCTGTCCCCACTTCTCTTTACCCTGTACACCTCTGACTTCTGCTATAACTCTGAATTATGCCACATTCAGAAGTTTGCAGATGACACAGCCATCATGGGGTGTATCTCGGATGACCAGGAAGAGGAGTACAGAAGTCTGGTGAGGAACTTTGTCACATGGAGTCACACAAACCACCTGCAACTCAACACTTCAAAGACCAAGGAACTGGTTGTGGATTTTGGGAGGTCCAGAGCAGGTCCACTGCCAGTTCAGATAGAGGGAGAGGAGGTGGAGGTGGTCAACAAGTACAAGTACCTCGGGCTGTGGGTGGACAACAAACTGGACTGGTCATGCAACACAGAGCACCTGTATAAAAAAGGCCAAAGCCGACTGTACTTCCTCAGGAGGCTGAGGTCTTTCAACATCTGCAGGAAGCTCCTGAGGATGTTTTACCAGTCAGTGGTCGCAGGAGTCCTTTTCTATGGCGTGGTGTGCTGGGGGAGCAGCACAGCAAAGAAGGACTCATGCAGGCTGGAGAAACTGATCAGGAAGGCTAGCTCTGTGGTCGGCATGAAGCTGGACACTCTGGTGACAGTGGCAGAGAAGAGGACCTTAAAGAAACTGATGGACATTATGAACAATGCCGGGCATCCTCTGCACACGGTCGTAAACAATCAGAGGAGCCTATTCAGCGACAGGCAGCTTCTCCCAAAGTCAAAAACCAACAGACTTAAAAACTCCTTTGTCCCACACGCCATCACTGGAGGGGAGAGGGAGGAGAAACAGGAGGACAAGGGAGGGCAGGAGCAACTGAGTTGTAGGTGCTTTTCTACACGGTGCAATATTTGCAATATTTGTTTTTTGTTTTTTGTCTCTTTCTTATATTTGACTGTGCAATAATCACTGTGCAATATACTCACTCAAATGAGCAATCCTATTTATCCATATTGTATATTCTGTATCTATATATGTGTATATGTGTATATATGGTGTATTTATGCTTATATCCTTACTCTCATTCCCCTTAATGTATCTGTAACGTGCAACTTCTATCGGTGCTTTGCTACTGGAAACTGAATTTCCCGGAGGAACCCACCCGAGGGATTAATAAAGTTTCATCTATCTATCTATCTATCTATCTATCTATCTATCTATCTATCTATCTATCTATCTATCTATCTATCTATCTATCTATCTATCTATCTATCTATCTATCTATCTATCTATCTATCTATCTATCTATCTATCTATCTATCTATCTACATGGATCGGACTTGTTTGTCCAGCACATCCCACAGATGCTCGATTGGAGTAAGATCTGGGAATTTGGAGGCCAAGTCAACACCTTAAACTTGTTGGTGTGCTCCTCAAACTTTTCCTGAACCATTTTTTTTCTTTTCGGCACTGAACATTATCCTGCTGAAAGAGGCCACAGCCATCAGCGAATACCGTTTCCAAGGGTGTGCATGGTCTGCAGCAATGCTTAGGTAGGTGGTATGTGTCAAAGTAACACCCCCATGAATGACATGACCCAAGAATCAGACTGCCTTCTTCCTGTAGTGCATACTGGTGTCAGGTGTTCTCCAGGTAAGCAACGCACATGCACATGATGTAAAAGACAACATGATTAATCAGACCAAGCCGCCTCCTTCCATTGCTCCATGGTCCAGTTTGGATGCTCATGTGCCCATTTTTGGCACGTTCAGTAGGGGAGAGAGGTCAGCACGGGCACCCTGAGAAGCAGCACAAACGTTTTCAGCAACTTGAGCTAAAGTAGCTCGTCTGTTGAAGCACACCACACAGGCCACTCTTGGCTGCCCATGACGCTGTGACTGGTTCACCACTGTTCCTTCTTTGGACCACTTTTGATAGATACTGACCAATGCAGACAGGGGACAGCCCACAAGAGCTTCTAACACATCAACCTTGAAGACGAAATGTTCACTTGTTCCCTAATATATCCCACCTACTAATATGTGCCACGATGAAGAGACAATCTGCATTATTCACTTCACCCGCCAGTCGTCATAATGTCATGTCTGATCAGTGTATACAGTTCAGCAGATTAGTCTTTTAAAACCTATGCAGCAGGATCCAGCACAATTGTAGTGAAAAGAAATATCATGAAGCCAGAGACAGTGATAAGGGGGATGAAGTCAGTTTACAGTTCTCTATATCAAATCATTCTGAGCTTCACACGCTATAAATGAGCAGCCTCTGGTCTCTGGAGACCGAAGTTTCAAATGCCTGATTAATCTCTGTGTAAAATGACTCCTGGCTCTTTCAGCGTCAGTGCTGCCAGCAATCGTTTACTTTGAACAATACTTGAGTTTCAGGATGCCCACTCTTGTGCATGTTCGTGCCTGGACAGCTACCAGTATCAGCTGCACCGGGCAAGCCAAATTAGCTACAGAGCATGAGTAGAAGAGCGATGAAGCAGATCCGTCCAAGAGTATCTTCAGAGCTGAGTGCCTGATATGAGCATTGAAATCACAAGGGACAGACACAAAGATAGAAAAATATCTGAAGTAAAGCTTTCAGAGCACACTGGGGACTGAGCATCCACTATTTCAACAGTACATTTACAGTCTGACAGATGAGAAGCACTGAAGCCATACAGCCAAAACTTTCCCCCAACTTTCCAAAAGCAAATTTGGAAAAAAATTTAAAAAGCAGATCTCAGACTGAGTGGGACAGAGCTCTGCCTACTTCAGTTCTCTGTTTTGATTGATGCACAGTCAGCAGGTACTGATCACATGACCTCTGGGGCCTGCTGCTAATGTATGTAAAAGTTTACTGATGTGTACCAGAGCTTGTCTGTGCACCAGAGCTTGTCTGTGCAGAGCTCTAAAAGTCAAAGCCACCTAAAAAGACTTTGAGGTTAACGGAGAGTCAGAAGAACTGAATTAGCAGTGGTAGTCAGAAGCCCTGCAGCAGCTTTCTGAACAACCTGCAGAAGTATTTATTCACGAACCCTTACAATTGTTCTGGAAGCAATCTCGTCTCATAAACAAAGTCTGTACAATATTAATTTCCCTGATAATTTTGTGTGGGATGCGTGTCGGCCACAGTTTGGGCAGCACAATCTTAGGTTTTTTAGCTCCTATTAAATAGTCCTGCTAATAATTGATTACCTGGCTTGAATTTCCTCAAACATCACTGTGATCATGCCCTCCGAAAAGTTAGATTTTCTCTTTAGAGACCATCCAAATGCAGAAAGATACCAATTTAGGGTGATTTGAAATTTTGCGTGGGTTCTGTTTGGGTACTCCAGCTTCCTCCCGGAGCCCAAAAACATGCAATTAGTGGGGTTAGCTCAAGTGGTCACTCTAAATTCCCCATAGGTGTGACTGTAACTATGAATGGTAACACCGGGCTCTCCGCATTAACCCTGTCTCAGATTGCCGACCTGTCCAGGGTGTATCCCGACTCTCGCCCTATGGTAGATGGGATAGGCAAAGGTGTAAGCGCCCTGTCCCTGTGACCCCGATAAAGAGAAACAGGAGAAAATGGGATTCACACAACCTGTTAAAGCATTTTTTAGAAATCAGTCCTTAAGTGCACCATTGTGCAGGAGTTCTAGTCTAAATCTACTACTTTTTTAAATAACTGAACTACCTCCAGATCAACGCCAGTAAAACCAAGGAACTGGTGGTAGACTTCCGCAGGCACAAGCATTCTCCACTGCAACCACTGAACATCCAAGGTATGGACATTGAGGCTGTGGACAGCTACAGGTACCTTGGTGTTCATCTGAACAATAGACTGGACTGGACTCATAACTCAGACGCCCTCTACAGGAAAGGGCAGAGCAGGCTGTACCTGCTGCGGAGACTCAGGTCGTTTGGAGTGGAGGGCCCACTCCTGAAGACCTTCTATGACTCTGTTGTGGCTTCTGCTATCTTTTATGGTGTGGTCTGCTGGGGCGGCAGCATCTCTGCTGGGGACAGGAAGAGACTGAACAGGGTGATCCGAAGGGCCAGCTCTGTTCTAGGATGCCCTCTGGACCCAGTGGAGGTGGTGAGTGACAGGAGAACGGCGGCTAAGCTGTCATCCCTGTTGGACAACATCTCCCACCCCATGCAGCAGACTGTGACAGCACTGAGCAGCTCCTTCAGTGGGAGACTGCGGCACCCACGGTGTGGGACGGAGAGATTTCGCAGGTCTTTCCTCCCCACTGCTGTCAGACTCCATAATAAAGACTTTAACTGATCAAGCACACACATCCATACATATGCAATAATGCTAAGTGCAATAATCCTTTCTGTCATCGTTGTATTTTTACTCAGTTGTATATAGTATTTGTATTCTATTTTTATCTTATTGTATATTTATTTTTATTTTATTCTACTGTATATAGTATTTTATTTTATTCTATTCTGTACAGTTGTGTACTGTATTTATTCTTATTGTATTCTAATTTTTGCCTCATAACTTTTGCACTGTCCACTTCCTGCTGTGACAAAACAAATTTCCCACGTGTGGGACTAATAAAGGTTATCTTATCTTATCTTATCTTATCTTAAATAAATAAATAAATAAATGAGGCATCAAATATCAAACAATTAACTCAGCAAACACACAACACACAACATACAACATACAAACAGGAAACCAGGTAAAAATCTCAAATCTCAAAGGCAATAACAAAGCAGAAAGCAGAACAACCGCACCAGTGTACTATACGTGGCAAGCGATTACAATATAAAACAGGAAGTGATCGTTGGGTTGCCAATAGGGCTGCCACGATTAGTCGACTAGTCACGATTACGTCGACTATCAAAATCGTCGACGACTAATTTAATAGTCGACGCGTTGTTTGAAGCTTTGTAAGATCCCAAAAGACGCAGGAATTAGTAGGATTTAAGAGTGTAATAACGGACTGAAACAGAAGATGGCAGCACTGCATGTACAAGGATGCCAGCTGCCGTTAAACCCCGAAGAAGAAGAAGCTCTGTCCCAGAATTCATAGCGCGGCCCAGCCCAGTTTCCAACAATGGCGGCAGCTAGTTAGTTTTAATGTTACTCTTATTATTCTTTCTGGGTCACAAAATAAACGTTTAACATATTTTCAGGCGAGAATGTAGCTGTGTAAACCTCAAATATCTGCTCAGTTTATCAAGACACCACATATTTTCAAAAGCGCTCCGACGTTTTCGGAGACCTCTGTTACCCACTAGCTCGATAGCGAGCCGGGGGCTAGGCTCACTAGAGCCGTGAGAACACCGGACTCCCGGCAGATCGTTTTCAAACCCACTGCCCTCTTTCGCTACTCAGGTTAAATATATATAAGTCACTTAGATAACTTAAAATGTTATTGTTTGGCTTTTTTTAGTATTTTATTTGTTCCTGAGTAAATCAGTTTGGCTGAGATTAAAGTTATAGTTCTTACACAGCTGAATAAACGTCAAGCAGACAGCTGATTATCAGAAGTGTGAGATGCTGGAAAATTTACTCCAGTGTCCCGTTATATTTTAGATAGCAAGGAGTTGATTAAACTTCACCGAAACAATCTGCAGATTTCATTAAAATTGAATAAACTATCATCTTGTCTTTATTTTTAGTTAGCACAGACCTTAAACACTTAAAGCTGTAAGCTAATGATAGTTATATAAGAGCAGATGCTGCTGGTGCAATAAGCTGTAGTTTTACGTCCAATGGATGATGATCTGATTAGTCGACTAATCGCAAAAATAATCGGTGACTAGTCGACTATCAAAATAATCGTTTGTGGCAGCCCTAGTTGCCAACGTGGATGTAACCACCATGACGTCACCCACAGGTTTTAGAATCCATATTCTGAGGTTTCACTTTTAGTTTTTTTGAGCTATGTGGATAAAACACTGCAGTGTTAACTTATCAGCAAACACAAACAAACTTGGTTGGTTAGAATGCTGCGTTCAGACTCTATGGGTGGACTTATTAATGCAAAGTAAAAGACTATTAAACACTAGAATTTGAGTCACCGGGTCACGCAGAAGAGCTGAAAGCACGGCCATGAAACAAAAATAAATAAATGAATAAACAATAATATACTGTAGCATTTCCCCTTTTTCTTGTTTCACAGGACATGTCAACTAATATTAATGTGACAGATTGCAGAACTGCATGAAAGGCTTTAACATAAACCTTAGCAGAGCTGCAATATTCATGCTTGTAATCAAGCCACTTATTTTTGTTGCTCCACATATTTTTTTTCTTAATTAATTCATGAATTTATTTATTTCTTAAGTCCAATAAAGGCAAAAAATCAGTGAGGATAAATACAAATATTAAAAAACTTGGCAGGAAGGACACGTGCGTGTGTGTGTTTGCGGATGGTGTGTGTGTGTAAGTGCAAGTATGTTTGCTTAATATTATTCCTGAAGATTTAACACTGTATATTAATGAGCCCATCTGAGTGTTAGATCCTCTGTCAGAAGATGACCGGCCTGTGTGTCTGTTGTGCGCATGTGTGTTACATTAGTGTATTTGTTGTGCTAATCACTGCCATGCCAGCTAATTCCTCCTCTATTTATATGAGTGTTATTTTGACAGCTGACTCAAAGCGGAAAGTTTTAGTGCCAGTGAGCTTGGAGAGCAGAAAACTCTATCACACATACACACAATAGATCATTTATCCCTCACAGTCACCCACACACAATTAGCATTGCCCCATGCTCCAATCAACGACTATGTGCGCAAGTCAGAAAGAGAAAAGGCGATGTGGAGACTGTGTCCAGGCCACACCAGTGTCAGATTCAGACCACAGTGATCCCCACATTAATACCCTGCCAATCTATTTTAGCTGAGGAGTCTCTTATGTAATCTGTCACGTTTTCCCAGCACCCCTTTGTCCGTCACCACATTGTCATTTAACAGTCAGCAGGTGCTCCTCTCATCCAAAGAGATGCAATGTTGGACCATGAAAGTAAACAGCAAAGCAATGAGTGACCCTCTGGTGAATTGATGCAGAGGATAATCTCCATATAAACTCTGTTTAAAAGGGACGGCGATGACAGATTTACTGTCCCAAAGCTGTGGGGCTGCGAGCAAACACAGGAAGACAGCCAGGAACACGAGCATGCAATGTGGTCTGCGTGTATCCACGCTGAAAGCTTCATTTGAAATATATAAGAGGGGAGATGCTGACATCTGGCAGCTAGCAGTTATGGAAAAGTCCAGATTATTGGAGATTAAAGGAGCTCCTGTTGCATTGAGTTTAGGACAGCACCTTACCACTTGCATCATTTATACATTAAGCTTGCCAGTTATTATTTTTAAGTCAGAGATAAAATGCTTAACCTAAAAAATGTCAGATGAATAATGAAAGACATGCTGGAAACATGCTGGAGGCAGGGTGAAGGTATGGGCACATATAGCTGCCAGTGGACCCAGGTCACTAGTGTTTATTGATGATGTGACAGCTGATAGACGTAGCAGGATGAATTGTGAAGTGTACAGGGATATACTCTCTTCTCTGGTTCAGCCAATTGCTGCAAAACTGATCAGACTTCACTGTGCAACTAGAAAAGGACCCAAAGCATACTGCAAGAGCAATTCAGGAGTTTCTCAAGGCAAAGAAATTGGATATTCTTCAATAGCCATCTCAATCACCTGATCTCAGAACAGCATAGCATGCATCTGAATTACTGAAGACAGAACTGGATGAGAGAAACCTACAATCAAGCTTAAGTGAATGTGGCTGCAGTGAAAGCAGAGCATCTCAAGGGAGGAAAACCCCAAAACAATCAATTCTCAATCACTAAACACAATGAAATCCATCCTTGAAACTAGAACCAGACAATGTTATTCTTAAAGAGATATTTTCTTTATTAGAGAAGTTAAATGACTAAGCAAAAAATGGAAACATTGCCTATTGTGTCATTGCATGAGAGCAAAGTCCAAAGAAAATTAGTTTCAAAAGCAGCAATCAGTTTGTCCCTGAACATTGCTTCTATTGATGCTTTTTCTGTGCAGTAAGTCAGACCATCTGACTAGAAAATCAGGTTTCCTTTGAGTCGTGACCGGAGAATTCATCCATTTATAAAGCTTTCGAGTCTCCTGCTGCTGTGGGGAAGGCCAGAGAGGATCGAAGAGACGGCAGACTGACAGCCACACACAATAACGCAGGCAGAGCTCCTTCAGTGACAGACTGCTGCATCCTCGATGCATGAAGGAGCGTTTCCGCAGGTCCTTCCTCCCTGCAGCTGTCAGACTGTACAATCAGAACTGCTCCCAACAAACATAGATGTCTACATCTGCGCTGTAAGTGCAATAATTTAATCAACCGATTCAACCTGGTTCGCCTCTTATCTGTAGTTATTTGTATTTAATTTATTAACTGTACAGTACTCTGTTTATAGTAACCATTGTCCATATGTAAATATGTAAGAAAAATTGTGTATGTTTCTGTCCTGTGTACTGTTTGTTTGTTTGTATATATGTCTTTCTGGCTGCTGTTACAACCAAATTTCTCCTTGTGGGACAATTAAAGGATTATTCTAATCTAGAGAAAAGCAGTAAAGCGTTAAAAAAGGACAATAGACCAGATTTTTGTATTCATATTCATGTCTTGGTTTTGTATGGTAGCATTATCCTGCTTGTCTTGGCACTGAAGCGAGCTGAAATGGGTTGAGTGGCACACAGAGACAGGCTGAGGCACGGGGAAAGAAAAGGTGTCTGGTGGTGAGTTCACCTGCAGGTATTCAGACACGGAGGAGCACGGTTAATGTAGGACAGCTTTCCAGCAGGGCATTATTCAGCCCTAAATATAGACAGGGCAGAAGTAGGCCGAGCTGACAGCACTGCCAAAAGCCATAAAAATAAGACTTGATGTGAAGCCTTGTGTACAGTGAGTGAGGACTCACGGTTACACGTTCAATCTTCACTTTCCGCTTTCTTTTTTCTGCCCTGATTGAATGTGCAAATGTTTAAATAAATTCAATTAGCTGCTATTTCTGAGCTGTACTGAGCTTGTACATAATAGAAAAAGGTGGCAAAACAGTGTCAAAGCACCGTAATTGTGAAAAAAATATATACAAAAATGTCATTTTTATACTGGAAATGGCAGAAACACATACCTGTATATACACTTTGCCAAAACAAAATCAGTCTGGAGTTTAAGTGACGCATCATAAGCATCGCTCTCAGATACAGAATATATGGAGCAGGTGATTAAAGCCTCCCACAGAGTCACTGATATCAGTAAGATGAGATGTCTGCGAAGAACCCAAAGGATACTAAAAGACAGTTCTCACCCCAGCTGCAGCCTGTTCACCCTGCTGCCATCTGGCAAGTGATACAGAAGTATCTGAAACCGCTAAACTCCAGACAGTTTCTCCTCTCAGGCTCTGAAAGTACTGAGCTCACCCTGTACACTTCACAAGTAATGGCTTTATTACTTTATCACTTGTCTGTTTATTCACTCATATTTAGTTTTCTGGAGGCATGCAGGGGCTTCATTGCAATTTCATTATGCAGCCTTGTGTTACACAATTAAAATGAGGCTTGAATCTCAAACTCCTCTGTATTAGCTCATTTGTATTAGCTCACTGATTGTTACAGCTGTAATCGCAACTAGAGAAACAACAGTCTTCAGAGAATTTCTCAAACATGTCACCAGCTCAAAATCATATTCCTGAGCAAACCTCACTAAATAGCTAACTGATCATCTGCAAGGGAACGGCTTATTCTGAGAGTTTCACTCAGGATTTAGAGTGTCACAGAAACAGCACTCGTGGGTGTTGCTAACAACCTTCCTATGGTCTGTGACAGTGGATTCATTTCTGTAGACCAGAGTGCAGCATTTGAATCATATCTATCTGTCAGACTCCAACCTACTCATGTAAATGCGGAGTCGTCTTCAAACATTAGGGTTAATTATGGAGTTCCACAGGGCTCTGTGCTTGGACCAAGTCTATTTACATGATACTTATTTCCTTTAAGCAGAATTATTATAAAATATTCATTCATTTCATTTCATTCTCTCCCACAGAGATTCTTTTCCTCTCTTTTCTTTCCTTCACCCCAAATGGTTGTGACAGGGGGGTAAGGGAGATTTTCCTTCTCACCATCTCCACGTGCTTTTTAATTGGAGGTCATCTGATTTCTCTATTTTTGTCTTGTTATTTAGTTTGTTTGATATTGTAGGTTCTGTAGCCTGCGATATAAAGCACACTGAGGCAATAGTTGTGAGTTGGGGATATATAAATACAATGAATTTAATTAAATGAGGAAATCTTTTCCCTTTTTTTTGGCTGATCCTTAAGGGGTCACCACAGCAAATCGTCCATCTCACCCTATCCCTAGCACCCTCCTCACACCAACCCTCTCCATCTACTCCTTCAATACATCCACAAACCTCCTCTGTGGTCTTCCTCTTTACCTCCTTCCTATGTACCCATGTGTAACTCTGCACCTTAAAGCAAGAGATGGAGAAAAATACATTTGCAAACACTTCAAAGTTAAGCAGTTAATAAGAATGTGTTGGTGGAAATAAGGGCATGTCACTATTTTAACAGAGATATGAACAGTTTCATCCTTTGAATAGGCGTTTTATTATAGTTTAGTGAGAAAGAATGACACAATTTTGAAAGCTGGTAGGGAGCCTGAATTTTAGTAAAAGACAGTTCAGCATGGTAGATTCTCATCATCTTCATTCGTGAGACTTCATGGGCATTCCTCTGACTCAGTACACCCCCTCCCTGCTGAGCTGACAATTCCTTTTCTAGAAACTCTGGCTTTTATCCACACAGCCTTAGTACAAACTTAACATCCTCATATCAGCCTTTCACCTTTTTTCCCCTGCACCCTTTTCAAACTCTTGGACACAGAGCCACTTCTAGTGGGGCTGAGCGACGTAAACACCAGTACAGTGATAAGCCTCGACTTGTTCCGTGCACTTCGACCCAGAAACATCTAAACTGTATATTTCACAATTACCATCAATGAGGTATGTTAGCGTTCCTGCAGAAGGAAAAGAAGGTTACCTGAGCTTTGCATAACTGAGGCTGGAATGGAAGATGTGCGTAAAACCAAATAGATTTTCCAGCTACAGTTACACCTCACACTAAATAAAAACATGTGTCCACTTTCACCTCATGATACCTTTGCTAATTTTAGAAAGGTAATTCTGGGCGTGGTTGTGAAAATGCAAAACAGCAAAGTTCAATTGCACTTCTCAGAAAGAATGGCGGTAAATACTTCCTCAGAAAATTGATTTACCTGTTTATTTGTCTCCATTTCTCTTTTCAAGAGGTTTTTTTTTTTTTTGTGTGTGGCTAGATCTGTTACACAAGAGTGACATGATTTCAGATGGCTACATGCTATAACCACTTATTAAGGCCCAGCCAACATGTATATATGGGCCCCACCTGGTTTTTGCTCGGGCTGGATGGGTACCATGTGGGCATGGGCTCAAACTGGGCTTTTTGTATGGGGCCTACTTGGGTTCTTCACATTAAACCCATATGGGCCATCCCAAGTGAGCACTTTTAGTAGGTCCTAGCTGGGTCAAACATGGGAAACACTTAACTTGGTCCAAAATGGGAAACACATGTAGGACCCACTTGGGTTTTCCACCTGGGATAGACATGGGCAAACACAGTCATTTAAGGATAGGCTGTTGTTGTGTGCCCCAGGTGGGGCAAAGTTAGGTAATCAATATATGTTTTAGTATCGATGACACAGGTGGGCCCCACCTGGTCAAACTAAATGGGTCGCACATGGGCAAATGCAAGTCAGACCCTGAAAACATGTCTATGTGGGCCCCAGGTGGGGCAAAGTTAGGTAATCAATATATTTTTTTAGCACTGATGACATAGGTGGGGCCCACCTGGTCAAACTATATGGGTCGCACATGGGCAAATGCAAGTCAGACCCTGAAACATGTCTATGTGGGCCCCAGGTGGGGCAAAGTTAGGTAATCAATATATTTTTTTAGCACTGATGACATAGGTGGGGCCCACCTGGTCAAACTATATGGGTCACACATGGGCAAATGCAAGTTAGACCCTGAAAACATGTCTATGTAGGCCCCATATGGGTTATGTTAAGTTAATATGGGCATATATTTTATGTGGGCTCAAGATTGTTTAGTATATATGGGACCCACTTGGGTTTCTCACATGAAAGCCATATGGGCAAAACCAAGTGGGAACATATAGTAGGTCCTGGCTGGGTCAAACATGGGAAACACTTCACTTGTTTCAAAATGGGAAACACACGTAGGACCCACTTGGGTTTTTCACCTGGGTTAGACATGGGCAAACACAGTCATTTAAAGAAAAGCGTTTGCTGTGTGCCCCAGGTGGGGCAAAGTTAGGTAATCAGTATATATTTTTTAGTACTGATGACACAGGTGGGGCCTACCTGGCCAAACTATATGGGTCACACATGGGCAAATGCAAGTCAGACCCTGAAAACATGTCTATGTGGGCCCCATATGGGTTATGTTAAGTTAATATGGGCATATATTTTACGTGGGCTCAAGATTGTTTAGTATATATGGGACCCACTTAGGTTTCTCACATTAAAGCCATATGGGCAAAACCGAGTGGAAACATATAGTAGGTCCTGGCTGGGTCAAACATGGGAAACACTTCACTTGTTTCAAAATGGGAAACACACGTAGGACCCACTTGGGTTTTTCACCTGGGTTAGACATGGGCAAACACAGTCATTTAAAGAAAAGCATTTGCTGTGTGCCCCAGGTGGGGCAAAGTGAGGTAATCGGTATATATTTTTTGGTACTGATGACATAGGTGGGGCCCACCTGGTCAAACTATATGTGTCACACATGGGCAAATGCAAGTCAGACCCTGAAAACATGTCTATGTGGGCCCCAAATGGGTTGTGTTAAATTAATATGGGCATATATTTCACATGGGCTCAAGATTGTTTAGTATATATGGGACCCACTTGCGTTTCTAACATCAAATCCATATGGGTGGGCATCCAATGTAGGTCCTAGTTGGGTTAGTGATGGTAAATGTGTACATTGGTTCAAAATGGTAGCACATGCTTATGTGAGGATTCTTCTTCTGTGAAGAGCCTGAGAAAGTGTTATTTGAATAAAGGAGGATTTATTCCAAACAAGCCCATCACAGATTGCGCACAACCCAGGGAGTTCTGAAAGTCAAATTGTAAAAATAATCTCAAAAGAAAGTATGAACATAACTCTCTTTTATAACCTGCAGACGGCACCCATGTGGTACCATTCTCTAAGAAATCACCCTAACTTTAACATATTTGGCACAACCTCAGTCTATCACTTTTGCTACCCTTACGTACAGTCAGATGTTCTTGACCCTTCATTTTTGACCCTCTCAGTATTTAGCCTTGGCTAGCAAATGTACTCAAAGTCCACATTGAGACCTCACGATGTTATGTGTTATCAGACACTACAACCCAGCTGTCAAGTGAGACTATAGGAACTTTGGTGTTTTTGAACATTCAATGTTACTCAAAACACTCTGCACACTATTCCAAATAACTGGTTTGAAACTGGTTACTTTTTAATTTTAGATTTCATTTTATGTACTTAATGTGAACTCTGCATGGTAGGCTGCATGGTGAGGCTCAGATAAGATAAAATAAGGACTTCATGATTCTTCTTAGGTAAATTCACTTGTCACAGCAGCAATAATAAGTGATTAAAACGGACACAAGAGTAGAAAAAAAGAAAAGCAAAAAATACGAATAAAAAACCTAAGATAAAAGTGAATTACACAGACAAAATCCAGATTTGGCATTTGCAAATTAAGGATTACTGGTTGTTCAAACAATTAAGACTATTTACTTGAGCAAACATGCAGTTGAGGATTTTTAGTAGATCAGACACACTCTACTGTATTAGAGAAAAGACAGTTAGTTACATGGAAGATGGAAGTTTTGGTTAATCAGATCCAGTAAAGCTCCTGAAGTATATTACCGATCTGTTAAAATGTTACTCTTCAAACTTGTGCCCTCAAATTATATAACCAGAAATAATTTATATTTTCTTTGAACTAGTGGAAAGGAGAGGGAATGGGGTCTTTCAAGCAGTCACACTTCAACTGTGAAACTCCCTTGTCCTTATGGTGTATTGACACTATTGAAACTTTTCAAAACCAGTCTAATGTTAGAAGAGCTTTTAGGTAAACTGTTATTCTTCTTCTTATCATTATTATATTTTTATTAATTATATTTTTATTATGATGTTGATTTGGGTGACACTTTTTGATAAATATTATATATTACTTTTTAAAACATATTAACCATCCCTATGCTTAAAAAACTTTTAAAAATAAAATTGTTCTTTTAAACTTGTGCATTGTTTGACTTTTAAAATTTTTGTATCAGGTGTAAAACGACTTTTTAAATAAAGTTGTTTTTAATGTGAGCAGCTCCTATTGGCTCGTTTAAAAAGAGGGAGGAGCAGATTGCACCGCCTAGCGTCTAGTCTTCGCGGTCTTTCGTCTGTTGCGCCTTTTCTCTCCCTGGTGTTTAAGAACGTGGAGGACAAAAGGATACCAAAGAATCGAAAACTATGACAAAGGTAAATACTTAAAGTTTGATACGTTTTCATCAATGGTTATTTTAGTAACTTTCTATAGTCGTCCTAAACGGTATAAGGGGGAGAAGCATAACATCTTTAGCTAGCAGGTAGAACTGGGTTAATTTGCTGCATTGTCTTTGGCAAACATAATTTAAAGTTAATTAAAAAACTCTTACTGCCTATATTCTACTCAATAAAGTTCATCTTATCTTATTCTGTTTTCATTGCACCATTCTCTCTATACAGTTTTTGAATTTACACACTATAACGTACACGGCAGTTTTTTTCTGTGCTTCTGCAACTGTTTCTTGGGTTTTCCTATAAGGTTTTTGTAATTAATTTAAAAAATTTATATTATTTTTTTGGCTTTAGTGGATTCCTGCTCAGCTAACTCGGCCATTATGCACTACCCAGTAAACAAAATGGCTGAACAGTATTTTAAATGTCTGAACATGAGCTAGTCATACCATGTTACGTAATATTCATGTGCAGTGTAGCAAGGTGATTGTTTAAATTACAGGAGTAGATGCCTGCAGCTGAAACGGTTTTCTGATCTGAATACGGTAATGTTACCAGATATGCATTGTACTATGGGAAAACGGTGGTGGATCAGTGTGTAAAAAGCCCCCAAAAGAAACACACAGCGTCTTTAGCTCAAACACTGTCTGATCACTCTCTTAGATACTGTGCTGTTCCATCTAGTTATTGGTTACTGAGAAATGTTAGGTCATTAATTAATTAAGAGAGTGCAGCTGTTCAGATCAGATGGTGAAGTAGGAAAATGCAGAACATGTTATTATAGCTGAATGCTGTGTAAAATACTAGTAATAAATCTAACTCCCATTTATGGCTTTTACTACTGTGGGGCTAAATAAAAAATTACAGACATAATGAAATCTGCTACAATTACAAAGCTTAAGTTTAAAACAATTATTATATATTAAGCATTTTTTTGCTCTTTTTTTTTTTTTAAATTCTTTTTGCTAATAATGGACTCAATTTTATTATCAACTTCAAAGACCTATTAAACTTTTAAACCATTAAATCCAGGAAATTAGATGCCCGTAAATGTACGAGACCCTCTTTATGTCTAGTATCCCCAAATATTTAATAATCCTTTCTAAAAGTACACAAATTTTGTTCTTTTCAATTAAATATTGCATGTTCAATGTATTCTTGAGCAGGTAAAAATTCCACTAAATTAGTTTTTGCATATTTTTAAGTATAATCAAATTTTTATAGTTTGCGAGTACTTTTAATTTGGAGATTTTGCCACTTGATTTGAAGTTTGGATAGTGCTTTATAGTCATTTGTAAATGTTTTGAACTCATCTGGCTTCTTAATAATTTAATAAAAAATTAACAAGCCATGTAATAATTTGAAAACCACTAGGGACCACTTATAAAAAAGTAATTCCTTTTTTACTTAAAGGAATTTAGGATTTATGTCTGTCAAGTCATTTGTTCTGGCATAAGTCACCATTTTGATATATCTTCCTGTGACTTTAAAGTCTGTCAGCTAGTTAGATACATTTTTGCACTGCTAGTGTTTGCTGCTTGAATTAGTCAGTTTATCATATAAACACATGCAGTGCCTTTCAAACTTTTAATTACACTGTTCATTTTGTGCATTAGTAAGAGAATCTTTTATATTGAATTATCCTGGGAAAAAACAAAAATGTTTGTATTTTCTCATGCACTTTCTTTCATTTCCTTATCACGTTTAGATTCTTCAAGATCACAAGCACCATCTTTGACATGTAAGTAACTTTCATATTATTTGTATTACTTATTATTATTATTATTTTTGAAAAGTGATGGTCTTTGGGGCATCCTTTTTTTTTTATTGGTATTAAGTATATATATTTATTTAGGCACAGGAGGAAATGATCTATTTTAAAATTTAACATTTATTTAATTTTCATCTTTTATGCTAACAATAATGCCAACAGTGTTCTCTTCACTTGACCCACAACTCTGACAGTTTTGGTCCTCTGCTCTCCTCACAATTGGCTGATTTCCATCTGAGCTGCTACTGTCAACTGCATTAAACTGATTTTACATTGCCTTGTTATTCTAATCTTTATCTGCGTTTTGGACTCCAAACATTCACACCTGCTGTTAGTAACCAGAGCTCACAAGAGTGTAAGGCGTGTAGTTCAATAAAGTGATCGATGTGTTCACTAGCTGATTTCAATAAACCGGTAACTTATCAAATCCATATTTTATAGGAAGTACATTACTGATAAAAGTGGTAATAAACACGGTAACCAATAAAAATTTAAATTTCCAGTTATAAAAAAAAATACTGCAGTGAGCTCGGTTTTCTAACACCAGGTGTGAACATCTACAGTCTTTAAGCGCTGGTAAAGATTTAAAAATAAAAGCATTCAATAACATAACATTAAACAGTAAATTAGTTTGATGGTGTTGACTGCAGCAGCTCAATGTTAATCAGCTGATGGTGATGGAAGCAGATGAGCGTTTTTCATCATGGTTGTTAGTGATGTGTTGGTCAAAACGAAACGGCTCTTTGAAGTGAACGACACAAGCGTGTTTTTTCTCTCTCTCTCACCCTCTCTCTCGCACTTTTTTTCCGCTTCACTCTGCACGCGAGCCTTGTGCTTTGCGCTGGGAAGAGGGGGGAGGGGCGGTTGTTACACACGCAGTAGCACAGTAACAGAGCAGGAGGGAGAGAGAGAGAAAGAGAGCCAGGGACAACAACGTCACATTAGAAAGGTATAGTAATCATCCACAACTATTTTCAATTGCGGATGATAAAGGATTCAGAAAGTTTATTCATGCAGGCCCATATGACAGAGAATGTGCATCTTCTGTTTGTTTTCATATTATAATTTATATTTAATTGTGTTGTGGTTTGCAGTGTTTTGTGTTGTTTCACTTTAAATTTGTTTAAAAGGAAAAAGCTGAAAATTTAAATAGTTAAAAGTTGAAATGTAAATAGTTGTTTTTTTTGTATTATATGATTTATTTATTACATTTTATGTGGAGAGAATAAATAAAAGTATATTTACGGTGGCTGCTAGAGACAAAGCACGTACAAACCCCAAAACACGTAAAAACTCCATAGCACGTACAAACTCCAAAGCACGTACAAAACACAACAGAAGTGCTCCAGGATGCTAGGCACAGTGTTGAGATTTTGTTACCTAGTGGCTACACAAGCCAGGAAGTACCAACGACCGGATTTGGTGTGTGGTAGTAACAGGTAAATGAACAGCTTTTGGAATTTTTTATGAATATATATGAGTGCTTGTGTATAAATACACAAAAAATACACATATGATTTCAATTGTGTAAATTAAGTGATCTAGATAGCTCTGTTTTGGAAGTTCAGTTGACGCTAGAAATGGGTTTTGGAGTTTGTACATGCTTTGTCTCTAGGGGCCACCATATATATTTATATATAAACATATATAAATAAAACCACGTTTCTTTTTTTACATTAGTAATTCCTTTGGTTCATAATTTTATATTGTTGTTAATAATAAATTAATTAAAGCAACAAAACAACCTGAAGAGCCGGTTGGGAGCCGAAAGAGCCGGCTTTCTAAAAAGAGACGAAAATCCCATCACTAGTTGTGTAATATGCTGGTATTGATATGATCAAAAATGAACTGAGTTGTTTCGTATTCTATAGAAATTGTACATCTAATTAATAACAAGGCTTTCTGCTGATGTTATTAATTAAAAATTTATTGTTTTATTTTTAAGCAACAACTTTTTAGCATGCAATCAGTCCATGCTGTACAGGACAGATTTGTAAACTGTGCATACAAAAATAGACTATTTTACAAAATTGCTCTTTCAACAAATGTAAATCACAGCAGATTTTTTTTGTTGTAGGTGCACTGTCACAACTAGAAATGTGGGGGGAAGTCCTCAAAGTTGAAGGCAGAACAGGAAAATACATGGAAATAACAATTTTCCTTTAAATGGTAAATGGCCTGCATTTTTATAGCGCTTTTCTAGTCCCTAAGGACCCCAAAGCGCTTCACACTACATTCAGTCATTCACCCATTCACACACACAATCACACACTGGCGATGGCAAGCTACATTGTAGCCACAGCTGCCCTGGGGCGCACTGACAGAGCACATCAGTAAAGGTCGATCTGGATACTTGATAACTGTTGGTATAGGTATGACATGAATTTGAATCTCCATTATCACAGGTTTTAATTGGGAGGGAACATGCAGATATACAGGAGGACTATAAACAGCAATTCCTATTGCATACAACTGTTTTAGAAAATACCAACAACACTGTTAATTTATCACTTGCTGGTCTATAGACTTTACAGTGTGGATGGATGGAAAATCCATCTGGCTCCACTCTGGCTGAATTGGTGCTACAAACAACTCTGCGCTCGGCTTTCCTGGCTGTGTGTGGATTTAAACTTACACATCCAAATTTTGACCCTATTTTTCTTCCTTTCAGCTGATTGGTCAATTTCATGTCAATCACCAATTAAACAATCCAATCAGAGAACATCTCCAGAAGTTGATTCTGTTCATCTGGACGTAGCATTTTCAGTGGGAGAAAATGCTGCAAGCGCTACGTCCAGATGAACAGAATCAACTTTTGGAGATTTACTTACCTGGATGATTGAGCATGCATCAAGACAATCAGAGAACAGATAGGTTTGGCTGTTGGAGGGCTGCATTACGGAGCTTCAGGTCCTGGAAGAATAAATTCCCTTTTACATACCAGACCAGCATTTTTCTTCATTAGCACGAAGGAAAACAGTCTGTGCGTGTCAGAGTTCTGTGGTTTTTGTGTCACAGGGCTTATAATATGTGTAAAAATCTGGCCAGGGACCATCACATCACACTGCTATCATATTTTTCTGTTGCTATCATGTTTCTTTTCTGAGATGTTGTTACTTTTATGACAGATGTAACGAGAAATCTTCCAGAAAGTTAAATTTTTTATTCTAATCAAATATTTGATTCTGATAACAGATAAAGATTTTTTTTTTTACTTTTGTTCTGCTATTTCATAGTTTATACAAATTTTGGCCAATTCCTATTTATTTTAACCCTTTAGCCCCCAAAAAGTCGCCAGCGACAGGTTTTTCCAAACCTGTCTCGTCAAACCTGAGCTCTGCCAGGGGCCCAACACGCCTGGACTTTTAGAAGAAAAGAGATGTCCGAAAATAAACCACAGGGTCAAATACTTAATTTTGTTCAGTGTTTTAGAGTTATTAATTTGAATTGACTAATTTAAATATTTTATTCATGTACATTTTGATTGCCTTTAGTAAAAATGGCAAAATTTCAATTTCTTTTTTCTTTCTGTTATTAATCCTTGATTACATTCATATAGTATACAGTAGAGGAAAAAACCTACCAGACCTACCAGTTATCCTGCGTAACATTATTGGGGATAAAGGGTTAAGGAAGCGCAATTAATTTTTTTAGTTTAGCTTGTGTTTACTACCATTTTTTTTTTATCACCACACAGTAAACATTAAGTAATATGTAAAGTGTCCATTTATCCTCCATTCCGGTCCATTATCTTAAGCTTAGGCTGCTGCCCCTCGACCCAATCCGGTACTAAGTAGAGAGGCCCAGACTTCGCTCTCTCCAGGCACTTGGCCCAGCTCTTCCGGGGGAATCCCAAGGCATTCCCAGGCCAGCTGAAAAACATAGTCCCTCCAGCATGTCCTGGGTGTTCTGGGTCTCTTCCTGGTGGGACGTGCCCAAAACACCTCACCAGGGAGGCATCCTAACCAGATGCCAGTATCTAATCTGTCCTTTTTGTATGTTCCCCTCAGGTTGCCATGGTAGCAGATACAGGGGAAACAAGTGTAGACGATGCCACAAGAAGGATGATGAAATTCCTCATATCACCTGAGCTGGCTGTGGAGTACAACATGCTTGGCCGACATGGGGAAAAAAAGTTCAGAGATTTGCGTCTTTTTAATGTTGTGTATGGTAAGTTAGTTTCACTTGAGACATTTGAACTTTAGAAAACTAAACTTTTTTAATAAAGTGTTTGAAAGTGTAACTGAGATTGGTTATCATGCAATTTGTATATATTTTTTGAGGCAATAAAGTGAAATAAACATTGTTCTTTGAAAATCATCACCAAATGAAGTAAGCTAAGATTAACTTTACTTTGGCTTGCCCGTTTTTCTTCTTCTTCATTTGCAGAGGCACTGAAGAATTATTTAACATCAAAAGTCAACTTGCAAGAAGCAGAGAAGGCTCTGTCCAAGTGGTTCAGTGGAGCTAAAGACAGAGGAGGACCGAGGGCTGCAAGGGTACAAAATAGACTTACGGCTCTGTAAAAAAACAAACCCTGCTGATTCAAGATAAGCTTTTGAGTTTTCCATCTGACTTTTTCCCCATGTTGCTACAGTTCCAAATATCTAAGGAATTTTGCTGTAGTTTGACATTTCTAGTTTTTAAACGTTTACGCACTTTGGAATACAGTTACGTAAAATCACAGTTGTTGGACAAAATAAATGTGAAAAATGTTGTTTTGTGTACCCTCGTGATTTTTGAAATGGTTTTATTTACAAACTAGATTTTGTTTGCGGTCAGCTTTAATATATTTGGTGTCTTTGTGTCACAGAACCCGTATTAGCCGTCTGAAAAATTGATTTTGTGACTGTTTTACTACATGGGGCCCACTCAGTGCCAGAACTTAGTCAATTCAAACTAGAAATAAGATGCAAATACAGAACCCACTGCTAATGCCATTCCAACTTTTTAGCTCATGTTTTCCTCATGTTGTACCCACTAAGAACTTGAAAAATGGGGCCTAGGTGGGTTTCAGTGTACTTTGCCCAGTTGGGGTCCATTTAGTTCCCAGATTTTACCTATATAACACCGAGATGGGCTTATAAAATGGGGCCATTATGGAACCCGCGGACAATCCCACTTAAAACCCACTTTTTAGCCTATGTGGTACTCACATGGTACCCACAAAACAACTTGAAAGGTGGGGCCTGGGTGGGTTTCTTTGTACTTTGCCCAGTTGGGGTCCATTTAGTTCCCAGATTATACCAATATAACACCGAGATGGGCTTACAAAATGGGGCCATTATGGAACCCGCGGACAATCCCACTTAAAACCCACTTTTTAGCCTATGTGGTACTCACATGGTACCCACAAAACAACTTGAAAGGTGGGGCCCGGGTGGGTTTCTGTGTACTTTGCCTAGTTGGGGCCCATTTAGTTCCCAGATTTTACCAATATAACACCGAGATGGGCTTATAAAATGGGGCCATTACGGAACCCGCGGACAATCCCACTTAAAACCCACTTTTTAGCCTATGTGGTGCCCACATGGTACCCACAGAAACTTGAAAGATGGGGCCTAGGTGGGTTTCTGTGTACTTTGCCCAGTTGGGGTCCATCTAGTTCCCAGATTTTACCAATATAACACCGAGATGGGCTTATTAAATGGGGCCATTATGGAACCCGCGGACAATCCCACTTAAAACCCACTTTTTAGCCTATGTGGTGCCCACATGGTACCCACAAAAAACTTGAAAGATGGGGCCCAGGTGGGTTTCTGTGTACTTTGCCCAGTTGGGGCACATTTAGTTCCCAGATTTTACCAATATAACACCGAGATGGGCTTATAAAATGGGGCCATTATGGAACCCGCGGACAATCCCACTTAAAACCCACTTTTTAGCCTATGTGGTGCCCACATGGTACCCACAAAAACTTGAAAGATGGGGCCCAGGTGGGTTTCTGTGTACTTTTCCCAGTTGGGGCCCATTTAGTTCCCAGATTTTCCTAACATAACACCTATATGGGCATTTAATATGGGGCCATTACGGAACCCGCGGACAATCCTATATGGGGCCCATTTTTCAGCCCATTTCCAAACCATATGGGCCCCACATATAAATGTTGGCTGGGGGAAGGTTGGTTGAAAAAGTCCCTGAAGGTTGCGAAATCCATTTTTATAGACCACAAAATGGTTGCAGGTCGTAAAAGAGATTCATACATATCTAACCAGACGCACTCAGTCCAGCCTCTGCGGCCTGGCGCACACACACACCTACAGTGATCGTGACTCATTAAGAAAGTCCCACTCTCTGCTTTACAGGAGATCCTGGCAGTGACTCATCACAGAACATTCAGGACGGGTTTCACATTTTGGGGATGAACGCTGCCGGCTCTACATGTGGAGGAAGCAAGGAATAAATGTGTATTCGTGAAGGTATCTGTCCGTTTGTGTGTGAGGAAGCTGCATCATCTGGCTGTTACATGACAGTTCTTTACATTTCACCCTTTCACTTTGTTAAACTGAAACGGGAGTAGCTATTACTCGGGAGATTAAACCAAGGCAGCGCATGTGGTGAATGTGGATTTTGTATCAATTAAGAAATCTAAAGTCATACTTTTAGCTGAGTGATGCCTTGAGTTTCTCCCAAATTCACCCATAAACCAAAAGTATAAGAACATCAGTAATTAACTGGCAGGACTGCAGTGTAGGCACCAGATTTTCTAAATAAAACCACCGAAGTTCATCCCGATATAAGACATCTATCGTCCCATAACGATATAAATCACAAAATTTTTACATTTTCTGTAAATTCTGTGAAAATCGGGCAGCTCGACCCGCATGAAGTGTTTCCAGCTGGGCTTCGTGTACCTGGAGTCGAGTGTTTTAACAGATGCATGAAACGATACATTTTTAGACATAAGTTGTAAAGGCCGCTGTTTTCTTTGTGAGTATTTATTACACAGCGGTGCTGCGGGGAAAAGCCTGTTCTAACGTTTGAGTCTAAGGTTTATTTTTTAGCATCTGGCGGCTCTTTTTTGCTTCTCATCCATAAATACTCGGCATAATCTTTCACGTGATTCAGTTTATTTTGAAAAGTCTCAACAGGATCTTGAGCTTTATTGTGAAAAGTTTATGTGGAACAAACAAGCGGACACCCGATGGTTTTACCGTCATTGTTGCTAATGACAACGCATAAAAACAGGCGCTTGTCCATCCTTAGTGTGGTTATATTAAATATAAAAGAAAGAGAGAACTTTAAGAAATTAATATAGCCACTACAGTGACCATCAAAAAGATGAAACAATATTACTGTAAACAGTTTATTTTGCGACACCACGAAGCAAACAATAGCGTAAAATGAAACGATAGACGTTTTTATATGTTATCCGATATATAGCGTTATATCGAACAGCCCTAGTCCAGATCCATCCACTCGATGTTGTCGACTGATATCATACCACACTTGAAGTTAATCCATTCATTTGTGTGAAGCCTTTTTTTTCTAAAATAAGAAAACCTCTGGCTCCTGGTGAAATGTTGATGTAATCCTGGAGGGTAATGTGCAAAGTAAATGACATTGCCACCAGTGGAGCCATAACACAGCATGGCTGAACACCAATCATATCATCTTGGGTCTTTAAATAATTCATTAGATTTTTCTTGTTGATTCTTGTGGAGCATCAAGGGCCTCGCTGATGTGTTTTTGATGCTTTGAGCCTCACAGAGTTAATATACAACGCAGCACATCGGGTGTTGGATACAGAGACAATACTTGTTACTGGGTCCTAATGACTGTAGTCTAGAGAAGAATAAACACTCCAAGGTTCTCTGCACACCAGTCAGCTGCTGTTTTTAATTGCTTCATGCACAAAGTATTGAACAAGCAAGTCATAAATTAGCTTGTTTTTACTTGGGGGCATTTCTTGGAAGCAACTCACGAACAACATGAGCAACCACATCTCAGGGGTCCTCTTTGCTTCACCCAACTCAAAGATCTGCTCAGTGACTATAGAGCAAAAGCAGTGGGAACACTGACTCAATCAGCTGTTGCCTTTTTGCGCTCTTCCACCATTAGCCACAACATTAAAACCGCAGACAAGTCAAGTAACATTGCCTTATTAGAATGCAGAGTTCACTTAAGACACATAAAACCCACCTAAACATTGTTGGAGGTCAAGCACAACACGCATTGTCCTCCTGGGAGAGGCTGCTGTCAATGTGTCAATGCCACAGCGCAAAGAATCTAACCAGAGCCAGGTGCATCAATCCGGCCACCAAACTGCTCAACTCCCAATCCAGTCAGGCATTTATGGGAGACAAGAAACCACATGACACCCCCAGAGGTCCCTTGTGCCTGACCCAGTAAGTCACAATAGGGGTCTCACACTGTGTTAGGCAGCTGGTTTTAATGTTGTGGCTGACTGGTGTATAGGTATTAAAACAAAGAGAGAAAAACCAGGAAATAAAGACATTTGGACAAGACGACAAGTGCAACATGGGTTTATTGTCAAACTGGTTATTAAGACATGAACTCAATTAATGCCATATCAAATCTTAAACTCCGCTGTAGTAAAGTGCAGATTCACATCAAGTTGCCCTGGGTGTCCTCAATACATTTGCTATGTCTGCTTTTTTTCTTTTTAAACTGTAATATGAAATCCTAAGAATTATGAAAAGCCCTTTTTTAAAATTTCCAACCCACACATCTAAAGCTAATGTGCAAATGAGATAATTCACAAAGCTTTCCTATTCTGTATGTAGAGGCATCCTCCCACTCGTGTCTTCAACTCCTCACACAGCTGGATGACAGCTGTATAAGACAAACAGATCTACCCTTGCTCTGCTCTAGTTTGGAGTGTAGGTGTTGTCATGAAAGGTCTTCTGCAGTGATTGGTTGGTTGATATGTTGCTGCACGCGAACAGTGGGACAATGTTTACCCAAACGTTTTTTTTGGGGGGGGGGGGGGGGGGGATAAAAATTATTAAAGAACGACAGTATTTAAAGGTCGGCCATGTATGAATGTTAAAGAGGTCACTTCTGTGTACGAGCCTGCACTCGCCAGCGGTTGTGAACTGTTAGTTTGGCCGCTGTGGTTTCTACTGGCAGTCACGTGCATTGTGGAATCTCCATGAGCGCCACTTCACCAAAATTCCCATTGTCAACAATTTGTGTAAAGTCAAACAAAAAACAAAAGCAAAAAACCCACTCTGCTTACAAGGAACGCACCGTGGGGGGGCACTCGCATTTCTTTCACACACGCACTCGCGCAAAAAAAAAAAACAAAAAACAGTTGCTCAAATTCATTCACTCGTCTTACAACAATCAGTACAATGTTTTTTTGCACCCCTCTCCCCCTCCTTTTTGAGTGAAGTAGGTGGATACTGAAGAAAACGGCAGCAATGAGGTAAACACAAAAACTCATGAGAGATATTGCACAGACAAGTGCCGGCACAGAATACAACAGTCTCTCTTTCCAACAGCCTAGCCTGTGCATAGAAAGAATAAAGCACTTATGGTGTTTGCACGCATTAAACCCTTCTTGTAAAGCTTTGTTGTACACTTAAGTGGGAACGACAAATGAGTCTCGAATCCACAGCACTTGGCAGATGTCCAGATTTGCATGACCAAAAACTAGGTGTATTTGTAAAAGTACAAAAGAACTAAAACAAACAAAAAAAAAAAAAATTCTAATGACTGAGGAAGGGTCCATGACTGTTGGCAAACCAAAAATATTTTTTAAAAATAATAATAACAACCTGAACTCCCAGTATATGTAGAAATGCCTTGAGACTGAGAAGACGTGAGCAGGCAATGTTGAGACTGGGTTGCAGCCAGCATGGAGAAAAATCTCTCAAGTTTCATTTAATAAATAGAAGTCGATGAATATGCAAAAAAAAAAACAAAAAAAAAAACCCCTCAAGCAAAAATACATAAACCCCTTTGCTCAGTTCATCCAGAGATGCAGCTGCTGTTTGTGTCAATGTTGCAATCCACTCCTGATGCATCCCCAAAAAAATTGGGCCAGTTAATCCAAATCATTTTAAGTCCATCCTGGTTAGTTGAGGACTTTTTGTGTGCACTTAATTCTTCCAACAAGTCCATACTCTCCATGTAGTTTGAATTTGCAAACCTAACCCACATAATTGTCTCTGTTTTTCAAGCACCCTGTGGGTGAGGCGTTGAGATTATGTTGCTCCTTTTCACACTTTTCCCCGTGCACCCATCCATTCTTCTCCACTCCTTCACAATCATTATCTGTGGAGCAAGACGAAGGCCTCCAGTTTCTCTGGGATGTTTCCCCGGTAGTCGAGGCCGTGCTTGATGATAGCCCTGGCGGCTAGGCACTGCAGAGTGGTGTGGTTAATGGGCTGGATGACATTCCTGGCCAGCTCCTTCTCATCCAGGAGGTCGCAGGCCGTTTGCTGGAAGGCGTTGGTGCTGTCGAAGTGAGTCCCGCAGGAAATGAGCAGGTTCATGATGTCAGGGTGACCGTTGGATGCCGCTATGTGGAGGGGGCTGGTGGATACAAAGATAATAGATCTGTAAGAGGATTATCCTGTACAACATACAAGCAGACATGTCTTCTTATCCACTTTCTGCCATTTTCCCCCAGAACAAATCTAGGTGAAAACTAAAAGCTGGAGAGTGTGGGTGAAACAGAAGCGCGATATTTAAAAACAGACCTGTTGTCATCGTCATCTCGACTGTTGACATCTGCCCCACACTCAAGTAGGATTGAAGCGACCGTGAGGGAAGGGAACTTGCAGACGGGATAACGGCCCACGCAGGTAGTGTTGCGGTCGACTGCCAAGTGCAGTGGGCTGAAGCCATTCTTACCACATGGGTGGAGCTTCAGGAATCTAGAGATGCAACAGTGTCAGAATGAAAGGCAAAGAATTATGAATATGAACAATAAGTTTGATTAAACAAATGTTTTTTTTTTTTAAAATCAACATTACTGACAGAATTGCAAAAAGCCTGTGGCAAAGGTCAATTAACATCCTGCCGGTTTGCTAAAAAAACGGTTGTATATGTGACTGAAAGGAACATTAACAAAAATCACTGTCACAGGAAACTTTTAGACCCTTCCAACTGCCATATTGTGTACAGAGACATATGTGACCTTTATAAACAACACTGAGGAGATTTTCAATAGGAACACACCTATAGATGGTCTCCTTCTTGAAATGGTCCTGCTCTGCAGTACATGGCACCTTCTCTAAAAGACAAATGAGGTGGAGAATAATTGAGAGGGCCTTGCTGAGCTGAGCAGGGTCAGGAGGCATTGGTCCACTTTGTTTAATGGCTCGTTCAATCTCCATCACACTCTTGGACAGTATCCCCATCAAGTCCTCAAACGACACCGATGTCCCCAAGAGCCCCTTGGCCCTGTCCTGCAGCATGAAGGAGAAGAGCTCAGCGAATGACAGCAGGCTGGAGGAAGTCATGGGACTGAGGGGGTCCAGGTTGCTTTGTTGCATGTCCAGCGCGTACTTCCACAGATTTATGCAGCGTTCGAAGTTTCCAGAGTCAGCATAGACGGCACCACGGTAACGGATGTAGTAGGAAGTGTCTGGGTGTTGTGGACCGAGGATTCGCTCTCGGATGAGCAGAGCCTGCATGCGCATCTCATCTGGGTCAGAAATAAGTCCATCCAGCTCTTCTGCGTTTGTTACCTAGAAAGCAGATTTAAAAAGTAGCAGAGTGACTTGTGACTTCAGCACCAAGACGCATATCGATATATGGGTCTTGGATTTAATCTATATAGCTAATTAACAAAGTTTTAGGCTACATCTCCAATACTAAAGACCAGAGTGTAACATTAAAGGTTTTCCCCAGAAAAATGAAAACATTTACTTTTTCCATCTTGATATCAAAATGTGACATCATGTGAAAAGAAAACCTATTTCAAGAGCTTTAAACACATTGCAAGCCCACTTTAAGGTGGTGCTGGGTAAATGCACTCACCTCTCTAGCATAATCGTATGCCATGATCAGCTGCTTGGGTTCCGGCTTCTGGATGATGTTGTTACTGTCCATGTACCTCAGATCCATGGCTCTTTTCCAGTATTTTAAAGCTCCAAGCAGATCTCTTTTTTTGTCTACAAACGTAGCTCCCAAGAGCTCCAGGGCATCAATGCGCTCTGTGTGCCTCGTCTGCAGAGACAAAATATGTGATTTATGTGATCCTCACACAACTCTACACAAACAAACTTTAACTGTAGGTGACAGGAAGCCTGACCTGCTGATGCGTAGTCAGGTAGTCTACAATATTAGTATGGCCTGTAACACTGGCAGAAAGTAAGGGTGTCATGCCGTAGCCATCCTGCTCCATGGTTGCGCCATACTGCAGTAACATCCGCATGATCTCCAGGCTGCCTGACTCCGCACAGTCGTGAAGCGCCGTGTTGCCTGTGAACAAAGAAGACGCATGTTGTGCAGTGAGTTAAACATAAGACCTAGATTAGCTCACAGAAGACTAGCAGGAATTCAGTTTGCAAATCCATGACTACATCCATCCTATTACCTTGATATAGACTTAAGGAATTTCTCTCTCCATGTTATCATAAGCTGGTAATTAAAAAAAAAAAAAAACATTTAAAAGGCTCAATGACTGATGCTAAAGTTCTTATGGATGCTACCACTTTACATTTATTTATTCCATAAGATGAGTCATATTCACTTTTTTTAGCGGTTTCATCAGTTTTAGAACAGAAAAAGAGAACTTCTCCAAAGGATTTGAGCAAACAGACACACATCACATGAAGTATTTTTCAGCACAACACGGACAAAGAAAAACAACAACAACAAACAAACCAAAAAAAACCATGCAACACAATAAAAAACTAACAAAAAAACAAATAAGCAGTTCAAAAGACAAAGACAAATATGAATGTCTAACTAGGAAGAGCACAAAATGCATTCTTTGAAAGTTTAATCCATTTAATTTAGTTTCCTTTTAATTGATAATGTTCCATTCCAGGGATACCAGAGATCTAGTTTAATCCAGTTTAGCAACAAAAATAAGACATCTCTCCACCTTGGGGGTTTCCCAGGAATTTACCAAACTCAAAACAAGGAAGTACTCCCAATCACACTTCTGTTTAACTCCATTCACTACTGAGACTAAATACAACTATTAAGAGTCAATAAGAAGAAGACAATTAGTCACCAAGCTTCGAGTACCTTGGTGTTATTGTGGTGCTGAATTTCAGAGAAGCTGTTCTGATAACAGTTTCTTACGACTGCAAACTTACAGAGTGAAAATGCCTGAAGCGTGCTTAAATTAGCATATCAGACCACCGTATGGACCTATGTGGTTCACCATTAAGGAAAACACAGGGCCAGACATTTGTACAACAGAAAAGTCTGAGAAACTCCACTGGTTCTTTGGACTGCAGGACGTAAAGGTGAGTCAAGGGCAGATAACTTCCATCATGAATTGTAAGAATATTTAGGGATGACCACAAACTTCCAATGCCACATTCCTCAGATAAAAGGGAGAAATTGCACTTTGTAAGGTGAGCTAAGCTATTGTTAAAAAGAAAAAGGGAGAACCTATTACAAACAATTACAGTGAAAAATGAAGTTCCACCAGCAGTGTTTTCAGTCTTGACTTGTTTGCCTTCGTTGGAGGGTATGTCACATTGTCAGTGAAACCGTGCAAGAGTCACACAGTGGTATTGTAGCCAAGGAAAAAAACAACAACAAAAAAACAATAAAACAAACCCACAATTTGAAAGTACAAAAAATAACATTCAAGATCACTCATGGAGCAGAAGCAGGACCATTTCCACCACTGCTACATTTACTCAAGTCTGGCATGTTAAAAGTAGGTCACTCAGTCCTGAAAAATCAGGTTCAGTTTTCCCCAAAGAGGAAGGGATCTACAGACACACACACGTGCTTACTGAAC
The DNA here is from genome assembly GCF_057382095.1 of Aulonocara sp. 'chitande type north' Nkhata Bay. Taxonomy (NCBI): domain Eukaryota; kingdom Metazoa; phylum Chordata; class Actinopteri; order Cichliformes; family Cichlidae; genus Aulonocara; species Aulonocara sp. 'chitande type north' Nkhata Bay. The sequence continues at coordinate 24,700,679 of NC_141355.1, read as the reverse complement.
TTTGAGTCCCATAAAGATAAGTAAATCCCTTTGAGGAAATTCAACACATGCCATGACTGGGAATTATAAACACTTCAAGCTCACCCCCCTTTTTTTTCTTCTGGTTAACAGTGCGTTTGTTTTTCTTTCTGCTCTCTGAGGCTACTACACACTCAGTCAGATGAGACCAAACAGGGTTAGTTTGGGATCAACCAGCAGTTATATTCTTTGGTTTCTGCAAACATAACAATTCTGGACAGAAAACTGCAGCAGCAGCAGCAGCGCTACAGTTTCCCCCCTCAGTTAAATATGTACAAGCAAAACTGGGTAAACAACAAGAAAGCCATGTTTATACTAAAAAATGGTTTAAACTGACTTTTGATTATATAATCAGTGTTTTAATGTGGTTTGGATAAATAACACTGATTGGAAAAACTTCTAGAAATGATTTAAGATTTGTTTGTCTGCATTAATCGATTCAAGATGACACCTCACCAAACAGGTTATTTACTGAAAGTCTTTTATGAACTGAAAAGTGATGACTTTTCTGAGAAGGAAGTGAGCAGGGCACAACTTCTGAAGCAGTCTAGTCATCTGTGATTATTTTGTCAGGACTGTTTTTCTCCTCTAACTTGCTCACTTTCCTGCCTAAACATAAGCTTTATTGTTTTTGAAAAGTTTCCAGTCATATCTAATAATAGAGATTTACCCTCTTATGTCAATACAGCTGTTTTGTGAAAAGCAGTGTAGAGAGGGTGGTTTGTGCCCTGCTCTTGAGTTTAGTGCTAGTCACAGGAAATTAAGTATAAGCTTCAACTATATAGTTCTGATCACACAAGAGCTAAAAGTAGGGACTTTAATGTGCCAATCTAGGTAGGTATCCAAAGGTCTGTGGTTGTAATTCACTGTAAAACCGTGAATTCAAGCCTACCAAAGCAGCCGTTTCCATAGAAAGAGAAAACAATGAACATCCTGAGAAGTTAAGTGCTTTTATTTTTAACCACACGTATAAAAGACAATGATCTTAAAGACAAATTCTTATTGTTCCTGTATTTAGAAAACACCATCCAAAGTATGAGCTTCCAGACACACCCTGACACACACGCACGCATCCAGGCTGACGTAGCTAGCTTGCAACTTTCCACTGTGAAACCAGAAGTTCATGATTTGCTGTTGAGTCATTTCATACAGGAAAAAAAGCAATTGCAAATTAGTTAATTTTGTCATCCGATAACAAACCCTATATTTGGATGCATGCGTGTCACGTGCATTTTGCCCATTTGTTGCTCGATTTTCTCAAACTATCTGCTATCGGCTCAAAAAAAAAAAAAAAAAAAGGAAAAAGAAAATAGGGCTTATCATCCATGTAGTCAACATTTTACTGTGGAAAGCTTTTTACAGACTCACCTTTGATGCTTTTCCTGTTGACATCTGCCCCTTTCTCCAACAGGTACTGCGCTATCTCCTTGTGCCCCTTGTAGCATGAAATCATGAGACAAGTATGGCCGTGTCTGTTGGCTACTTCCAGGTCAGCATTGTGCTCCACCAGGTATTTCACAATATCCAGGTGGCCGTCAAAGCAGGCCGCCCTCAGGGGCGTTGAGTTGGTCAGCGTTGTGCTGTTGACAGAAGCTCCGTGACCCAGCAGGGACTGGACTACCTTCAGATGTCCCGCTGCCGAGGCAGCCCAGAGAGGGGGCGCCCCCTCGATAGTCTCCCCGTCAAAGTTCACCGATCCACCGACCTCGACAGGAGCACTGCAGCACTCCAGCAGATACTCCACCAGGTCCAAGTGGCCGTACCGGGCAGCCATCAGGAGCGGGGTGGCCCCGTTTGTCTTCTCGCCCATTAACTTGGTCACCTCGTGCCCATCTTTGTTCTCCAGCAGCTTCTGAAGCAGCCGGAGCTTACCATCTCTGGCTGCGTTAAACACCGCGGTCTTTAAATCCATCCCCGAGACTTAAATTCACGGTTTAATGGTAGTTAAAAAAATGGCAGCGCTGTCTGTCAAACAATGGGGTCGACGACCCGTGGATGTGTAAGGTCGCTGTGGACAGGTGAAGCTTGGCAGCCTTTGTTTATAACAAGCTTCGACTTTCTAGCTAACTGTTAAACCAATGCGCTACCTTTTCTTGTTGTTGGGGATTAAAATCCGCAAATAGTTCGTGACTTTCTAAATCTCCAGCTTTAAAAAGTTGACACCACTTAAATCTTAATCTATTTTACTAACTCAGACGTTTTTAGCCCAGTTAGCAAAAGTGGCTAGTCAACTTCCTCGATCCGTTTAGCTAACCGACTAGCTCCGCTTAGCCGAACCACTCTTCACCGCTGCTCATCCACTGACATGTCCGCTCCACTCGAGAAGCCCTTCTTCCTTAGATCTGTCCCCTTCGCTGGTCATTGTTCCCCAGCATAACGTTACTCCTCAGTGGGTTATTTATATTTGCTTTCCAAGGGCCGAAGTGTAGAAATCCACCCCCACCCGTTTACGCTGCTGCTGCTTATGCTAGCTTAGCCAGGAAAAACGACGTTCAGTCAAACAAGCGAGGGGATATCCCCCACTAACCGTGCCGCGTTTCTCTCTCACAGACACACCTCGTCCCCTTCCAAAAACCAACAGGCGTTACCACAAAAACGGCAGGTTACCAGTCGTCCACACAGCCGCTCAACAAGCTGGCAGGTCCGCCAAAGGAAAAGAAGGTAAACAGGGGAGGCTAACTAACCACCCACGGCTCAACCGGATGATCACGACTCGGTTTGTGTCAAATCACAAACCCGACGCAGTCTTTTTTTTTTTTCTCCAGTGGAGCACATGATTGACAGGTGGACAGCCAATCAGAGAGCTGGAAGCCCTGTTACGCAGACAACAACAAAGAGTTAAAAGAGAGTGTTTTTCAAGCACCAATGAATTTTCTTACTACCATAGAAAGAGAAACAGAGGCACAGGAAAGACTCAAATACTGCACTGATAGCTGAGGAAGACACACGGTAATGCACATCCTCAGCAGCTTCCAGAGGCAGTTTGAAATTAAAGAGACAGCATGAAAAATGATTAAAAAAAATTATATTAATGACTATACTTATTTATTTATGTATGAAGTTATTCATTCAGTCTGATCTTTTATTTTTCCTTTAACTTATTTGTTAGGGTTAGATCAACTATTGCAATAAAAACGCGGGACTCACAGTCATTTGGAGATTCCAGTCCCACTAACATCTGCATCAATACCCTGTAATACATTAATCATATATTGTATGCTTTATTTATTTAGTTTGCAAATTATTGTTTTTTGTTAATAACTGTAATATGCTTGGTCAGGACAGTGAGACAGGTTGATGAGGCCAGACAGGATTCTTTGTTGACACTGATGTTTGCAGATGACATTGTGATCTGTAGAAAACAGTAGACAGTAGAAAACAGGTGAAAGAGAGGTTGGAGAGGGGGGAGTTATCACCTTTTTTCAAGCATTTGTCTTAGGTGAATGTAACTGACATGTATAGATAAACCACAAGGCATATAAATATACAATCATACTGAAAGTAAAGTTAAGTCACGTTTTCCTATATGGATATATATTTAATAGAATAAAATCTTGTATAACAATTTTTCACCATAAACTTAATGGGGATAGGTGTCTGATGAGTGTAGTAGCATATAGTTATTTTTGTACACATACCAAGGTCTTGTAATCATATGTAGATGTATGCATACATTTTACTGTATATAAACAGAGAACGAGTCCCTATTGATCTTCTAGTTATATAAATAACATCTACCACCTTTTTATTTCAACTTTTCTCACTTTGATTATGCACATCAGTTTGCCAACAGTACAAATGCACCAAATAATACTATAACTTGGGATATAGTTATAGTTTATAATAACAGAACCCAGAAAACATATCAAGTGTTCAAGCTGTGTTTACCCCTGCACAGCATCCACTCTTCTTTGACAATCTGTAAATATCTGTGAACTTATGAGACCAGGTGTTGGACTTCTGGGAGATGACATCTGTAAAAGTCCCATTCATGTCTGATTCTAGATGCTCAACAGTTCTGGGTGGGTCTGCTTTTTCATATTTATTCATTTAGCTGCAAAATGTTTTCAGTTGGAAAAAGGTCTGGATTGCATGCTTGGCAGTTCAGCACCTGGACTTTTCTACTATGATGCCACGCTGTTGTAATAGCGGAATTATATGATTTAGTCTCGTCTTACTGAAATATGCTATGTGCAGGATCCATCCATCCATCTTCTATTGCTTAGCCAGGTCTGGGCCATGCGGACAGCAGTTTCGGCAGAGATGCCAAGACCTCCCCTCCCCAGCCACTTACTCCAGCTCATCCGAGTGAACACCGGGGCGCTCTCAGACCAGCCAAGAGACATCATCTCTCCAGCGTGTCCTGAGTCTACCACGGGGCCTCATCTAGAGCTTTTCCACATTCTACTGTGAATAAAATGCAGGTTTATGAGTTTTTCTACACAACATTCTACACACTTCCTAAAGATCGAGCTGTGTGTAAATTTGTTTTTTAAAATGAGAAAAATAATTAAATAAAGAATAAGACTGCATGTGACAAAGGAAATAAACGGAGTCTTGACACCCCTGACCTAAAGGAAACCATGAACATGCTTTAGAAAATTGTGATGGCCTTGACAATATCACCCCCCTCAGGATAAAAGAAGCATGAGCAGATTGTGTTATCTAGAAACCCAACACCTCAATGTACAGTTTATTAATTAATGGTGACTAAATAAGTGCAGAATTTAACATTTAAACAAAAAGTTTATTCATCCATCCCACAATAACTTAACAACTTCCCACAATGCCTCGGAGCTAAACCTGTGCAAATGGAAATGCCAAAATTGCACCACATAAAACATGGCGACCTCTGGAGAGAGAATAACAGATCAAATTGATTGTTCTTGAAGTTTTTGTTGTTTTTAATCACTTCTATCCCAAGTAGGACACTTCTATAAACCTGGACAATAAAATGAAACAAGCTTTTTTGGCTTCTTTCAGTGGGATAATATTTGTACACTGAATTTTTTTTTCTTTTCCCATCCCTGACTGAAAAGGTTTAACATATAACCACAATCTTTTAGCTTTCGATCTGTTCTCATCTCTTTTCATATAGCTGTGTATAGTAAAATTATGTAGGTTAAAACAGCTTCTTTATACTTGTGCTTTAGCCAATGTCTATGTGAAAGAGATACATTTACAGTAAGATGTTTGTAAACCACAAATAAAGATCCACGTGATTCCTGCCTGAAAGTCAAACCACCCAGGTGAACTAAGCCCATAAACCATTGCATGTGACCTACACTAGTACAAAAAAACTGCTCACCGAAATTTGTAGTGAAACCCCTAAAAATAAACATGCATGTTTAAGATTTCTTTCTGCACTGCTAAATAAATGTCAAAAAAGGGTGAGATGAGAGTTTTGAAACATCAAATTATAACTCGTATTCACTTGAATTATCTTCTATTCAAGCAACAATTCTTCCGACCACACAAATGTTACAATATTGTTGTACAAAACCAAATGGACAGCGTCGGCTCAAAGAAAGACAGTGACTTAAGGAACTGGTGCACCTCTAACAGCTGGGATTGCCACTTAACAGACAAAACGATGCGGTTTTAAATACAAGAATGAGTCATTTCTTTTTTGTCTGCCACAGAGTCACACAGATGTAATAATAAAAAACAACAACAACAAAAAAAACCTACATCCCATATGTTAGAATTTATGTTGCACACTTAAACCGATCAATATTTCCCCCAATGTAAAAGAGAGCAAATGGAAACAAAGCAAAAACGTACTTTTAATTTATAGAGATTTTCTTTAAGGAATTAGGTTTGCAGTCACTCGTGGTATACCTTCTGCACTTTAATTCAATCCTTCAACCCAACAACCACCTTATGAACAAAGGGTGTCAAACTAATATTGGATTAAAGGACTGCTTACTCTCTGCAGAGCACAGCAAACTCCTTTCTAACTACTATCTAAAATGGCAAAGCCGATCAAAACAAAAAACACAACATCTACCATTTCTCACTTAATAAAGTGAGTTTTAGTAACACAGGAAAAAAATGCAACAGATTTTTCATAAACAAATCCAACCTTCGCACTGAGAGTGTGGCTTTTGAGAGCTAGTGCAGATAAAGACAAATATCTGCAGTATCCTTATAATATGACTACATTTAGTCCCAGTATCCACTTGGGTGCTTATTTCAGAGCAGTTTGGGATGAAAATTGGAACAGATCATGAAGACAGGGGTTAGAAAAGGACACATTTAAAATAAGAACACATTTAGAAATCATTTCAAATATTCAAATGACTTAAAGTTTTTCTTTAGCTATATGGCCGGTGCTTGAACTGCTTCAAATACAGATAGTTACAAGCAACACAATCAAGTCTTCCTCCTGTTTTTTTTTTAATCCTCAAAAACACTTTTAACCCACAACTATTTTTTCTCCTCAAGACTAATTTGCATAAAGTTGTAAGAACAGCTGTACTGATTTAAGAGGCCGCATCAGATTGTAGGACCTGGCCGCTTGATATGATTCAATTACAGATCAGCGCGGCTGTTCCTATGCACTCCATGCACACAAGCTCAAGAACAGACAAAGGAAGTGATGAGTCAGATCTCAGAGGCTGTTATGAGCCCACACGCGTTGTCGTGGTCTTCTTGTCAGAGAAGAAGCTTCGCAGCAAGACCACCTGGCTGATGCTGACCACCAGAAGGATAATGGCTTCTCCGATGGACCAGAAAGCGACGCGGGTATTGAGGTCCTCGGCGCGACTGCGTCCCTGGGCCTCACGGAGGCGAAAGTGTGTCTGATAGTCGATCACCGACTTCAGAGCCTCATGGATGGACACGCAGGCTGACTCCATCTGTAAATGGTGAAGATTGGAAAACAAAACTGATTTTAGATTTTTGGAAGATGGCTGAAAATATTTACTAAATTCATCCACCAGGAACATTAAATCTGCAGGGCTGATAAATATGAGTCTGTCACTTAAGGGAGGGGTGGTTCTTGTATTTATATCATTGGTATTCTTTTGGCAACAGTGGTTTTGGCAGTGCTTTTTAATTATATTTCCTTAGCTAATATTACAGTAGGCAGATGATATTTTGTGCTTTTTCTAGTCTGTCTGAACAGACATATATTTCAGTATTTGAACATCCCACATCTTGCTGTCTTTTTCTGCCTTTAGTTTTGTGCCTGATAAATGACAACCATCATTTACTTAATCTAATGAAACACAAAAAGGTGATAAGGTCAGACATTTCCAGAAGGAGGGGACTAACATCTGCAACATTTAGCAGGAATTTTCCCCCCATTATTCTAAAAAGAATGACTCCAGCTCAGCCATATTTTTAGGATGTAATCAGCTTCCCTGAAGTAATTGCACAAAGTTCAAACGGTCATTTTCTGGGTTTGTCTGGGTCTCTCCAAATGTCTTTTTTTTGTTTGTTTAAAATCGTTCTTTGGTAGATCACTGGTTAGGATCACCGTCTTGCTACATCACCAAATTTCAGCCTTCTTTTAGTTGATATTATCTTGTGAGAGTAGCCACAGTACTGAGATTTCATTTACAGATAAAGCTTGTCTGGTGACCCTTTCTATCTGAATAAAATAAACAAACTCTGCAAGGTGGCTGCTCTGCTTTTTGGGGGTTATTTATCACCAGGATTTATTTGCTTTTAATTTAAAGAAACTGTGTTGGTTCATTTGTGCAACCAGGATGAAGACAGGGTAACCGTTTAGGTTATTTCGCCCTAACAAATACAATGAAGGAAACATCAGTGAGAGAAACAGGCAGTTAACAGGTTTATGTGTGCATCCTCACAGTTTACCTGAGTAAGAGCAGTGACTCTGTTCTCGTTGGGGAAAAGTGGAGGGTCATCGCCAACCTGGAAGTCAAAGTAAACTGTCTTATGGGTGAAGGTGGAGAACTCATTGCTGAAGCAGAATTTGTAGGTGCCGTTCTTGGCTGCTGTGAAGGTAAAGCTGTCATATTGCTTCTTCATCTCCTTATAGAGTGTTGTGCCATCTGGGTCCTCCAAGCGGCAGTCCACATCGTAATGACCACCGGTCACCACCTGGGAATCGAAAGCACAGAAGGAATGAGTAACAAAGCCAAGGAGGGGTAGGATGGATACTGACAAAGTGTTTTTAAAAATATATATGGATAGCGTTTTTGCTTACAGGTCAGATTCTTTATCAATTTCATGTCTGAGTCCTACACATGTTTTCAGTGTCAGTGCAAATTAATCTGAACACAGTGTAGAAACAGAGTTTAAAACAACTGCCCCAACATTTGTTTTGTTACAGCAGAAAGTGGACAGTGAAAAGTTATATATCATCAGATTGTTATTACAGGCTAATTATGCACACAATTAAAAATAAAAACAATCACCCAGATTAATCTTCATTTATTGCACTTTTTCTCTTTTTTGGCAAATACACTTGAGGCACCAGTATGTGATTATTGCACTTTAAAAATAACACAACACTATGATCCTAATGCATACTTGTACAATAATTCCCCACTCGACCTGTGGGCTCGTCAGCCCTTGGTATTTCTCAAGCTTCTTGTATTCCTTCTTCTTGATTCACTTGGTATAGCTACATCCATCACCGTGGCCTTCTTCCTCTGATGGTCCACCATGTGGACATTATATTTGATTGGTTAACCATCACCAGTTTGTTTGTCTGCATCTGGAGGTCTAAATGGATGTTAGCTTGAGTTACTCTCAATCACCTTTGGGGTGTATCCCATTTTGACCTCCGGATTTCCAGACCATACTCGTCAAAGATGTTCCTGTATACGATGCTACACACTTGGTTATGGTGTTCAATGTATGCCCTACCTGCTAGCATCTTGCACTCTGCTGTTATGTGCTGGATTATCTCTGGGGTATCTTTGCACAGCCTGTATGATAGACCTCGACCTCTAAGGATCTTTTGCTACCATGAGTAGTGTTTCTGTGCCGTCTACCCTGTCAAGCTTTAACCAGCCATTGGTAGAATCTTTCAATATCAGCCACTTCTTGTGTTTGTTATACACCCTGCATGTGTGTGTGTGTGTGGTTCTAGTGAAATGTTTAAGGCACATGTCACAGATAATGAACAAGATCATTTAATAGTATTTATTACTTATAACTAGGCCTGCTGCTATCTGGACACCTCTTATTAAATTTAAATATTTACCTGAAGATCTTTCAGGTAGAAGTACAGTAACTGAGTTGGTTTACATTTCTAATGTTTATCAGACATGCACATGAAGCTGTTCATGTCCCTGGGTTTTCATCTTTGACGCCTGATACAGATTTCAAGGGGACAATCTATACTCGATTTAATTTGGGGGGGAAAACGACAAGGATGATTCGCATGGATGGGAGGGATCGAAAGAACAGACACGCACCTGGAACTCCAGGGTGCATTTGGTGCCCATGATGATGTCTTCGTAGAAACACTGTTTAGCGTTGTCTGGCAGCTCAAAAGTTAGCTCGGAGCCGAGCACCCACCCACAAAGCAGCTGGGCCCAGAGCACCTGAAGCAACACCCGAAGCGATCCGTGCATCCTGAAGACTGAGAGCCGACAGCTTCTAAGAAAAAAACTGTAAAAACAACAGATTTAAAACTAAAACCGTCACCGAAGGTGGCGAAAATACCGACAAGGAAAACCCGGACACTGATATAAGCGGCTAGCTGCTAGCTTAAAGCTAACTAGCGAGCTAGCTGGTCTTTATATTTTAGAGAAAGAAAGAAGCTCGGGATTTGTAATATGTTTCAATGGTTGCTGTGTTGTTGTTTTATTAGGATATAAGTAGTAACAGGCGTTAAAATAAATCCAAATATTTACGATTTTAGATTATGTTTTACTTAGAATTACCTACTCACCCCAGTCCTCACCCGGATGCAACTAATGCTAAGACGCGTATTACTAACGACACATCTCATTGGCCGTCATCCGTAAAAGCCCGCCTTTGCTTGCTCTCACTGGTGGAAAAACATAAAAGGAGGAGCCATTGTAACATCACGTGGGCCACAACCACGTAAGTGTGAGCAAAGCGTAGCTTCCCTTTTAGTACCTGAATCCAGGGCTCCAACGTGGCCGCCGGTTAAAATGAAAGTGAAGGCAGTTTGAATGGAGTAGAAATGCTGCTTAAGCCCTATCGGTATAGCATGGTGGTTACATTTATGTTACTTATAACCAAATTTCATTAGACACATTAAATGTTTCGTAACAATTTGGGATATTTAACCCCTATGACAGCGTCACACTCTGGCAACAAAACATCTTTTTTTGTTTGTTTGATTTGTCTTGTTTGTTTTGTCTTTTTTGTTATTACACTGTGCCTTAAGTTTTATATTCATTTATTTTTATATAATGACACAATATATAAGGAGTAAGGGGGTGAAATAATCTTTAAAATTTACCTGTATGTGGATGAATGTGTGAAGAAGTATATTTGGTTGTTGAAAGGAAAATTTTGATTTCATTTATTACTAGAAAAACATTTTGGCTCATTTTCTCAGTTGCATTATGGGTTTAGACCACTTTTCCAAACTACTTTGAGCTCTACTTTGGGTCCTTTCTGTATGGTGTAAAATGAATGCCTGACTTAAATATTAGTGGATAGTTTTCATTCACAATATGTAGTAGACTTGATTTTAAAGGTTATCGTGCCAGATAATGATCTATTTTCCCTGTGTGTTTAAAACAAATATATAGAAAAAATTGTTTTTAAAACATTTTTGCTGGAGTTGAACATTGCAAAGTAACCCCTAAAATCATGAAAAAGAAATATTGCTCTTGAGTACATATTAGCATTTCTGTTGTGAATTGTAAGAATGAAAAACAAAAACAAAACTATATCATTCTATTCATAGCAGGCTTACCTTTTAAATGTTCAGGACAGCTGTCTTCAAACCCTTGCACTTTTCCACTTAGAGATGTTATAGATGGCAAGGAGCCAGACTTACATCGATCCTCTTGCCTTGCAAATAAAAACTCTCCATGCCTTCATTATACATTTACATCCCATCCCTATAAGCATTTATATTTATCTCTCAATCTTTATGCCAACAAAACGCACACTGAAAACACCACAATGTCTTTCTCTCACATCTAATATTCATGTACTCATTTAATACTTTTGGGGTGTAGACCATGCCAACACCCACAGATGTTGTATCATTTTAATATTCCCATGACACAACGCCCCTCATAATGTACGTTGAGTGCATCTTCCTGATAGTTGTGAAATTGCATCTCACCCTGAAAACAAGCTTCACATGAACATGCAGTGTGTATGCAGTGAAAGCAAAACAAGCCACAGAAATCAGTTAGATGGATTTTATGGTTGGGTTATGGTTAAGCAGGAAATAAAGCAAATGCATTATGAAGCAGGTGTCGAATGAAAGGTATCAAAAACAGTCAAAGGTTAAGAGGAAAGACTAGAGTTTAATTAAACGAAAGTGGGAGAAAGTAGGTGTGGAGAAAGGAATGACTTTTTCATCAGACACACTGGAACATCATTAAAATATTCAACTGTGGAACAGCATTGGGAACAGCTTTGCGTCTTTCACTTTCACGCCCCCCCGCCGCCTTTTCTGAACGTTGAAATGATTGGGTCGACGCTCACTCCATACCACTTGGGGCAGTAGTGCGCCAAATAATCGAAAGCCAGCTGTAAATGCGCCTCAATAAAGAAGAGAAGAGGAGCGCCGTAAAGACAAAACAAAGCCACACATTTCAACGAACAGGCGCTGGTCGCTTTTTTATTTTTATTTTTTGTAATCAAACAAATTTCATTCATTATTCATAACGATTACCGGCAATATCAATAAAAGGCTTGCATCATGCCGAGTAGTACGTCTTTGCTGGAGGCCGATGAGGGAGAGTCCGAGGTCCCACCGCCGCTCCTGCACGCTTTCGCCGGTATGGGCCTTGACGAGCAGCACGGCGCTCATAGCCAGACGCCCGAACTAGCTGACGAGAGCCTCCCCTTTCACCACCTCCCGCTCTCCCATTTCAGCCTCCTCGGTACGGTCCTCGACTTGAAGCCCTTGCCACTGCCTCGTCCGCCCTCGGGAGACGAAATTAACAAAACGGCAGCGGCTGAGGACGAGCCATTAGTTGCAACCGATTCCTCGTTGCTAACGCAGGCCCACCACCGCAACCAACACCTCCTTTCTGGGCCGGCTAGCTCCGGGATGGAGCACATCGAGACTGTGTTGCTATACAACGGAGACGAGCGGGACGATCCTGCGGTCGGCGGCGCTCTCCCGCCGGCTAACAGCATGACGATGCTACCGTCCGGCGGGTTCGGGGAGCCGGATTACGGAGAGGCCGAGACATCACTGTTGAACCGGCGTAAGAGCGTAAACACGACCGAGTGTGTGGCCGTACCGAGCTCGGAGCACGTCGCGGAGATCGTTGGCAGGCAGGGTGAGTCGCTTTCTTTTTGACTGCTTGTGGAGCTAACGTTAAGGTGCTAACGGAGTTTAGACTAAACTTTGTGGGGAGAGTTAGGCAGGACCGAATTAAGGGACAAAATAAAGAAACTTGAAGAATCGCGAGTTTATCTTCTAATTAATTAAAGGCGTGGAACAGAAAAGCAACGAGATAAAACTAAGTTATAGCTTTAAAAAAAAATCGTCGCGAAGAAAAGTGGCATAGTCAGCTACTAGCTTAGCATTCCTCCCCCTTCAAACTGGGTCAACAATAACACCCTCGCCCAACACCCTGAAAAAAGTTTACAGCTAAAGTTTTATTGGTCTCCGGAACCCACTCTGTGGCCTCGGTGCAGGAGCTCGCCTATATCACGGGTATGCTGTCAGTGAGCCTCCCCGTAGCCGTGTTTCGCTGAGCTAAACCAGCCTGGGCTTTGTCTCGGAGGAGAGGGCACCATTCTTTTGCCACATCAGCTGCAGGTTATAGTTAGCTCCGTGACATAACCGATATGATTTCAGCTAAACATCCCCTCGCTGTTCTTAGACCCTTATATGTGGTCTTTGTTTTATCTAAACTTTACATAGATGGCTGGACTCGGTTAGTGGGGCAGTGTGATTATGTTTGAGAGTAAGTTGGGGGATGGTGCACAGACTGCGGTGTTGACAACAACAGGAAATGGCTCTGGTAATGATGCTGGACTCTCAACCACTGCTGAATGGAATATTAAATTTATAAGCTATGCAACTTTTATGTGGCATTAATGACTGGAGACCTGTGCTGTAGTGCTTGTGTCATGATCTTTTATTAGTTCATTAGTTTATTAGGAGATGCAGAGTTTCAAGAGTTCAATGTTGAATTTGTGAAGGTTAATGTGGTTCCCTTATGTGTTTTTTAACTTGCCCATGTGACAGGCTGTAAGATCAAGGCACTTCGAGCCAAGACCAACACCTACATTAAGACACCAGTGAGGGGGGAACAGCCAGTCTTTGTTGTGACGGGGCGTAAAGAAGATGTGGCCATGGCTAAAAGGGAGATCATGTCTGCGGCTGAGCACTTTTCCCTTATCAGAGCCTCTCGGAACAGGACTGGCCCTCTTACTGCAGGAGCCAGCCTCGGGACTCCGGCTTTACCTGGACGGACTACCATTCAGGTCAGCAAGCTTGACTTTAAATGAAAAAAAAAAAAAAGAAGTCATTCAGGGGTTGAGAACAACCGTTAGGATGACTCTGTGTTATTAGTGTCAGTATCTAGGCAAAATTATTGTATAAATAAGGCTCTCTGTTGTGTTTTGTATTTTAAAGTGTGGTGTAGCTAACCTTTATCGTTTTAACTGTACAGGTGCGGGTACCATATCGTGTTGTTGGGTTGGTTGTGGGTCCTAAAGGTGGGTATTTAATTTGTATTGTTTGCATGTATGTAACTGCTGAAAGTCATAGTTTTAAAGAAAGTCTCTAAAACAAAAATCAGAATTGCCCTTTAGCTTAATTATATGTTGTTTTAGCATAGATGGCAGGAAAGGTGTGAAACATACAATTTAGGACAAAAAGAGTCAGAAAAACAAATTTCATGTTAGTAGATGCAGACTAAAAGTGTTTTTTGGATGATATAGGCACTATGGGACTGTTCAGTTGTGTAGCTCTGCTATCAGGCCCCACATCTAACGGCTTTCTGTTTCTGTGTTGTCTAATGGATATCCTGTATTTCTAAAAGCCTCTGCATCTTGATATCCATCAGCTCAAGTCCAGAAGATTCCCTGTCGCTCTCAGCTAGTCTTTGTACACATTAGCACCTGTGTGTGGAAAAAGCCCTGAGGCTGATTATGATTTGCTCACTGTCTTTAACTCTTTGCCCTGTTGACATTACCAGCTGTGTGTCAAATAGCATGGGCTGTTTTTTTGTTTGTTAAACCAACCAAACTTGCGATAATACCTGTAGAGGAAGTGGTGACGTGTCAAAAAAAGTCACTGGAGTTGAAAATTTAGGATGAAACACTGCGTCACACAAACACAGAGTCGAGAGGTGTGCTGTGGAGTATTTACAAGCATCAAAATGCACTCTAGGATATTGTTCTCGGTTAAAAACACAGTATTGACATTTGATAAGGTTTCCACACTGGATCTGAATTCAGTGTTTTGGTCAGGTGGTGTGGATTTCAGCCAGATGAGTCAGTAGGCCAGCCTGTAGTTGAGCACTGTAATTACTGCACAGCTGTGCTGTTTCCATTTTCAAAGCAACACACACAATGATTAAATAGATCTGAGTGTGGGGCGCTGGTTTGACTCACTGGGTTGAGCAACGGTGATGCATATGCTATAAGGTTAATGCTGAGGCCCGCTTTTGAGTTATGTCTTTCTCCAAGCTTCTCTCCTGTCCTGTCCAAAAAAAAAAATCTATAAAAAAAACAACAACCAAGAAACAAGTGTAACTGCCGTAAATGCACAATACTGTCGTTTAGAGCAGGGCGATATGACCAGAAATATTTATCACGATATACATTTGAAAATTTGCGATAACGATGTAACTGACGATATAATTGACACTAGACAAAATACTTTACAACTCCACAACTTTATTTGTGCAAAAAAACCCATCAATGTATTTTCACTTAAACAAGCAGCTGTTTTTTTTATGTGCATTAAAGTTATATAAAAACTTAACAGTGCAAATTCCTTGCTGACAGTTTAACCAAAAGGCATTTCCAGTGGAAATTGGCCGACATATTCTCAGTATAACCATGTATAATATCCACGAAACTTAAAAAGAGGTTATACACACACAATACGGTAATATTATGTTGAAGCGCAGTACGTATCACTCCGCGAGACTCCTGTCTACGATAGCCGTAATGCTCCGACAATCCATCAAGCGGTGCGGGTTCGTAGCTTAGCAAAGTCGTACTAAAACATTCGACAGATTTTCGAGTGCGGTGTACCACATAAAATCGTTTCGAGGTCAGTAAACACAACCAGAATTCATACATAAGGCACATGGGATTATAAGGGGCACTGTCGATTTTCAGGAAAATCAAATGATTGATTTTAAGTGTGCCGTATTTTCCAAACAACACGGTAATAACGACGGCCCGCTAGCATGCGCTACCAAAAATAGTGCTTTGTTGTGTATCTGACGGACGAAAGCTAAACCAGTTCCACACCACTGAAGTTGCAGCATTTTTACAAACCAATTCTGGTTCATCCGTTTCATTTAACGATCCACTTTCGCTCTTCTCATTCTGCTTTTTCTGCCATGTGTGTATGTAAACAAAGGCACTGCACATGCGCGTTTTACCATATTCTATCGTGATATTTCATTTTCCTATCGTTGCCCAAAATTACACCGGTATCATCATGAACGGTATGATATAGCCCAGCCCTACTGTCGTTGTGATTAAAATCTTGAGTATTTAGCTGTGACTGCAGTTTCTGTGTGACTCAGCTTGGCCTATTTTGTCAGATTGTCAAGCTGCAGTTGTTAAAAGACAAACAAGTACACAGAGCTGTTAGTGATGCAGTCTGAGATTTTGATGGACTATTATTTGATTTATGAGATTTGTACCACCAGCTACTAAAAATTAAGTGTCCATGTGCCATTTGTTTGCTTTACATTGGTGGCTGCTCATATTAAACATGGACAAAGTTTCTGATCATGAGGTTAAGGTTAGGTGACACTTTTGTTCAAGCACTTTTTTTCTACTCTTGTATCTGTGTGACGTCAAAGGGGGGAGGGGTATATCCCCAATACAGCAATCTCACTGCTCTGACTATGAGGACCTAAGCCCCGCCCACGTCATATTCAGACTCTTGAAAATGTGAAAATGAACATATTATATCCACTTCAAACTATAACCGACAGTCATGTTGCAAAGTGAGCAGAACGTTGATTGAGTCTTTGTATTGAACATGTGTCTCTCATGTTTTGAGTGAAAGAGCTGGTCTGGTCATATCTTTCAGGAGCAACCATAAAACGCATTCAGCAGCAGACCCACACCTACATTGTGACGCCGAGCCGGGACAAAGAGCCAGTGTTCGAGGTTACGGGCATGCCAGAAAACGTGGACCGGGCGAGGGAGGAGATAGAGGCCCATATCGCCCTCCGCACCGGAACCTGTGGGGGCATCGAGGCTCCAGGTGTAGACAACAATGACTTTCAGTTCAACGGGACAGATGTCAGCTTCGAGACATCGGCTGTTTTGGGAGAGGCCGGATGGCTTCAGGCAGTTGCATCATCACCAGGCGGCGGTGGCTTGCTGCCACTAAACATCAGCGGTACTCAGCGAGTCAATAGCAATATCAACAATGGCGCCAGGATGTCTTCCAACTACCGCAACGACAGCTCCAGCTCCCTGGGCAGCGGCACCAGCTCAGCCGATTCTTTTTATAGCAGCGGGAACGTCAACCGACTGGCAGACGTCAGCCCGACCGGCCCGTTTAATGCCAACGCTAACAACAACAGCAATGGCGGCAGTGCAAGTTTCTGGTTTGGCGAGGGCCTTCTTCCCGTGGGGTCTGAGGAGCTGGTTGGGCTGGGAGGTGGAGGCTCCTCCTCAGGATTTGACCCATTAACCATTTCCACTGCCCATTCGTCACACCCTACTGCACAGCCACACATCTGGAGCCCCTTTGTGGACCACCAGCCCCTCCAGGCCTTTGATGCTCTTCAATCTCAGGTAAGAGAAATTTAACAGCTGCAGTTTTATGGCCTCCTGTGCAGTTTTATTTTAGTCTTTTTATGGTCAGCAGCGTGCAGGGGGAGTTTGATATGCAAATTGCAGGCTCAGAACTGTGATTTATCACAGATGTGCATTTATAAGGATTTTGTTATAACATTAGAAATCCCTTAAAAAATGATGGTGGATATAAAACTTGGTAAGCTAAGTTAATATGTTGTTTCTCACTAACTTATTTGCCTGCATAGCTCAATTTTAACATAAACTTTTTGATGGTGTCCATTTATCTAATCTTCAACACCTATGATGTCTCCAGACAAGCCAGCCTGGGACACCCCGGCTCTCGCCAACCTTCTCTGGGACCGATGCCCTGGAGCATCCTCAGGCCCAGCGTGTTCACCGGGGACCGTTTGGCTCGGCCGGGGCTCTCGACGCTCACAGGTTCCCCTCTTACAGCTCAGCCTTCTCCTCCTCAAGTGAAAGCACCGCCTCCTCTTCCTCCCCTCCCGAATCCTCGCTCGCCTATCGACTGGGGCTCGGATCAACAGGGAGGGGACAGGATTTGTGCGTCCAGTGTATGAATAACCAGGCGATCGCCGCCTTGGTTCCTTGCGGCCATAACCTCTTCTGTCTAAATTGTGCCACCCAGATATGCCAGGGTCCAGATGCTGTGTGCCCTGAGTGTCTGTCCCCAGCCACCCAGGCCATTCAGCTTCACAATATGTGATTTTCTTCTTCTTCTCTTTTTTTCCCCTTAATTTCCTTTATAACTGATTAGAGATCAGCCTGCCCAACACTTATGGTTCATGACGTGTGTGTGTGTAGGGGAGGGAAATACAAAACTGACCCCAGGTCAGTGTCTAAGTGTAATTCTCATCTGGCTTCCTTTAAGCTGGTGAAGCAGAGTAGGTGAATAAGGAATGATGTTGATTTAGGGCCGAGGTTAGGGTGCTGAGCCCGTTCACGTGCCTGGTATTGTGAAGTCTTCTTCCTTGATTGATCAACGAGAGGGTTCGAAACCCTCTATGTAGCATTGGGGGGAGGGTGGGGTTGGGATAGATATATTTTTTTGATTCATATTTTCTTTTTTGTCCTTAAAATCTTTAGTTATTGTTATTTTTTTGTACCTACCTATAATTTTATTTGTTTTAAATTGAGTTTGAATTCTATTGGCCTTTTTTGTCTACATCTCAAACGTTTTTATTTCTTCTTTAAAATACATTGAATTATGGCCAAGACCCTTTGCCTTTATTTTAAGTAAAAAAAAAAATAATAATAAAAAGTAGAGGCAAATGAGTTTCCATGAGTTCCACATGTGACTGTATAACTACACTATTAAGGAAAAATAGTGTTCTTCTTGTTACTTAAAAACAAACAAACAAAAAACCAAGTTAATGCAGTAAATCTGATACAGCGTAGGTCGTCTTTTCAGAATTCATGTTTCCCAGATGATTGGTGCAAATATCATCAGGCTACCGGCGCACACCTGCGCGTCTTTAAAAAGGATGTTTACATTCAATAGGACTTGAATGAGAGGTTTTGAGTACTGCTAATATAATAACAGTGTAACACACGCGGACACACACCCGCGGCGTGTTTTGACTTTATTAACTACAATTTGAAAGTTGTCGCACTCCAACGGCAATCTCTCGTTGCCTCATTTCTTTATTCTTTTCCCAGAATAACACCGACAAGTGAGTAACTTTTTTTATTACTTTTGGGGTCGAGATACCGCTTCAGTATCGCCACGTTGCTTTCCACTTATACTTACAAACTGTTTACGGTAAACTTGTGCCTAATTCCACTCTGAGTGTAAACAGAAGTAAACCGGTTCAGCGGACACATGGCGTTGCTCTATCTTTAAACAAACTTGTGGCCTTTTTTTGGGAAGCCAGTAATGAATTCACAACACTATCTTCAGATCCAGATTTTCGGGCTCAAAAGAACACAAGCTGACAGACCGAAGTCTTAATATATTTGTCGAGGTTCAGTCTCCCAAGACGCTCCTCGCTGGAACAAATCTTGTCTCACGAGGACGCTTTCTTTCGCTTCCTATTTTCCCAAGCTGATATCGAGTGTTGCGTTCATATTTTTTGGCACCAAACTTTCTTATTTTGTCCATTTCTGTTGTCACATTTCCCCACCCCCACCTGAGTTTATTTACTTCTAATTTATATGTCCGTTACGACCTTGTATGGAAACAAAGTACTGTTTTTCAGCCAAAAACAGATATGCACAGCTTGTACCTTTGGAAACATTCCTCCTCCCTGTTGTTAAAGTATTTACTCTTACTTAAATCACACCTGGGAGCAAAAAAGAGATTTTTCTGAAACTATGAAGACAGCTGTGATCTGGAACAAATCCCTGTACTGTACAGGCAGGCTACTGATTCTTTTCTTTTTGTAGACATCTCAGTAATATCCTTCTCTTTCACTTGAATGTCGACTCGTTTGGACGGCTCCACCCCGTGGCTGTCTCTTCACAGCTTTTCGGTTGGAAGTCAGGAAAATGATTCCAATGGGATGCAAAACTGAGATGAAGGCCGCTCGTTGCTTCACTTTTGTAATCCCACGTCTCTTCTGCCAGGCCTATGCAAAATTCATCTCAGCACGAAGCACTAAGTGAAGCTTCTCGGGTTTCAAACAAACAAACTTTGGGGTTAAACTTGTAGACAGAAATAATCCGTCTGTTTATTTTAGTTTTTTATTCCTATTACATTTCAGTTCTTTAATGAGATGTTTTAACGGTACACACTTCACCTTTAACCAGCTCAGTTGCTTTTGTCCTGTGCACTACTAAGCACAGAGCTTCCCCATTATCATATCACACTATTGACTGGCCGGGACAGGCATGTTATCGACTTTCCTCTCACCTTCTCATCTCAAATCGTAGCTTTAAATATCTGTGACTAGTACAGGACAGAATGAGCTCACGGACACTTTTAAAAGGGGGAAGCACTGGAACGAGTTCAGCTCGGACTGCGCTCGCACTACATTAGGTCAGTGCTGTCTCTCTGGTGTGTGGACACTGGATTGCAGTCCCTCTAGCATTCCAGCTGTAAACAGTATTTTGGGAGTTTTTACACAGCTTTGCTCCGTTTCTTTTTAATATCCATCATCTTGGCTTTCATAACAAAATGCAACCAAACAAGTCCCGCTTCTGCCCCCCTCTTTGGGTCATCCATCCGTCCCGTTGTATTCTCAGCTCTACGATGAGCCGATCTCCTTTTAGTCTTTCTCTCTCTGAGGGAATGCAATACACTGTCGGCCCTCAGTTTATCGATATGAATCTATTTACATTTTTGTGTAT
Organism: Aulonocara sp. 'chitande type north' Nkhata Bay; assembly: GCF_057382095.1. NCBI lineage: Eukaryota > Metazoa > Chordata > Actinopteri > Cichliformes > Cichlidae > Aulonocara > Aulonocara sp. 'chitande type north' Nkhata Bay. The sequence continues at coordinate 24,680,249 of NC_141355.1, read as the reverse complement.
GTATTATATAATGTTACTGTTAATGACTGATAAATATACAGAACTTATTTTTATTTTGTTACATTTCATATATACATAAATATATATATCTTTAAAATGTTTACAATAAGATTTTTGTAAAAAAATGTTTCTTTTTTTTCTTTAATTTTCTGAGTGATTAGGTGAACGAAGAGTTGGAAACACAGACATGTTTCCACGCAGGAGAGTGTCAGTGCTGTCTGCTTGTAGTCTAGGTATTAGTTTACAGTATTGATCATAATAGTATTGATAGCTGCCGTTTAAACCTAGTGGAAAATGGAATGTGCATCACGAGCATGTCTTCATAATTTACCGCCAATGTAAAGCATCACACTGCAACTGTAAAAAGGCCAAGGATCCAAGCTGCCTGTCATGTCTGTACACCACCAAATTAAGAACGGTATACTATTAAAATGTATCTTAGATTATCTCTATATAAATACATATATTGTTAAGCTGTACCAACAGTTCAAAGTATTTGCTAATTTTACTACTTTTGTTATGTATATGTAGGGGGAGTCTTATGGCATATAAATTCTTTCAAATTGAGTCAGGAGTTTAAAAGCAGACTATATTTTATAACGGCCTTTTAAGTTATTGTGGCCAAAGCACTGATATTATATATTTGCTGTAAAGAGAATTTAAGAGTTTTATTTTTCTGATATTAAAGTTACTTAATAAAGACTGTTTCATTTTAAGCCATGCCAGACTGCTGTCATTTTTTTCTTTTCATATTTCCCGTGGGATTGTTTTCACGAGGAGTTCAGATTTCATCAGAATTACAACATACGGGAGGATGTTTTTTGCGATTGAGTGGGAAGGTTCAGGTGAAATTTTAAGTTATTATCTCAAAAGTTCAACTCAGACTTCTAAGTAAGTTGAAATTTTGGAACGCTAACCTTGAAACTCTTATGAGAAGGGTTTGTTTTTTTGTTTTTTTTCCCACCAGTGGCAGAAATAAGCTTTCATTTTAACAGGTATTCCTGACGAAAGCAGCACCACACTCCTCACTAGTGAGCATTAATGTCCCTCAGGACCTGCAAAAATTGAATTATTGGATCAAGATTGCAGAAAAAAGAACGATGCAAAGTGCAGCCTTTGAAAAAAATATTGATATGGAGTTGGGTAAGCGTTAAATAGCACGAGGACTTTGTTCTTTGAATTCTGCTGCTCAGACTAGGGTGAAGTTAGAAATTGTGATTAGAAATTCCAGTTTGGAAACACAGCACATAGTTGTTGTTTTTGGTTTTTTTTATAGATTCAATAATTTGCCGCTCATCATCTCTGTAGATAAAGCAAAAAAATAGAAATACAGTGTGTGTCAGTGTTGGAGCGTTTTTTACATCCATTTTTTATGGCTTTCTCTACATTACTTTTTCCATATGTTTTACAGTAGCCGTAGGGATTTTTGTACTTGTGTTTCTTTTATTTATTTCACACCACTCAAATATCCAGCCTTGTACAGAAAGAAATCAGATATTAGAGGCAGCACGACTGAACGTAAGATGTACACGACTGCTAACGGTTTTCATCAGGCAGTAAATTTGAAAAAGCCCACCCACATGTGCCTTCTATTCTTTTTAATTAAACATCAGCTGAAGTGCACGTTGTTCTGCTGGTATTATAAAGAATGTGTGTATTTACAGAATGCTTGTTGCCCCAGAGGTTTTGAGCTGTGACAGTTGGAAAACTACACGTGTAAATAAGGCAGGGTCTGCTGTGTCCTCTGACCTCATGGATGTCCTTTAAAAATCATTTTCTTGATTTGTTGTCCAAATGTCTTCTGTGACAAACGAACATGGAAAAAAATGGGTGCAACAGAGCAAAAAGAAGAATGAGGGGAGATATGAAATATAGCAAAAGTGCATTTGAATGAGGGGGTGGGGTCAATATTTACCCACTTTTCTTTGCAAAGGGCATCTCCAGGACACAGGTGGGATTCAGGTATGGGCTCTGAGTGGATGGGGTATTGAAAATCTTCTTTGTTGAAGTCATTTTTTTGTTGATTATATGCTTTAACTTGTTACAGCAAAAGATAAAACTGTTCTTTATCTTTAGATGTCTTCTTGTGTTAAAACTTCTACCACCCTGACTAAAGCACAAGTCCCAGCAGAGGAAAATCAGCCCCAAAGCATAACGCTGCCACCGTGATCATGATGTCCCTGTGATGTGCAGTGCTGTAGGAATTATGGCTACAAAGTTCAACATGGCCCCACATGCTTTTTAATAACCTGGTGTACACGGTTGCAAAACGTATTCAAGGTCAAGGGTCAAGGTCAGATTTATTTATATAGCACATTTCCAACAGCCGATGCTGCACAAAGTGCTTAACAATAACAATAAAATTAAAAACTACAGTGTAATACAATAATAACAATAGAAACAATAGAATAGAAGAATTGAAACAATACTAACTAATTCAGTACAATAATAACAATAGAAACAATAGAATAGAAGAATTGAAACAATACTAACTAATTCAGATAAATCCAAAATGCTTGGGTCATAATGTGTTAAAAGCCAGAGCGTAAAAGTGTGTCTTTAGTAAAGATTTAAATTGCTCAAGAGTTTGAGCAGATCTAATATTAAAGGGGAGACTATTCCAAAGTCTGGGACCTGCCACAGAGAAGGATCTATCACCACGAGATTTGAGGTTAGTCCGTGGAATGGACAACAATAGTTTTGAACTAGATCTCGTGGGTTTTCCTGGAGCATAGGCAGAGAGGAGCTCAGACAAGTAGGGGGGGGCTCGGGCGTTGAGTGACTTAAAAACAAAAAGTAAAAGTTTAAATTGGATCCTGTAGGGGACAGGGAGCCAGTGTAAAGAGGCTAAAATTGGGGTTATATGCTCTCTCCGTTTAGTACCGGTTAGCAGGCGAGCAGCAGCATTTTGAACCATCTGAAGGCGATGGATGGTGGCATGATCTAGGCCATAATACAATGAATTGCAGTAGTCCAGTCTGCAAGTAAGAAAAAGGTGGATGATACGCTCGAAGACGTCAGCCGGAAGGTATGGCTTTATCCTGGCTAGCTGTCTTAGCTGAAAAAAACAGGACTGAACTACTGCACTCACCTGCTTATTCAATTTAAAAGAACCATCAATGTAAACTCCGAGGTTTTTTACATGTGTTTTACAATACGAGGAGAGGGTACCCAACGTGCTGTCGATATGATTGAAATTGCCAAAAATGACAACCTCAGTTTTGTTTTCATTTAGCTGTAAAAAATTTAATGATAACCACTGTTTAACGTCGTCAAGGCAGCGTAATAAGAGCTGCGGTTGATCTGATCCTGATTTTAAAGGTAGATAAATCTGTAGATCATCCGCAAAGCAATGAAATGAAATGCTGTACCGCGAGAAGATGGAGCCCAATGGCAGCAAATAGAGTGCGAAGAGGGCGGGACCCAAAATAGAGCCTTGAGGAACGCCGTATTTAAGAGGAGCTAATTTGGAGTTGTGGGGGCCCATATTGACATAAAAGAACCTTTCAGGGTATTCAGGGTTGGATGGTTCATGTCTTGCCACTACAGCCCATTTAGTACACGACCATTGCTCGCCAGAAATTCCTGCAGCTCCCCTAATGCTGCTGTAGGCCTCTCAGCAGCCTCCAGACCAGTTTTCCCATCAGTTTTGGAGGGATATCCAGGTCTTGGTTGTGCCATATATATGTGTCTCCAATGATCGTGTGCCATGGCATACCCACGCACCCTTCTCTTGATTGATATATTTTTCATTACTTGTTTTATAAAACATTTGTCTCAACTCTTCTTTGTACACTTAAATCACCTCTTAAGATCAGAGGAATTATCAAAAGTGGAGCCAGTAAAAGTAGCAGCACTGAAACAGACATCAGCTGAGCTTTTCAATCCTTTGTTCTTTGTTGAAATTCAAAGTGTTCTTCTAACTTTAACTTGAGCTCTGGTGTAACTGTACACTCCCGTGTGTCTATCCAGGCCTTTTCATTAAGGATCACCTCATTTAATAATTGCTTTCTTATGTTGCTGTGAAAAAAAAGAACAGGACACTGTGTAGAGAATATCAGGCCATTTTTAATTATAGACTCTCACATAAGAAATACAGGTAAACTTTATATCTGCAATTTGTCATAGTAGTCAGCATCAACTCATCTGAGCTGTCTTTTGGCTCCTATAATAACCGCAAGTTATATAAAAACATCTGTCCACCTTAACATCATATAACGGACTCTATTCTTCAGCATAAATTCTCTATCCTGTTTCCTGCCATGCAATAGATTAGATCCATAATAAGAAGTGTCAAGATTTTAACATTTTTGAACACAGCTCTTCAAAATGATGGTGACATAATGCAAACAGGGATGAGGAAAGCGAACCACGGCTTAGTTATGGTTACTTGTTGGGTTGTGAAGATCCCTGTGAACAAAGAATAAAAGGACAGACGGACATTCGTGAAGAAAAATCCTTTTCATGAAGCTATAACTGAGCGGAAGTTTGTGTGTTAAAATAACAAGCGTGAGTTGATGGTTGCGAGTGATCAACATGTGACAACTTGCATCAAACAGTGCAACAGAATCCATCAGACGCGCTTTTCTTGACTAGTTTGTCACACTTCACCCGTTTCAGGTTTCAACCTGCAAGCGAAGTGGTCGTTTATTAGAGGTGGACCGCTAATAACCAGAGATTTATGTCTTTAAGGTGCCTTTTTTTAATAGGACGTGCTAAAATTTTTACATGAATTCATTAGATCATTTGAGTAAGTTACGTCTATGCAGATTCCCTCTATTTGCCTTTACTACAACACACAAACATCAGTACACAGCAGGTGCTGGTTTCTACTCTCTTCTGATGATAATTTGCATGTAATGCAGAGCAAATGAATCACTCCATTTTAAAAAGGGCTTTCTTTGACATTAAAATTCATGCAAACACTGACATGCATTTCGAAAGCAAAGTTATTTACATGGATTAAAGAGGAAAACAAAACTGCAAATCAAAAGAAGAGGAAAAAAAGTCTGATAAGCCAAAAGAAAAACTAAGATGTGTTTAAATGAAAAGTGAGAGGGCAAAAGGTGTCCCAATGCTGCATACAGTATGTTTTCATTACAAAGCATCACACGATGCTGCCTGATCACAGCCCTGCGTTAGCTGTAAACCAGCCTATTTGCTCTACTGTTCATTCGCCACCTCAAAACAATGGTTATTGAATTAAATCGAGGAAAAAAAGTAAAGTGCTAAAAATTTACAAAGAAAGGTAACAAAAATAAAACCAAGAAAATATATCAATATTGCTGTTAACCGCCTTAAACTCTCCTTCTCTTTGTGGGTAAACTACACACAGGTGACCTGGATAAGTGGGCTGCAAGTCATAAGGTATTTAAGTGCAATTAGGTCTAGGCCTTTAAAATCCAATTAAAGAAACCTCAGCTAACAGAGGTTGAGAAACAGCTGCCAGTGACTGGACTTTCATGCTGTCATGATCACACATTTATACCGTTTCTCAGTATTTATCGCTTTGGTTTGCCAAAACAAAGCCTGCTCATTATTCTGCAAGCACATCACAGATAAAAATTAGCAGTCTGCCTCTGCTCTGCTCATCTTATCGTACCCAAAGAATCTCAGCTTTTCTCTTTGTGTTCTCAGCACAAAAGTGAGGAGGTACAGAGCCCGAGTATCCTGGCGGCATTATGGAGGGTGTATCTGAAACCGATGGGAGGCGACCATGGTTTAAAAGAAGACTGAATGATCATCTACAAAGGCCTCTTGCCAGAAATGAATCATTTGTGTATGCTTATGTGAATTTTGTTATGTGCAGTGTGTGTCTGGTGTAAAGCATGTTGTAACGCTGGTTTTGAAGTGCTAAGCTAACAAACGTTATTACTTATTTTTCAGTTATTCTTGAGACACCAAACGTCTGCTGGGAAATCTTGACTCTGAGCTTTTGTACGAATGTTACTTTGACACCCATCTAAATGCAACATCTAGCATGACAGAAGGCTCTTCTAGTATGATAAAACACCCCGCCACAAGATCTCCAATCCAGATGTTCTGCTCATTGCACAGAACACTGTATAATAACTGGTGAAACTAGGACATCAGGACACCCATGGGCACAGACTTGCACCTATCACTTGAAGTCCAAACCTGTACTTTGACAACACCACACCAAAAAGCAAACAAACAAAAAACCCCAAGTCCACAGAGATGTTTCAGTTAGGGAGCTGGAAGCAGTCTTCAGGCACGGGGGCATGTTGTTTTCTCCTGCAACATTTGTGGATGGGTGAGAATCGAGCTGGTGTTGAGGGGTTTCCCTCCTCTGAGTGTTGGGGGTGCTGCTGCTTTGCTATTCAGCCTGACAGCTGAATGAACCTGTGCCTTTCTCCAAGTGTAAAGCAGTCTGTAACAGTTTAAATAAAACTTGACACAACACAAACCAGTAATACACAGATGTTTTTGCCTGCGTGTGATTTTAATATCCGTCAGTAGTGGGGTGGTTGTGTTGGTGAACATTCCAGTTTAATGGGGTCTGCAGGTCAACCTTGTGCATGTTTGGTGATTTATACTTTGAAGCTGTGTGACTTTAAGCCATTCCAGTCATTCCAAATTAAAGCCATCTATCAAAAATGTGGATAAGCATTTTTAATAAACTGCTTCCGCTAATTTAGTGTCACGAGCTAAAGTTAGGGCCACAGTGCACAGAAGGTGCTTTAAACACACCTGGAAGTATTTATTCATGTGGGACAGCTTCAGTTTCACCTTCTCTACCCAAAACAATTCACAGAGGAAGACTTTCCATTGCCACTGTATACTGCAGCGACATGCTGCTGTTACAAAGATCTCAGTCGAGAGGCTGTGGGTCTGCTATAGGCATAGTGTGCAGAACCTCGTCCAGTAACTGCAGAGCTCTATGCAGGTGGATCTCAATCCAGCAGGGGGTCTCCTTGATGCTCTGGCGTGGGTAGTCAGGCCCCCAGCCTTTAACAAAGCTCATCCTGAGAATACATAACCTCCGCAGGTCGTCCACACCGATTCCAGCTGCTGCTGACAAACCTGACAGGAGACAGAAAGACACAATTAAAACCACTGTGACAAAAACAAACCAACCCAAAATGCATCCCTCAATCAGGCAATTTTCACAGATGAATTCGGGACAATGTTGGGAACAAGTCTAAAGTATCCATGTCTCTGTACCAGAGCACAGCAAGGGGGATAGTGTGCTTAGTACACAGCCTGCAGGAGGCCAGAAAACCACTAGCTGTAAACTCACTGGACTATCAGAAGCAATATCCCCAAAAACTCTATGAATAAAAGCAACCATAGAGAATTCAGTATCTGAGCTGACTATACAGTGGGGCAAAAAAGTATTTAGTCAGCCACCGATTGTGCAAGTTCCCCCACTTAAAATGATGACAGAGGTCAGTAATTTGCACCAGAGGTACACTTCAACTGTGAGAGACAGAATGTGAAAAAAAAAATCCATGAATCCACATGGTAGGATTTGTAAAGAATTTATTCGTAAATCAGGGTGGAAAATAAGTATTTGGTCAATAACAAAAATACAACTCAATACTTTGTAACATAACCTTTGTTGGCAATAACAGAGGTCAAACGTTTACTATAGGTCTTTCCCAGGTTTGCACACACAGTAGCTGGTATTTTGGCCCATTCCTCCATGCAGATCTTCTCGAGAGCAGTGATGTTTTGGGGCTGTCGCCGAGCAACACGGACTTTCAACTCCCGCCACAGATTTTCTATGGGGTTGAGGTCTGGAGACTGGCTAGGCCACTCCAGGACTTTCAAATGCTTCTTATGGAGCCACTCCTTTGTTGCCCGGGCGGTGTGTTTTGGATCATTGTCATGTTGGAAGACCCAGCCTCGTTTCATCTTCAAAAGTTCTCACTGATGGAAGGAGGTTTTGGCTCAAAATCTCACGATACATGGCCCCATTCATTCTGTCCTTAACACGGATCAGTCGTCCTGTCCCCTTGGCAGAAAAACAGCCCCATAGCATGATGTTTCCACCCCCATGCTTCACAGTAGGTATGGTGTTCTTGGGATGCAACTCAGTATTCTTCTTCCTCCAAACACGACGAGTTGAGTTTATACCAAAAAGTTCTACTTTGGTTTCATCTGACCACATGACGTTCTCCCAATCCTCTGCTGTATCATCCATGTGCTCTCTGGCAAACTTCAGACGGGCCTGGACATGCACTGGCTTCAGCAGCGGAACACGTCTGGCACTGCGGGATTTGATTCCCTGCCGTTGTAGTGTGTTACTGATGGTGACCTTTGTTACTTTGGTCCCAGCTCTCTGCAGGTCATTCACCAGGTCCCCCCGTGTGGTTCTGGGATCTTTGCTCACCGTTCTCATGATCATTTTGACCCCACGGGATGAGATCTTGCGTGGAGCCCCAGATCGTGGGAGATTATCAGTGGTCTTGCATGTCTTCCATTTTCTGATGATTGCTCCCACAGTTGATTTTTTTCACACCAAGCTGCTTGCCTATTGTAGATTCACTCTTCCCAGTCTGGTGCAGGTCTACAATACTTTTCCTGGTGTCCTTCGAAAGCTCTTTGGTCTTGGCCATGGCGGAGTTTGGAGTCTGACTGTTTGAGGCTGTGGACAGGTGTCTTTTATACAGATGATGAGTTCAAACAGGTGCCATTCATACAGGTAACGAGTGGGGGACAGAAAAGCTTCTTAGAGAAGACGTTACAGGTCTGTGAGAGCCAGAGATTTTCCTTGTTTGAGGTGACCAAATACTTATTTTCCACCATAATTTACGAATAAATTCTTTACAAATCCTACCATGTGAATTCATGGATTTTTTTTTCACATTCTGTCTCTCACAGTTGAAGTGTACCTCTGGTGCAAATTACTGACCTCTGTCATCATTTTAAGTGGGGGAACTTGCACAATCGGTGGCTGACTAAATACTTTTTTGCCCCACTGTATCAAACAGTTGTGTTCTTCTGTTCACCTCCGTCAGGTAATATCCAGGAAAAGTCTTCAGGTGAGCTTACAAGTGATTCTCATCAACTACAAGTGAAGCTATTTATTAAACTTAATAGTAAGGACATTTTAAAATCAAAATATGTTTTTCAGATGATTGTTTTTCTTATACTTAGATGACAGTAAACTCAATATTGTGAGGTTTTGGATGTACAGACACTCAGATTATGTCTATATGAAAAGTAACACATCCAAAGATTTCCAGCTTCAGTTTTGGAGTGGGGTAGTCAAGACTCTACTGAGCAGGAGTCCATAAAATCATTTTGATTTAATTTCTGTTCATAGCATCAGTATTTGCAGTTGCTATATCTTACTAATAGCAGGAGCTATCCCTCCTACTGATCCAGGTCCAGGTATATTTCCAGCCACAGCTGCTGCTTGAGCTGCTGCTGCTGCTTGAGCCGTAGCAGCCTGCTGTTGCATCTGTCTGTGGCACTGACGCAAGTCGAATACCTGGTGGGACAGACGACACTCTGAATACTGTTTTTATTTACATTTCTCAAACCAAAATATATGAAAGCTGACAAGTTTATTACACAGGAAAAATTGCTGTGGACTGAAACCTGTGGCCTCACCTTGATGTAAGCGCTGGGGTAGATTTTGTGAACTGCGTCACCGGGGGCTCGGCCCGCCTCTCTGTCCAGGTAGTAACTCTGAACAAACACAGCATGGTCACTGAGGCATCGCACCCACACATCTCCCTCGCCTTTACACTCCAGCTGGACCCCTTTACCAATGTGTAGTCTGTCAGAAAAGAAGGAAAACATGAGAAAGAGAATGAACTGGAGTGACTTTCTCCAAAACATGGTGTGCACTTCCTATAAATGTCAGCTTTGCACTCAGAAATTACACATAAACAAGGCCTTGATCCATAGATCATTTCAAAGGTAAACACACAATGTGATTGTCATTTTTGATGTGGACACATATTTACACAAAACAAACAGCAATTCCAAAATCTACTTTCATTCAGCCTCAGAGGTAAATGTTTGAAATTATTCCTGTAAAATTCATGTTTATAGGAGACTCCAGCTGCCTCCTCTGATATTCCTCTATTATGCAACTCCTCACTTCTCTAAATCTATAGTTGAGGATGGCATGACCCACAGAACACCCATTGTCACATTTACAGGAAATACGCAAGTTGTCGCTTAAAATGTAGCAAAAAGTGCCAAACGTTATGTTTCAAGTCAAATGACTTCTCATGCCAGTAGAATAAAGGGTCTCTTTAAGTAAACAGGAAGGCATAAACGGAAGTTATAAGAAGAACAGATTCTTCTGAAATTTCTACCTACAGTCATGTGAAAAGACATTATTTTTCTCTTGGCAATCTTACTGCATCCATATGATTTAAGAGGGTACGTAGAAATTCATCAAATGGACTTTATTCTTTGATCACCAGCAAATGTGACCACCTTGACAAAAGCAGAAATTTTGGAGCATCCAGGTTTGTGACAAGACAATACTAAAGAGGACAGACATCAGCAGTGATCTTAGAGAAACAATTACTGCTGTCCATCAATCTGGGAAGAGTTGGAGGGTCATTTCCAAACAAACTGAAGTTTGTCATTCTACAGTAAGAAAGACATTAACAAGTAGAAAACATTCAAGAGAGCTGCCAATCTTCCCTGGCCTCAAGGTCAATGCTCAGAGAAACTGCAAAAAAATAAAACAAAACAAAAAACCCCACAAACATATCACTCATCTAAGCATGACGTTCAAAACAGTGTGGCTTGTATGGAAGTGCTGCCAGAAGAAAACATCTCTCTACAAAGAACACGGCAGCACGGATTCGTTTGCAAAGTTTTATATGAAAAAACTGCCAGATTTCTGGAAGATTGTCCTTTAGACTGTGGCTATAATCCACAGCACCACATTTGGCATAAAACAAACAACATATTAGCACAAATACCTCATAACAACTGTCAAGCACGGTGGTGGTCATGTGAGGATTTTGGTGTGTTTTGTAACCACAGGACCTGAGCACCTTGTTCTAAATGAGGCAACCATGAAATCTCCTGTATAGCAACGTATTCTAAAGTCAAAAGTGAGGTTATCAGTAGGACAACTACAGCTTGGCTAAAAGGTCGTCATGCAACAGGACAATGATCCCTAGCACAGCAGCAAATCTACAACAGCATGACTGAGATGTGGATTTGGCCCAGCCAAAGTCCAGACCTCAAGACCAATACTCAAGAAAACCAATACTTAAGAACACCATACTCAAGACGTGCTTTGACAGGACCTTTAGAGATCTACACATAAACAAATGGCCACAAATCACAATAAACCGAATCAAAGGTGTAAAGAAGAGCACGCCAAAATTACACAATGATGTAAGAGACTGATTAAGTCACACAGAAAATGATTACTTTGAGTTATTGCTGGTAAAGGTGGTTTGCTGGTAAACAGTTGACTGGTGTGGTGCATTTGGTTTTTCACGTGGCTGTATGTAACATATGGTACTGTTCAGTTTCAAACATTTAACCAAAACTGATACAACTAATCTGTAAAAAATAGGGATGGGTATCGTTTAGGTTTTATCCGATACCGGTGCCAAATCGGTACTTTTGAAACTGTGCCGGTGCTCAAACAGTGCTCAAAGAATGGAGAACACCAACTTTGTCCAAAAACCTCTCATGTTCAGCTGGGTTTTTTTGTAAAAAGATAACAATATTAGCCTTTTCTGCAGCTATGGGGCATATATGGTATCACTCTTGGCTGGAAGCAGTGCTTAAACAATGGAAAAAACACAAACCTCTCATGTTTAACTGTTTTCCACTTTTTCTTTGGTCATTTTAGCCTTTTTGGCCAGGGTGAAGGGAGTATCTGCCATCAAACAAGAAGACAGCCGCATGTAGCTATGAAGATGTTTGCTAGTTCACCTTACCTGCATTAATGTAATAACGTGGTTAGCCTACTCAACGTAAATTACACACGAACAACATTAAGCTACTCACGCAGAGAAGAACGGCTGCTGCTGCATCATCATCCTCATCATTTCTGCTACACTGGCAGGGCTAGGGGCCAGGACTCTATTCTTCGGGTTTTTGGGGGATGTTGCTCTGGGTCCGATAACAGGCAACCCACCCGCAGTAGATGTGCACGGAGTGAGGTCTCGCAGCAAGCTATCAAATACGGCGCATTTCTCGGCTTAAAAAAAAAACCAAAAAAACCTCTATGCGTCGCCAGGTGTTCCGTCGGATTTGAGGTGTTACCTCCTTTGACAGTATCACAGTATCAGCTTAAAGCACTTGTTGCAGGCTGCTGAGTTTGCATATTTTGCTGTGAAGTACAGCCATACATTTGACCGCTTCGCCTTGGGCATTTTAATCTGTAGCTCTGCTCTAAAAGAACGTACGTACCTGGACCCGCCTACTATCCTCGGAAACGTAAAATGATTGGCTAGAATCTAAAGTGTATCACAGCTCAGGAAAAAAAAAGCACCGAAATAAAGCACCGAAATGTGCGCTGCTTTTCGGTCTGGTTACTACCGTTTATGTCAGAACCGGTGCTATTTTACCCATCCCTAGTAAAAAAACAATACAAAACAAACAAACAAACAAAAACGCAAACCAAGCAAAACACGTTAAAATCTCAGTTCATTATTCTTGTTGGTGCCTACCTTGCTCTCTCGATAGCCTCAGTGCGATGTACATTACTGAGCTGGCCCAAACAGAACCTGTCACCGCCTGAGGGGTCCACATAGCCATCTACAGTCACTATGGGGCACGAGGAGGGCACTTTAAATGTCTCCCCAACCTGAACATCCATCTCAAAGTAGGCAATGGAACACCAGTAGTCAGGAGCTGAAACAGAGGGTAAGAAGATCTCAATAATTTCACATCAATAGAAATAAACCATAGTTAATCCTCAAGGCTACATAAACTTTCTTATCTTTGAGTTATATATGTATATATAAATCTATAATGAAAGAAAAACCAAACTACATTTTACATTTCTAAAAGTGTGATGCTTTCAAATCAGACTTTCTATTGTATTCACCCCTGAAACAGGGTTTGTGTATTTGGGTGGGTGGGCTGCGTTTCCTCACCTGGATGATTGGATATAGGAGGCTGAAAGGCGAGCTCATTGTGCACTGGCCCTGAGAAAGAGAGAGATGTCAGCGATCACCTGCTCTGCAAAGAAAAGTCTGTGATTTTATAAACAGTTACAGCTGTAGTGTCAGTGTGTACCTACAGTAGTGTGCTGGATGTGGTATAGGAGGGTGATGCTGTAGATGCCCGTTGCTGTGGTGGGGTATGGTGGGAGTGAAGCCGTTCCTGGGCCAGGCGGAGGTGGGATCTGAGGAGAGAACGAAAGTCAGATCTGAAGCTGGACAGACAAAGACAAGGAACTCCAAAAAGTGCAACACACTTTCAAAGACGAGAAGCAGACTGTATGAAACGTTCACACTGACAAGCAAGTTTACGAGGTGATGTTTTATGACTGTATCTTACTGCCTGATCCAGCAGCAACAGCAGGAAAGGATGCCGTTGAGGCAGAGGTGGAGGGCTCAGGGGGCGGGAGCAGAGTTGGAGTTGGAAATGATTCCGACGGTGGTGGCCGACTACTGGTTGGGGGATGCTGGATGGTCTGAAGGGAGTGGCTGCCATCAATGGAGGACACACTCTGCTGTCCGTCAAAATCAAACTCATCCTTAACGATCATGGATGAGCTGTGCCCGGCGGAGCTGTTTATGGTCAGTCCTGATAAGTCTGCACACCGAGAGAAAGGACAGGTGGAACAGGTCACTGGCAGCACCAGATGCTCATGGGTATGCAGATGTGTGTAAATATCACAACACTTAAGGCGGCAAAGCAGCTGTCAAACTACAATCTGTGTTACAGACCAGAGTTATTATAGTTTTGTGTTTTTTTTTTTAATTAAATTTTGATTCTTGTTTTTGATTCAGTTTAGTTTTTATTTTTGAAAATGTTTAGTTTGGGCTTATTTTTGTATTAGTTTCAGTTTTAAAATATTATCATATGGAGGGCATATGTTAGAGACAATATTAGAAAATCAGCACAGGTATTACAATAAACACATAACCTTTTATCCATCAATACCTCATCAGGCAAGTATTACCTTTTTTTTTTTTTTTTTTTTTTTAAACAAAACTACCAAATGAATGAATAAAAGCGAAATGCTTCACAGTAACTTTGTACGTCCACAAATGTGTTTTATTAACTGTTGGTAGCCAAATTTGTAACTCAGATTATAACTGGATCAACTGCAAATCTTAAATGAACCTCACCAACATTACTCACCTATACCAGGAGACACCACCCTCTCATAGTGATAGGGGTTCACGCACACACAGTCACACTTGAGGTCAAAGGCAAACTGGCAGTATTTCACGTGCTTCAGTTCATTCTTATGCAGGTCAGGCCAGCGCCACAGCCGTGCATAGATTACATGAGGGAAGCCTTTACGTCCAGCCACCTGGGAACAATGAGAAACAGAAAACAGAGTTAATTCATTTATATTCTTGCTGCAGAAAAGAACGCCTATTGTCAACTTTTGTGTAGCTCATTGATATTTCTCAAACGGAAACCGATGTTTTAATAGTTTAACTGTATATAATATCTGTAAATACAATACCATTGCATTTATGTGTCACAAATTATTCTGAATGCAAACAAAGAAAAAAAAAAAGGAAAACAAAATCATTGACAATTAACAATGTCAAATAAATGAAGGTACCGTAATTGTCGGGCTATAAGCCGCTACTTTTTGCACAAGCTTTGAACCCTGCGGCTTTTCTATGGATTGTCCATGATTTTTGTCATATTGTAAGACGATTTGTTTTGTTTGTTCCGCTGTTGTACAGCACTACGTTGCCTGGCGGAAGGGCATGCGATCAGACACACAGTATCGGGGTTCAAGAGTGGTATGTTGGTCACATGTCCATCCGCCAGGCAACATAGTGCCGTACAAGTAGCGCGAAAAACAAACTTCAAAGTAGCGCTATGCGTTCAGCGGGAGACGTGGATGACGAGCGGCAATAATCTTGCGAAAAGCAAGTTATGCTCAACTCCACCGGTGGAATCTGACAGCGTGGAAAAATGTGAAAACGAAGGAAGGAAAGCTGAGAGTGGATGACGAAGCCACCCTGAGCCTGTTCGTTTCCGACACTGGAGAAGAGGACTTTGGTGGTTTTAGTGCGCAGGAAGAAGAGAAAGATGGTGAATGACTGACTTTTCTTCTTGTTAAAGCCGTGTCGTTGCACCTGAGCCTAAAAGGTAGTCTGAATCTATTTTTCTGGTGTGCTGTAGGTTATTGTTATGTACTACATTTGTTACTCATTTATGAAGCACAGTACATGTTTCGTACTTGTAATTACCGCTACTTGTACATATACCTAAAAAGTTATGCAAATATGTACCCATAACTTGTTTTTCAAAATATTAATAAAAGGGATGTGTCTCCAAACAGCCATCTCTTTCCTGACAATTCCCTTTGTGCATATTCTCTTACATATGATAAGACAACATTGAAACACCTGCGGCTTTTAGTCAGGTGTGGCTAATGTATGTACAAAACAGGATTTTCCCCTGATTTTAGCTTGTGCGGCTAATATTCAGGTGCGCTTTGTAGTCCGGGAAATACGGTACATACAACCTAAAGTAAGGCATAAAAATTTCCTCTTTTTTTCTTGGAAGTCCTTCTTACATTAGCAGGAGGCAAAAAGAGTTCTGACTGGATGAATTACCATTAGGTATATGTTCACCTGTGTGTCGGCATGTATAAACGTGCTAGTAAATGAGTGAGTATGTGTGTTTGTAAGCCTTTAAAAGAAAATGTGGCGGGTGCGCTCAAGAAAAGCGAGCATATCAGGATTCTCTGAGGTTTGCCCTGCACTTTGATGTGACGTTTCCTGCTGCAGATAACAGACGTTCTGATGGAGTAGATGTTAGCATACAGTTTAAAAGCCCTCGGGTCAGTGGATCAGCGTTTTATTGGCCCATGTATGTTTTTTATGGGCCTCTGGGGAAAAAGAATATATTCATGCAATTTTCAAACTTACATGATGACAGTGCAAAACCATGACATAGTCTCCACCGTGTTTTACAGATGGCTATAGATTTTCACTGTTGTACCTCTCTCCTGGTCTCATCTGTGTATATCAGTGACAATTTGATCCAAAAATATCAAATTAAGTTTCTTCCCTCTCACCTGTTGCCACTGATTTTCCGCCCTAGTTTCCCTTCCAGTGACACCATTTCTGGCAGATGGCTCATCTTAAGGGCCATTCCTTAGTTTAGTTTTAAGGCCTGCCACATATTTTGTCCTCCTCTTGTCCAGTTTCCTCAAATTTCTTTAAGAACTCACTGCACACCATGCTGAGATCTGCCAAATCTGTTGGATAATAGCTCTTTGCAAATTACCTTTGCGGTGCAGAAATACTATTTTTTTTCTGACAAGCGGTGCTATCTTTGGCAATTTTCATAGATGTGTAAAACCTCATGACCACTGATGTATTAAGCAGAAACAGCCTTTATATTTAAATACCTGCAGCCGTCCATCAAGTGTCCTCTGAATGGTCACACACTTGCTCGGGTGAGCCCCATTGGTGGTGATAGCTGTAATGAGAGAGTCAAGTTCGTCTTTTTTCTCCTTCAGCTTCTTCACCAAGCTCTCGATGGCGCGCTTGGCAAACGTCTCGCTCTCGCCGCCCTGCCTGTGACACATGAGGCTGTGTACAATGCTAAGGCAGGCATCATTGCTGGTAGGAGTGTTGGTGATGGACATCTCGGCTAATGTTTTTCCCACTGCGGCTTTTTGACACGGTTTCACCTCATTGTCAAGATGTTAGGGCAGAGAGACTGTCACAGTTCAGCAGTGCTTCTTAATGAGACTGGTGACAAGCTCTGGAAGTAAAATGAAAAGCAAAAAAATAAAATCAGTTTAGCTGAAAAGCTGATTCAGCTTTTCAGTAATTTTGAAACCTCTAGAATAGATTATGGTGCTGCACAGCTCAGTAGGTAAATATAAAGACATAAGACAAAACATTTTAACAGCATTTTTTCCTGTTGAGTTACTGCCTTGTTAATTCAAAAGACAGATTAGCTTTCCAGGAAAACAAAACAACAACAACAACAACAACAACAAACAAACAGGATTTCTGTTTTGAGTCTGGGTGGCTGGCAGCAGGTGTGAACCAGAAACTCTAACCTTATAAAGAAAAAAGAAGTTTTTAGCCGCATAATGACAATGCTAGCTCACCAACAACCAAATGACATGTCGAAGCGGCCTTCCGTATATCCACAGCCGAGTTTAGAAACTCCCGTAGCTTTTTATTCGTGGGTAAAAATTAAGTTTGAGTTGTTGTGTTCGCTAGCTGCTCAGCTAACTAGCGGCGCCAGTCTGGCTGCCGCTTGTTCAGGAGGAAGCTTCAGGAAATTACTCCCAATTGACAGACATAACCGGAAATGCGCGCACAATCTCTTCAAAATTAAAGGTTGGGCACTCAACAATGGTTTGGTCTACAGGCGCATTAAAAGTTGGTCATACAAGCCACAAAGTATTATTTTCTTTTCAACACAAATTCAGAGGGATCAAAATATATATTAGGTGCATAGATTAATCGCCTTTGCCTGTAATTTTATTTTGATGTGCTTTCACGGATATAACTGCTTTAATTAAAGCCAACTCTCTTGTAGTTCTTGCTACCCGATACCAAAATATCAGCTAGCACAGATGACTGTTGATAGCAAACTACGTAGCGTGCAACCGTGAGGTTAGCAGACATGTTTGTTATTGTGGCAAGTTCCGCCGCACACGACATCAAGCAACAACGTGATCACTCACAAGTAGTAAAACACTCTTTGGTGAGTAAGGTCTTTGTAGTTTAAAAACACAAACTCGTTTTTAGTGTTTCAAACCTTCCACTTTACGCTTACCTGGAGTTAGCAGGTGTAGCGGCTAACAGACGAGCCCTGTCCCCAAGTAGCCGTGCCGACAGGGGCCAGCGATGGGTCTGTGCAGGTCCTGCACACCGCCTAGGTTATCCTTATAATTTCCAGCAGGTGTTTTAAGGAAAAACGGGGAAAAGCTCCGACGTCCGTAAACCCCTTCTTTATACTCTATAGAGTGAAGCGGGGATTAAATCAGAGTCAAATCTCAGATTTCGTGGAAACTCACGACTGGTCTGCTCACTCCTCTCTAACCATTTCCTTCAGTGGCGCGTTGCGCATGCGTAAAGAGCGCCAGCTCTCGTTCTCATAACTCATGATTTTAATTGTACTTTTAGCTGTATTAGTACACCTGCTGCTATTACAGATATTGTAACTAATTATTACTGCTGCAACTTCTCACTACATCAAAGACCTCATGATTTCTCTGAATGCATTTACTTTGCCTGCCCGTCTATTACTCTGACCTGCACCTGGCGTGTTTTCTCTCCGTTTTGAAAACTTTAAAGTAATATATTTACATTTCTTTCTGTGTCAGAAGAAGGCCCTACAGATATAGATGTTTTTTCCCCTTTTTCTTTCATATCATCAACTTTCTAATAAGTGGATGACCTGCTCTGTCTCCTGAGCTACAGCTATCCCAAAACCAAACCATTCTACCTTCGATATGGGGTATCTTGAAATTTTGGGGGTATTTCCACTGCACTAGAGTGCTTTAGAGGTGGTTTTCAACAGGTCTCCAGTATTTGCGTGATTCTGGACTGAAAGGTTTCAGATTATTTAGCTTTTGGGCAACAGTTAAGTTTGTGCCTATCTTTAAAACAAATGCTGCAAAACTCAGCTACAGATGAGAAAATACAGTAAAATACTTATATGAGATATAATTTTTATTTTATTATTTTTGTTAGATTGTCCTTGACTGAAATAGAACTTTATAAATCATACATTTCCTCAAGGTATGTTTGTATGCAGGATGGCTCTTTAAATAAGGATCATGTGGAAACATTTGTGCTCAGTCAATATTTGATACTGATACTGTCTAGTAAGAATATGTCAGTTTACACATTTCTGCTTTCTGCTGCGCTCTTTAGGGGTTGCCATAGTGGATCGTTTGCCTTCATTTCACCCCATCTCTGCCATCCTATTCTGTCCTCTGCATGTCCTCGTTCACTACATCCATGAATCTTCTTTGTGGGCTTCCTCTTCTCCTGCCTGGAAGCCCAGTATATCCACAATTCCTTCTCTCCACATATCCAAACCATCTCAGGCTTGCCCCCTTAACTTTGTTTCCAAATCGCTCAGCCTGAGCTGTCTCTCTCATATACTCATTTCTAATCCTGTTCACTCTAGTCACTCCCAGCGACAATTTCAGCACCTTCAACTCAGCCATCTCCAGCTCCACCTCCTGTCTCCAAAAAAAAAAACCATAATAACAAGCCTTATTACCATCTTGTGACCCTTCCCTTGCTGCTATTCTCCTGTCACAAATCACCCCTGACACTGATCTCCACCCACTCTGCCTTGCCTCCCGAACACACCTTTCCCCTTCCTTTACCTTAGGTGAGCATTAGGACCACCACAGTGTTGGCCAACAACACTGGAGAGATGGAGACTGGTCCAGTATGGAAATCTCAGTTTTTTTGCTGGATGCCCTTCCACACTGTTGACGACTACTTTCCTTTTTTCACTCACAAGAAATAATAATAATAAAAAAAAAAAAAAAAACGAGACGAAAATTTTCTGGAGAGACGAGAGCCAATCAGAATTAATTAAGTTGTGTAGAGAGGCGGAACAAGTTTGGAAGTGATCCAAACAGAAGTAGTCTCTTGCTACAGCAAGGTTAGATGTGCATAATTTGATCTGCTGCTTACAAACAGGGTGCAGAAGCTCCCATGCACCCTGTTTCTCAGGAAAATGCGGCAAAATGTCAACGCCCGGGAGGAAGAGAAGAGCGGATGGGGACCAGGTAAATCTAAGAGACTGAAACCAGCAATAAAAGATTTACAAATACACACACCCATATGTTAGAAAGAAAGTTACCTGAGGGTCTAACATTTACAATGAGGCAAGAGGTCACTGTAATTACATATTTACATACAATCTAACACATACCTTACAATCTCTGTGTCATAGTGTTATATATCTTTAGTCAGTATAAACATTGTTAACACAGGGTTGCAGTTACTGCAAACACGATTCTCAGCAGAAGGAAATGTTTCGTATTGATCTTCCAGCGTTTAGTGAAACATGAAGGTTTTATTTTAGCTGCTCCTCCACAGCTGCTTATTTTATTTACACATTATTTTCCCCTCTGCGCTTAACGAGGTGCTAATTACAGACGTGAAAACATCTGCTGCGGTGTTTATTTGGGATGAAGAGTAGACGCTGTTTATCTTTGATGGCACGCTCATTTTACCCTCTTCACGTTAATGAGAGCATGTTTTGCACACACGCATGCACACACACCAAAGTTTAAATGCCCCACTGGTTACCCATTTGTCCCAATTACAGATGTGACTATTACCCACTGACAGGCACACGATGATGATTAATTATCAGCTTTGGTAGCTAATGTAGTTGGCATGCCCCCATAATATGACTTTAATTGTCTATCATCTTTCTCTTTGTTTCCCTTTCTTATCACCCCCTCACTGAGCTCATTGTGCTCTGATCTTTATTCCTAGCAAATAACCTTGACTGAAGAAATTGCGAGGACAATTATTTTTTAATTCTCAGTGCCTCCCTTTTCTCTGTTCTTGTCAGTTGCACTTTATTCCAATTTCTCACTCTTAAGTGATACTTCTTTTTCTTCCCCTCCCACTGTCCATGAGCAACATGATAATTAAAAATCGTGACCTCGTTATTTTAGTTTCAGTCACAATTCATGAATAGAGGGAGCACCAGAGCTGAAAGGGAAATGAAAAACTGATCTAGAAATATACACACTCACACACGGCCTGACTTGGCTGTATGTTGTTTAAGTCCCATCACTTACCAGCAGAGTGCAGTAACCACCAGCCTATAAACCACCAGCTCTGCTCTGTGTCCACCTCCCGACGAAATTTATGATGAATTTTGTTGGTTCATTTGCTGTGACAAATATGTGTAATGCAAGCTCTAAAAATAAAATCTCTTTGGGTTCCACAGAACTTGAATAAAGGCTAAAGAAGTGCAATCAAATACACATATCCTCATAAACCAACAACAATGCTTCATTGCATTTATAGTAAACTTATGTACTATAAGTTTACTATGCGTTATGTAAAATGTATTTTAATTTACGTTCAAATGGCATAACAAAAAGTGTTTTGTGAATATTTTAAGCATTAAACCAGCACACATCACGGATGCCACTTAACGAATTCATGCCACAAGCTCACAAATAGCTCAGATGCACTGAAAGGCAGCAAGGTCTGCACCATTACACCGGAGACAGAGCATTTCAGAGGTGAATATTATCATTCTAGTGCCTTAGATATTTGTGGCTACATGCATCCTAACTGGAAATCCCTTTTAACCCTGTAACGTTACCTTCCATGCAATGTGATGTGCACCTCCAGAGAAAGGTAACTACATGTCAGATGTATTTAAGCCTGCAATGTCTGAATGGAAGAGGGGTTTCTGGTTGCATTGTAAGGTACGACACAGATTTTTAAATTAGGCTTTGGTGTGTGGGCTTTACGCTGTGCACCCATGGTCAAAGCTGTAAATAAAACAGAAAAGCAAGACAGGTGATGTGATTATCTCTCTGCCGAGAGGAAAGAATAAAGGGACGAGGTCATTCACCTCGTCACTGCTTGTTCACTTGACTTTGACCATCAGTCCATTAGCAGCAGTTCTCCTGCTGCACCTCCATTCACCAGTCTATCAAACTCCTGAAGTTTGCAGATGACACCACCCTCATCAGGTTGAGAAGGTGATTGGCTGGAATCTTCCTTCCCTCCAACACCTCATTTGTGTGGAAAACATGGCAATAAATGCACTTCTGATTCTGACGTGCTTTTGTCTGCACCCTGTCCCAGGGGGACAGGTTACATCCTGTGGTTATGTAGAAGGAGAGTCGAGGTACACTGTGGACAGGTCACCAGTGTGTCACAAGCCTAACACAGTGAGACAGAAAACCGCCCGCACTCACATGCAATTTAGAATCACCTCTGCTGACCAACTGAAGGAACTGCAGCTTCAGGCACTTCTGCTCTGGCTTCAGTTTTCAGCCTGAGAAGTTGCTGCTTGTTGTCACACTGTCTTCTGTCTCCTGCTTTTGTTCTTATGTCTTTCCATTTCTGCATCACTTCTAAAAGACCTTTTGATTTAAGATGAAAAATTGTGAGACATGATGTACAGATAATGATGTCTCTCAAGGTTGTTGAGATAACGCCTAAAAATTTGCAATGCTTCTTGATTTCAGACAGCTGTGTGTCTAATCATGTTTCAAACTACTGCTTGTGGCCACTAATTATGCTGTCTGAAGTGACTCGTGACACGAGGAGATTCTGTCATCTGTGAACTAGATTTGTAATTAAGCTGCCGTTGGCTGAAATTGCTGTTGATTGACACCGCATGTTAAACAGTGTATTTCACTTTTAATGTCAAGGATAAAGACAGACTGCTGTGTTTGAATAATGTAAGAGGACCCTGGGTAACGTTTCCCTTCATTCATGTATTCATCCTACAACTTTGCTTCTGCTGCTTCCCGTTCCCTGTCCTCCATCGAACCCCTCACCTCTTCCTCTGAAGCCTGAGCACATCACACGAGTGGGGGATGTATTAAATCTGAAATCCTTCCACCTCAGTGCGATTGTGGAAATTGTGTATCCCTGCGGGAAGTAAATGCAGATTGAGGGATGGGTACATGGAACGAGGAGAAGTGAATGGAAGAAGAGATGAATTTAGTGAGGAAAGGTTGGATTGATTGGGTGGTATTTAGAAGATGGATGGAAGATGGTGAACACGAGGGAGAGAAGGAATGAAGGGATGGATGTGAGAGGAGGTGTGTGTGAGACGAATGAGCTGTCCGTTTGAAGATAAATCAGAGAGGCAGCGTAGTGAGGAGCTCTATAACTACACGCACACACACACATATACAAACAGATGCGTGTGTGCGCACGCTCATGTTTTGACTCACACACATGCAAACACAAATACACTGACTGACTTACTCCCTCGTGCACATTCTGCCCCACGGCGAGGTGGTAAAAGGCCACGGCTGATTGGATGCTGGAGGCTGATTTTGCCCCGAGTGGCAGAGCAGGGCATGTTGGGATGTTTGGATACAAATGCAGTCATCCGTGAAGGCATGAGGTAGGTCACCCCTCTTCTCTCTGTTTCTTTCGTCCTTCCGATTTTAACATCTCTTTCCTTCCTCACGTCCTCATTCTCTTGTTTCTTTCTCCGTCTTTGTTACGTTTCACACATTTCACCACTGGGCTTTTCAATGACGCCCTCTGTTCCCATCTATCCATCTTTCATACAGAGTGCTTTCTCTCTGGGTAATAACTGCAGCTCTCACGGCTCCTCAATTTTTCCCACTATTGTTCTCCTTTGTCTGGCCTTATCCATTTCCATCTGCCCTCCATATCCATATCTCTTATATATCTCCCCTGTTCTAGCTACTAGCTGCTCGCCCTCCATCTTTCCTTGCTTACAGCTCCCTAACGCATGCACGCACGCACGCACACACGCACACACACACACACACACACACACACACACACACACACACACACACACACACTGTATCCCTGCAGTGTAGTGTGCTAACAGAATAATTAGTCGTGCTTGATGTCTCTGACAGCTCTAATCCTTCTAAATGGCCACCACATGCCTCCCCTCATCTACTCATGGTTAGACACGCACACGCACGCACGCACGCACGCACGCACGCGCGCGCGCGCGCACACACACACACACACACACACTCTTGCTCTCTCATGGTTGTAGATACACACATTCTTGCACCGCTTGTTAGAAACCAAAATCTCTTCCATCTGTGTTTAAAGCATTTTGGGATGCTGTTTGTTAAAGGTTTTCTTCTCTAATAGCTAATTCAACTGAAACAAAAAGTTGGATATGTTGGGCAAATGGTAGGAGCCACCCTCCTCAGGCTGGGAAGCAGACAGACTGCATAATGTTGAGTAAAATTTGGTCCTTTGTGGAAGGACGTCAGAGATGAGTGCAGATTACTTCAAAAGAAATTCCACCAGATTCCGAGATATTTTTTTCTTCGTTTGCAGCCAAAAGAACACACCTCTGATAGAAATCAAAAATGTCTAAGAGAAATCAAACACAACACTTCTTGATAAAAATCTAAAGACTTGATAAAATGTTATGTTAGAAAACCAAAGAAGGTGTTTGTAAAAGATTTACCAGCTCTAAAAGAAATTCAACCAGTATGATTATTTTCAAGTATTTATTGTGTTTTTCTTTTTCTTTGAATTTAAATGTTTTGTTTGCTGCACGTCTTTGCCATGAGTAAAGTCAAAGTTATTAAAACAACCCAGATAGGGGACAACATGGAGTCCAAAGTGCAGGGGATAAACAAATAATGGACTAAATCATGGACTGCTCCAAAAATTAAGAAGGATATTCCAACAAGAGGAGATGAGGAAACAGCAGAACTCCAAAAGAAGGGAATGGGAACAAACCCTGAGACAGACTGGCGACCTCTCGAGCAGCTATAGGGTTCAGCTCTCCAGCGCTGTGATCTTGAATTAGATAGTGGTTAAGAAGATGAACGCTCGACACTAAAACGCAATGGACACAGAAAGGTGAGCATACAATCTAACAATGAGACACAACAATCGGAACAGTAAAGTGAAAACAGCACATCAGAAAAGTAACTAAAAAGAAATGACTAACAAGCAAATGTGAGAACAGAGATGAGGGCACAGTGGAGGATAGAAAAAACAGGGAAACACAAAAATGAGTAATTCATCATGAATTTTCTTTTATTTGTGGTATTTACCCCAAAATTCCTTGGTGCTGCAACAAGTGGTGCAAACAAAGAAGCACTTCAGAAAAGTTTATTTTAGTTTCTCTAAAAGAGCTCAGAAAGTGTTTGTTGAATGTGTTGAATGTTTTTGTGACTCTATTGAGAGTTTGTTTCTGTTTGGTACGCTTTGTGGGTGGTAAGAAGCTCACTTGGGACACAGGGATAAATGCTATCAAGGCAACACATCAACCCGTGATGCTTGGATTGCTCTGGGTTCCTCAAGGACACTGAACCTCCTCGAAATTGATTAGCTGTATGTGCTTCTGAATATTGTTTGCCTAAGTCTGCCGACGATGCCTCTGGCCCCAATGAACCAGTCAACATCATACTGGGAAACATATTAGCTAATTGTATTATTGCGCCGTAGTCGACTGTGTGTATCAGGCCGAGGGATGCAAACCAATGCTGTTACGTCAAAGGTGTAGCTGCATGTCTTAGTAACTCATAGGATTTCCTTTGGTGGGCCTTCACAGCTCACCAGATTGTGGTATTAGTGCCATACAGGGAGTTTCACACAGGATGTTAAATTCAGTCTGCTGGCTGGTGAACTGATAACGGTGACACCAACACCTCTCCAACCTCCTGCAGTCTTTAACCCCCAAACTGGACTGCTGTTTCTTTTTTTAGTGGTAATTACCACTAAAAAAAGAAACAGCAGTCCAGTATCTTAAGATATCTACTATTTATCAAATAGATGTAGATAAGAGTACTTCTTGTTAGGACTCTAGATTCTCCTAAGCTGTTTTCACACATACTAGCTTGTCCCGAACATTATCTGATAGACTGGATGTCCAGAAAAGGTAATGGTAAAAACCAAAGAAGAGCATATCCGCATGGATACTTCATACCAACTGTCAAACATGGTGGTGGAGGGGTGATGATTTGGGCTTGTTTTGCAGCCACAGGGTGCCTCGCAGTCACTGAGGTGATGAACTCTTTATACCAAAGTATTCTACAGTTAAATGTGGCAGGAGCTGAAGAGAGCTGTGCATGAGCAAATGTCCACAAACCTTTAAGAATGTAAACAAGTGGGCCAAAATTTGTCCACAAGGATGTAAGAGACTGAAAAAAATCACAGAGGACATTATTGCAGAATGTAATGCTGTATTTTTTATTAATCTTATATTTTTTTTACTCACTTCTTCCATTCCTGGTGATCTCTGGCCCACTTATCAACCAATCGGCATTCAACCAATACATTATTATTTTTACTGTTAGTATTATTATCATCACTACTGATGCTGCTACTACTAAGAATCAGAATAACTTTTCATGTTCCCGTGAGCAGATTAACCCACATTTGGTACTGAAGTTAACACAGGATTAAAATCAGGACTGTAACAGTGTGAGAGAGCTTTACTTGTGCACAAAGATACATATGTGAGTGTTTGTTTGCTGCTTCAAACACTTGTGGTGGTGGAGTTATCCAATCCCCTGTAGTTATTTATTGTCTGGGAGTATATTGTACTTATTTATCTATCCAGTTGTGACTATAAGCCTGAAGCCTGTAGAAGCCCTGTGTGTGTGTGTGTGTGTGTGTGTGTGTGTGTGTGTGTGTGTGTGTGTGTGTGTGTGTGTGTGTGTGTGTGCCCGCACACATGTGAGTAGGCTCATTCTTTGTTGTGGAACATGACAAGCATCATTACAGCGCTGAACTGAGTCAACATGGAATAAATACAAATAGCTGTGTTCACTCTGTTTCGCTCTACTACACAAACACACTCTAATGTGAGTGTTGTTTGTGCCTGCATTAGTGCATATTTGTTTACTGTATTTGTGTGTGTGTGTGCACTCTCTTTGTATGGTGAACCTTGTATTGCCATGATAGGAAACTGAGACAGAGTCACAGAGAAAACACCGATCAGCCAAAGAGAACCACAGGTAAGAAATGGAGACACCCCCCCCCCCCCCCATCATGACATGCTAGGTAGACTGGTGAAGAGAAAAGTAAAAAGGAAGGAGGCAATAGTTCTATTGAGACTGAATGAACTCAATCAAAATGGAAAAGGGACAAAAAGAAATAAAAAAAGCAAAATACAAAAAAAAGAAGGAAAGGTGTGGTTTGGAAAGATGAAATGATTTGGCGAAGAACAGAGAGAATGAGAAAGGGTGTATAACAGAGCTCCCAAAGGAATTCCTACCAAAATCCTTATCCTCAGATGTTCACTGGTGCTATTTAAGTTGCACTACAGCTCCATCAGGTGTCCATCCCCATCCTGACTGGATGTGATACAGTAGAAAAACATCCTCAACCAGTCCCTTTTACAGCAACCACATTCGGTTTCACAGATTTAAATTTACTTTGTTGCTATAGTCATTTTATTTAAAGCACAGAGATTAGCATTTAATGCCTTATGTAGCTTTAGATATTTAGATTTCTAAATAGTGTATGTAGCATGTGCAGAAAGAACAGGAGCAAATAAACGAGACAAAAGTGTTTTGCAATATGTGTTGAAAGGTAAAGTTAAAGCTAACGAAGAGCGCCTTAAAACAAATAAGTCTTTGTAAGGTTAGAATTGAAATTATTTCATCAATAACACTTAGAAAGTCTACAATAACTCAGCTCTTGGTCTGCTTTGTAGCCTCCCAGTTGGATTTTCTTCCAGTACCTCTCCAGAGATTTGTCTGGATGGTATCACAGTCAGAAAACAAAACCAACTTCGTCCGAGCTCCACCTCTGTCCTGAAGTATGAGTCCACACTCCTTCCAGCCACCTGTATCTATGATCTCTTCACAAACCAAAGCTCATAATAGACAAAATCATGGATCCTGCCATTTTACTGAATTTTACATTTTACTTGAATTTCTTCCCTATCTTCTTACACATCAATTACTGCTCCTCCTCCTACATTTCTCCAGTGGTAGCAACAGCATCCTCTTGTGACTGCCAGGGCTTTATTAGTTATTCCTGGCACTACTGTTTACCGTGCAACTGCTAATGTTTCCGTGATTCTGACACTATTTGCTGCATCTATTTCTAGTTCTCTCTTAGCTTTTCAGCCCCACCTTTTGTTTGTTTTTTGGTTGTTTTTGCTTTTGTTTCTTCATCCTTATCGACCACTTCTTGCACATTAAACTCCGTTCTGCAAGGTGCATGAGCGCACAGCGAAGGCCAGAAGAGGGCAGGTTGGAAACTGAACTGAACTGGAACACTAGTGTCACGGTGCATGGCGGCCATAGCATCATGCTGTTACATGGAATAATGAAGAAGGAGGACTACCTCCAAATTCTTCAACTTCACCTCAAATCAACAGCTAAATGGTTGAAATGGTTGCAGTTTGTTAAGGGACATTTCACGAAATATTAGTGAAGGTGTATATATTTGAGCCTGTGGGAATTAGAGATAATCCAAAATAAATCCAATCTTGTGCACCCAAGTCTTATTTTTTAAAGTAATGCTGTACAATAATTCCACCTTGGAAGAAGAACAGTTCCCATAATTACTATGACATTCATGCCCATAATGAGTGTGAGCATGAAACCTTTGACCCAAGCTTTAGGTGAGGAAAGAAACATAGACTGACAGGTAAAGTGAAAACTTCACTGAGTCTCAACTCCCTCTGCACCATGACACAGGCTAATATTGATAGACCAACACAAGAACATGAATTGCTGTTGGGAATGGATAACGGTTCTGTTTGTATTAGTGTGCTGTCCATAATCTATTGACCAATCCAAGTTAAGTGGGTTTTTCTGTATGCAGGTGAACACTCCATGTGGAGACCAAAAAAGGAACTGAATTTGCTGAATTACAACCTGCAGCTAGGGTGCGACAAATATTTTGCATTTTTATTTTATTTATTAGCTTCTTAAGTTCATATTTGTAAACAATGCCTGGTGCATGGAATCAGTTACCACTTATCCAGATATTGTGGTTACACAGGAAGCCGAACAATGACTGTTGCCCACAGAGGCTAGCTTTTGTGTTGTGATTTTGTTCGCAGGCTAACAAAGCCCTGACAGAATGACTTGAGTTCATGATCCAATCTGATCAAAGCTTTCCGAGAATACCGTTCAGCCTTTTTATGTATACGGCTGCAGTTCAGCAGCTATGAAAATAGCAAACAGGAGCAAGTGTGAGTGAGAGATCTTATCAGTCAGCTGTTTAAATGGGTTTGCACAGTCAAATAATAAGTAAGCGAGCGCACACAGGTATGGTAATCCCTGAAGCAGCAACGTCAAGAAAAGACAAGCTAAACAAAGAGATGAGACATTTGACCAGCAGCACTCACAAAGAAACAGAAAGAGAAAAGGCTGAAGTCAGGGTTCAACGGTGGTTAAACAATTCACAAGACAAACATTTACGCAGTCAAACCATCTTCAAATACACTTTCTTTTTTCTTCTTCTTTCTTTTTCAGGATACACAAAGGCAGTCATGCGTCTCTTCTGATGTTCCCTCGAGCACAGTGTTACAATCATCGTAATCAGTGACAGCAGCAGTTTTTAACTGAAAGGCGTTTGCGCACAGTCGCCTCAAAATGTAGCTTGTAACAAACTACTCATAGACAGTATGGATGGACAGGTAGCTTCCGGGTCGTCACATCCATGTTTTTTGCAAAAAGATGGCGATGGCCCAAATGCTCATCTCGAGGCTTCAAAATGGGACTTCAGAAACTAGTTGGTGTAGCTACGTCCATCTTTTATACCATCCATGGAACTACTTTAACTGTAACTCAACAAAAAGTTCACATGAACAAAAATAAAAGCGAGTGTTATAACTAAGGCTACAATGCAAAACTTTCACGGTGAAATAATGAAACATTTCGTGTGAGTAAGATTGAGTTCAGTTTACAAAAAAAACCCCAGTTTTTAAAAAAGGGCTAAAATGTGTACCAGCCACAGAGCAGTCCTTTGAGTCAGTCCTTGTTTCTGTGTGATCAGTGCAGCTGAAGGCAAATGTCACTGGATTGGTAGTTGCACAGTACTTTGCTAAAACAAATGTTTTCACTTGCATTGCTCTCTCCCTCTCAATTGCACACACTCTTTCTTTTTGTGCCTGTGTGTGTGTGTGTGTGTGTGTGTGTGTGTGTGTGTGTGTGTTTGAGGCCATTAACTCATCACATGTGTAAAGTGAACATGTGACCACACACACACCGTATGCCCCTCTGTGTCTCAGAGAGCTGCATGTGGAGATCAAACACTGGTTCTGTCATATGGTTTGCATTAGGTTCAGTCTTCATGTTTCATCATAAAACTTCAGTAAAGCCAGACGCACACACACACACAAACACACATATGCTCCCCGTGTCAGGGTGTTTGGTTTATGTGAGCAATGCTTGTTATGATGTGTGTCACACTATCGAGGGTGTTTTTTCATGTGTGTGCGCATGTGTGTATATAGTTTGGCACGACGGTGTGGTTATGTGTGTTGTGGTTAGTGTTGATGTGTGGTTGTGGTTCGGAACATTTTTTCCTAAACCACTGACCCATAAGCTATGAGAGGTTGTGGGCTAATGGGCCCACCCACAATCAGGAAATATATATACACACAGACACAGACACACACACACACACACACACACACACACACACATCTGCATGAACACACAAATTCGATGTGTGAGACATTGGCTTTACACACATGAATGTCTCTCAGTGGGAATAAGCTCCCTGATTTGCAGCTTTGCTTCAGATACAGATGGGTTCACTTAATAATAAAAACAAATCATGTTCGGGATCAAATATTTACGCACAGGAGATGAAAAACACAATGTTATAACAAGAAAATAGTATATCCTATTACAATTTTTTTTCATTAAAAGGTTTGGTTTCAAAGTCAAAATAACATCTCCGACAATTCCTCCAGTTGGATGATTATACTGGTTGTTTGTTCCTACTGTCTCAACTGACCCATGGAAGCATTCCTGAAATTAGAAATAGGACGGTTTCCACATAAACGTCTGCTTTAGGAGGAAACTTACTTTCAAACAGGGGGAGCTTGAATAGGATGTAACAAAGAGCTGTTTCATTACTTGCTAGGAGGAATTTGCATTTTGTTTTAGGTAACGACGAACGCTTTTATGTGCATGTTTGCACTTTAAGAAACATGGTTATGAGAACCCTTCAATACTTAATGAGCTATTCAGTGGATGTTGGGCAGATGCTGTGAGATAAAGAGACAGTGTTAGCCACAAATGCAATTGATTATCATTTGGTTAGGAATAGTGTGGGTAAAAGCATTTGTGCAAATATTTTGAATATGAGTGATGATTTTAGTGAATTTATGACATAATAAACACTCACCTGTGTTCAGGCAAATGTGTCCTTGGGGGTCTGAACACTAGTTAAAGGTTCTGGGACAGGTAAAGGATAACATTTGGTGGGTGGGGGGTGAGTTAATTGGGTGATTTAGGTTCTATTTGGGGATTTATAGGGTCATAGAGCTTTAATGCAAGTATAGGGTTTATGGATGCTTTTGCGTGATAGTTTTAATGACAGATTATGATGTACATATGGTTATATGGCTTATCTGACTATGATAAGCAGTGTTGGTCAAGTTACTTGAAAAAAGTAATCAGTAACTAATTACTGATTACTTCCCCCAAAAAGTAATCCCGTTACTTTACTGATTACTTATTTTCAAAAGTAATTAATTACTTAGTTACTTTTTAAAAACACGATTTACAACCTGAATAGGTGATAAAGGGATAGATCTTTCAGCCCAATTCTACTTTTTCTGCATAATCCATCATACAAAATGTAATCAAATGGAAAGGTCCCTTTTTAAAACTTGTTTTAATAGTTTGAATTTTTAACTTTATGCATCAAGCAAAAATTTGATTATATGCAACATTCTCTGAAATTTGTTTAATATTTAAACCTATATTTTCTGCACATTCCAGCACATAATTATTATTTTTTTGTGTGTGTTTACACTCAGTCTTTCAAATAGATGGAAGTAAAACACAGCAGAAAATAAATAAAATCAAAGACTAGCGGTCCTTTGGCTCTATTTTCACCTGTAAAGCAGGAGTAGGGTTTACCCTGGTGCAGGAGAGCCGCAGCGGTCAGTGGAAGAATCCGCGAGTTTCTCTGAGTTTTCCCATTACGTGGTAGCGCACTTGGTGCTTGCTTGGAAGTTTAGGGTTTTTTTTTTCGCTGTTAAAAGAAGTTTTCTTCCCACGCACAACGGACGTTAATGTTTTTGTCACATTTTATGGAATCAAACTCAAAATAAGGTCAGTACTTCCACGCTTTAAACGCTGCATGCTCATACTCTCTCCCGCACTGATATATGATCCACTGTTGATCTGCACACAGCTGTTGTCACAAACATCGCACTTGCTTAAGTCACTGTCATGAGACATTCTCGCAAAAAAATCACGTTTTTAGTAACGCAGTAATGCAGCGTTCCTACGGTAAAGCAACGGTAATCTAATTACTGTTTTTGCAATAGTAATCCCTTACTTTACTCGTTACTTGAAAAAAGTAATCGGCATCTCTGCAAATACTGAAAAAGCCAACACACTTGAGCGTAAATTGACAGAAGCAGAGACACGAATAGCGGAAGCGGAGAAATTAAAGGCAGCCATGAAAGATGCTTTAATCAAAGTTATGGAAAACTACAAATCTATACAAAGAAAGATGACGGATTTGGAAGGACGATCCAGGAGGAATAAAATTCGACTTTACGGAGTCCCGGAAGGAGTAGAAGGTGAATCGATGCCACAGTTCGTGGAAGATTTATTGAAAAAAGCTCTTTCATTGCCACAGGATATGAGACTACGAATACAACAAGCCCATAGAGCCTTGACGGGAAAACCGGGTCAGAACGCACCGCCCAGGTCAATAATAATAAATTTTCAGGAATATATATGTAAGGAGGACATCTTGAAAAGAGCCTGGGCTGGCAAAGTGGAGTATGAAGGTCAGCATATATTATTTGACCATGATTATGCCACAGAGGTGGCCCAGAAACGTCGGGAATATGGGAACATCAAAAGGGCATTGAAAGAAAAAGGCGTCAGATTCCAAACACCGCTTGATAAAATTCGTATCCATTGGGATACGGGTGTACGAACCTACGGCAGCGCAAGGGAGGCTGCGCTTGAGCTGAGAAAGAGAGGATACACTGTGCAGCTGCCAGGAGCAGATTCAACAGATTTGGGACCGGAGATGGAGCATCTTTCACGAGCAATACTGTGGCAGTGAATCGACACAGTAAGAGGATAATACAAGCTGCTCTCAAGACATGAAGATCTCATCTATGTCACTCAAGGTATCGATTATTTTTCCCACGGGGTTATTTAACTTTAGAACTGTGAGTCCTCAATTATTCTCTACCCGGGGTTTCCCCCTTTCCCCCTTTTTTTTTTTTTTCTTTCTTCCTTCCTCTTCAGAGAGTGACAATCTATTCCTAAGTGTGAGAACAACGATCAAAAAAGAGCACCTTACTGAATAGTTTAATACAAAATAGACTTCGCTGTGACTCTAAATATCGCTGCCAGAGATCGTTGGACTTTTGGATGTGTGAAACATTATGTATCACCGCCAAGGAGGGGCCCTCTGTGAAGAGACTTTCTCCTCAGCCTGCCAACGGGGATTCGGGGTGGGAAGCGTTCACCCCAACGTGGAAGTCGGGTGTTATAGGGTTTGTTTGTTTTTTCTTTTACTTATTTTGCACTGTTGTAATGGTATATGGTGGTTGGCCAAATGTCAAGGCCACAATTTTTTGTTGTCTGGAGAATTACGATCTACAATCGCGTGGATTATATGCCTTTTAATAATATAAAACTGGTGTCACTGAATGTGAATGGTCTGAATAACCCAATCAAAAGAAGTAAAGTGGTAACAAAACTCAAAAAAGAAAAGGCACAGGTAATATTCTTGCAGGAGACTCACCTGCCCCAACAGGAACATGAAAAATTGAAAAGATTTGGTTATCAAAACACCTATTACAATTCCTACAGACAAAGTCAGAAAAGAGGAGTAGCTATTTTAATAGCAAACTCTGCACAATTTGAATGCCACAAAGAAGTGTCTGATAAAGAGGGTAGATACTTACTAATTAAAGGGAAATTGGAAAATAAACTAGTTACCCTGGTTAATATCTACGCCCCACCAGGAAGTAAGAAAAGTGATTATAAAGATTTATTCAATTTAGTGACACAAGAATCTGAAGGTCTGGTGATATGTGCAGGGGATTACAATGTTGTGCTAAATCGGGATATTGACACTACCAGTGCTGCAACATGTAAACATCGTTTGTCTAATTTTATGAATACAATATTACAAGAGGTGGGACTGATTGATGTATGGAGAACACGTAATCCTCAAACCAGGGACTAAACCCACTACTCTGCACCTCATGCCACATATTCGAGAATTGATTATTTTCTAATTAATATTGAAGAACTTCATAATGTTACAGATTGTAAAATAGGTGTGGCAGATGTCTCAGACCATAGTTTGATTAGTCTAGAAATCAGTCTCGATAATAGGAAAATACATACAGCATGGAGACTTAATTTGGGTATTTTAAATAGGGATGAACATGTTAAGAAAATTAAAGAAGATATAAAAATGTATATAGAAGACAATGATACCGTAGATGTGAGCCCAACTATACTTTGGGATGCATTAAAGGCAGTCTTAAGGGGAAAACTCATAGCCCTAACAGCAGCACAAAAAAAAGCGCGACTGGCCCTATATAAAAATTTGACAGAAAAACTTAAACATCTGGAGAGGGAACAGAAACTACTTAAAAATCCAGAAATTCTAGAAGAAATATCAGACATCAGAAACCAAATTGATGAATTATTAAAAGAAGAAGTAGAAAAAAAGGCTAGGTATATGCAACAAACCTATTACGAATCAGGGCCCAAAGCAACTAAAATACTTGCCAGTAGACTGCGTAAAAAGCAGGCATCAAGGATTATTGATAAAGTAAGAAACTTGGATAGTAACAAATTACATTATATGCCCAATGAGCAGTGTTGGGGAGTAACGGAATACATGTACCGCCGTTACGTATTTAGAATACAAAATATGAGTAACTGTATTCCGTTACAGTTACCGTTTAAAAATGTGGTATTCAGAATACAGTTACTTTGTTGAAATAAATGGATTACACTGCGGTACTTTCCTGTTTCATTTTGTCGCGGGTCAGGACTGTTTGGGTTTTGTTTGACAGCTACGTTCTTTCGTTCCAGGCGGCAGCGTTACGGTTGCCATGGTTACAGGGCGACGCTCTCTCTCTCTCTCTGCGACTGTGTGTTTCCTGGGTGAGAGAGCGCCTTTTCGTTGTTGTTGTTGTGCTAAGCTAACAGGCAGAATGCTACAAGCATAGCTCTAAAGAATGCAGCATCATGGGCAGTGTAGTCCGTGCTGCAGGGAGAATGCACTGCCATACACGTTATGTGTCTGTGAGCGCGAGGAGGGAGAAAAAGGCGAGTGGAAAGGTACGAGTTGTCGTCGAGGAAAAACGGGAGCTGGAAGCATGTAAATATAATAATAACCACTGCAGCCAAGAAGAGTGCCTGACGAGCCCAGCTGTAAGTAAGCTATTAAGACTCGACTGTACACCGTGTTCGTGTTTTCCTCCGAAAACAATAAGTTCCGTTGGAGCAGTCTTTCAACGCCTCTCTCTGTCTCTCGCAAGAAAAATTGACCCACACAACAAAGTAAAGCTATTTTTCGGCTATGAGCCGACAGGGACCCCGCCGTATTAGTCAGAGGTCCCTTTACTACAGTTTGGAGTCGCGGACCTTCAGTAATAGTAATAAATCACACAGCAATAGTACATTCACGTTGTTGTAAAAAGCACGATAATATATTAAGTAATCCAAAGTATTCAGAATACGTTACTCTCATTGAGTAACGTAACGGAATATGTTACAGAATACATTTTGGGGCATGTATTCTGTATTCTGTAACGGAATACATTTTAAAAGTAACCTTCCCAACACTGCCAATGAGATAGAAAATGAATTTAAAAAATATTACACGAGACTGTATTCACAACCGGCAGCTGCAGACCTTGAGACAATTAAAAATTTTCTTGACCCGCTGGATCTGCCCTCCATAGGAGATACCCAAAACAAGTTACTGATTTCACAGATTACGGATAAGGAACTAGATACAGTTATTGCCGAACAGAAAAAAAAATAAAGCCCCAGGAAGCGATGGCTTTCAGGCTGAATTTTACAAAGTTTTCAAAGAAGAACTCAAGCCACTTCTTCTATATTGCTTCAACTGGACTCTGAATCAGGAATAGCTCCACCATCATGGGGAGAAGCTATTATAACAATTTTACCCAAAGAAGGAAAAAAACAAAGAATATTGCAAGAATTATAGACCCATTTCCCTCCTAAATAACGACTATAAATTGTACGCTTCGATCATTAGCAAAAGACTTCAAAAATTTGTACCAGATCTGATAGAAGTGGATCAAACTGGATTCATCAAGGGACGTCAGGCACAGGACAATATAAGGAGAGTCTTTCACATTATTGACAATGCAGAAAAAACTAATATCGGTACTGTGTTAATTAGCTTAGATCAAGAAAAGGCATTTGATAGCGTAAGCTGGCTCTTCCTATTTGGAGTATTGGAAAAATTCGGGTTTAAGGACAGCTCAATACAATGTATAAGGACAATCTATAATCAACCTACAGCTAGAATCAAGGTGAATGGTAGTCTGACAGATAGAATTCGGCTATATAGAGGTACAAAACAGGGCTGTGTCTTGTCACCAATTCTTTTTGCCTTATACGTTGAGCCACTAGCACAAGCAGTGCGACAACATTCAAAGTTGGAGGGGGTATCCCTTGCTGGACAAAAACACCTTATTGGATTGTTTGCTGATGACGTTATTATTTTTCTACGAAACCCTGACAAGTGCTTCCCAATTTTGATGCAACTATTCCATACCTTTGACTACTTATCAGGCTATAAAATTAACGTATCCAAAACACAAATTCTATCATTCAATTATATACCCTCCCAAAAGATCAGAGACGAATACAAATTAAATTGGCACTCGAACAACATGAAATATTTGGGCGTAACCTTGACAAAATCATTATCAGATATGGCGGACATAAACTATAATCAGGTGGAGGGCAACATTAGAAAAGATCTAGAACGGTGGTCGGCAACACCTACAAACTTTTACTCAAGAATCCAAATAATAAAGATGAATGTTCTCCCAAGACTGTTATACATGTTTCAGTCACTCCCACTTCCTATATCTCAAAAAAAATTCAAAATATGGGACAAAATGATATCAAGGTTTATTTGGGGTGGGAAGAAGCCCAGAATAAGACTAACAACACTGCAACTCCCGAAGCGCAAGGGAGGGATGGCCTTGCCGAACCTAAGGGAATACTTCTATGCAGCCCAATTCAGACCACTTGTTGGTTGGTGTAGACCAGAATATGAGGCAAGATGGAAGGAAATTGAGAAAGAAATCGAGGGAAACAACATTCAAATTTTTATCTCTGACAAACATTTAATGACAAAGAATAAAAGTGGAATGAATCAAATTGTGAAATTTACATTAGACATATGGCACACAGTAATAGAAAAATGTCAGTTAAAAGAACAATTATTTATACTCAGATGGTTTAGACATGATAAAAATTTCAAGCCAGGACAATTGGACCAAACATTCAAACAGTGGGAACTAAAAGGGATTACAGCAGTTTGTACCCTTATGAAAAACGGAAGACTAATGAGTTTCCAACAAATAAAAAACAAATACAAATTGGAAAATAGAGATTTCTTTAGATATTTGCAAGTTAGGGACTACTGCGCAAAACAAATAAAATCTGACTGGCTTAGGAAACCACTGGGGATTGTCGAAAAAGTAAAAGATTGCTATGAACATAAACAATTTAAAACTATTTCCACCTTCTATAGGTCATTAGAAGAAAATAGACAAGATTCAACACTCTATATTAAAAAGAAATGGGAAGTTGAACTGACCATAAAAATAACAGAGAAAGAATGGCTCAATATGTGTGAATTGCAACACAGTACAACTAATTCGCCGTTTTGACACGTTTTTTCATTATACCCAAAATAAAAAGCAAACTGACCTCAAGTTTACAAAATTGTTGGAGATTGTGTGGAGAAATAGAAGCGGATCATTCTCATGTATTCTGGAAGTGCATTAAAATTAAAAAGTATTGGGAAGACTTAAAAATGAATATGGATAATATTTTGAGTTATACACTCCCAAATACTTGCCAAGTGATGTATCTAGGAAACATAAAAGAACACATACAAAAAGAGGACGTGTATTTAGTCAAAATAATTCTGGCCGCAACAAAAAAAGCAATTACAAAGAAGTGGTTACACCCAGATCCTCCCACCCAGCGGGATTGGATCAGTATTGTAGAGGATATCTCAGAGATGGAAAAAATAACACTCAACATTAGACTGATGGGAGGTAAATACGACAGACTATGGAGGAAGTGGAAAACATTCAGAAGTGACACAAATGAAATAACATAATAGGTTTTCTTTTTTTTTCTGCAACGTGATAAATGGAAAAAGATATGTAAACTCCAGACTCTATGTTCGTTTATATGTATGTTTGTTTGTTATTTTCTTTATTGTATGTCCACAATGTTAACATAACTTAATAAAAATCAAAGTAAAAAAGAAAAAAAAAAAAGAAAAAAGTAATCGGATTACAGTAACGCGTTACAAGTAACGCGTTATTGCCCATCTCTGATGATAAGTATGAGATACACCCCTGGCATGTTATGAGCAAAGTATGGCTCATCAGCAGCAGGATATAAAAAGCTGTCAACTACCCAGTTAGTGTATTTGCTGTTGGTATAGGCCACTAGTGCTTCACGGGTCTGCCACATTAAGCTTCGTGAATTACAGCATTGATAAACAAGCTTGTAAAAATTGAGCTTCAATCGCTAGATTTCCAAGGTGCCAAACTTTGCTTGATCTGGAAGTTAATTTCTCTCATTTCTAGTATAAAGATTTCTCTGGATCTCAGAATTTTAGCTTTTCCATTACATAAATACTGTATCACTGACAATGTTCATTCATTGTTTGATGCTTGGTCATTCGGATTTATACAAAATTTTCAGGTTAACCATATTTATAAAGATATCGGTCTTTTTTTTAAAAACATATCCATAGATGCTGATTTTTATTTTCAGTTTGAAAGATTGTCTGTATGTAGAGCTCATCATCAATATCACCGACAGTCATCATCACTTTTGCTGTTTTTGTCTGCAAATATTAGAGGAGTAAAAAACAAAAAAAGGACTTTATTATGGGAAAACTGTTTTCCCTAGTCTTAACAAAGCACTAATCTAACCACTGATCTTTTGTAACCATGATTTTTCAAGAGTGTTAGAAAAAACACTGACAGAGAAAACACTGGTTTTATAGTGCGTGCATGACTTGCATTGCTGTAAAAGTACGATTAGGATGCAGGTCAGGCTGGTTGAGTTTTAAAGACAGATCTTACTTTATAAAAGCTTTTCTAGCTGGGTTGTTAAAACGTTGATCTTGAATACTCCACAGAAACATCCCGAGCCTTATAATTTTGAGCTCACAATTTGTCAGTGTTGTTTCTCAGGCGTTCAGTTGTCTGAGAAACAACTTTCTTCTCGGAACTCCTTCGGTTGTGGAAAAGCAATTTCACTGATGTGGGGTTTAAACTTGGCACCGCTGGTGTCACATGCATCATTGCAAACCACTCGACCATACAACCCCTCTAAAGTGCTTCTAGCGATGAGTTTGTGGGTTTCTCAAAATTTCATCAAGAGTTTTACAAAACAAGAGTTGCTTCTTATTTTTCTAGTGTGCAGTGAATGTTCAGGGGATAAAGTTTATATATTTACTTTTAGGCCAAGAAAGTCAGTAGCACATTGTCATGCTGCCTCACAATCTGCATGAGAATGTAGTCGCTCTGCCTTTCATTATTTCCTTAGTCGCCCAGGAGCGTTTAGCACGCACGCGCACACACACACACACACACACACACACACACACACACACACACAGGACCCCACTTAGTGCGTCAGATGTTTTCTCTGCCACTGCGCTGCTTTGTTTTCAACCTGGAAAATCCCCTTTTAACGAACGCAAGTGCAGCAGTCTCTCTCTCTTGCACACACACACACACGCACACACACACACAAGCTGCAGGAGGTAATATGAAGGAAACTATTAGTTACAACTCGACTCCTCTTGGATTGCATTTAATTAGACTTTTTTGGCCCTTGTTTTGCTGTCATCATTTGCCTACAGTCACTCTGACCAAGAGAGAACCATTACTATTGTCCAAGACCTTAACTATCACTCGTAAAAGCCAGGGTGCCAAGATTTTTCTTACATTTGAATGACACGAGCACCAGATAGATAGATAGACACACACAATAGTAACAGTGCACCTTTATACACCATTCAAAATATTTAATCATAATCTGTGTGTATGTGCATAAATAATTTCTATTGAGCCGTGCAGTAGATTTTGTTAGTGTTCAGGCTGTGATCAGCTGAGCTGCTGCTCTGAGGTTTACTGCTTTTTCTGACACAACTGAATTTAACAACATTTTGATCCACTACA
The DNA here is from genome assembly GCF_057382095.1 of Aulonocara sp. 'chitande type north' Nkhata Bay. NCBI lineage: Eukaryota > Metazoa > Chordata > Actinopteri > Cichliformes > Cichlidae > Aulonocara > Aulonocara sp. 'chitande type north' Nkhata Bay. The sequence goes on along the minus strand of NC_141355.1, from coordinate 24,639,788 downwards.
CTGACAGTACACTGTTTATGCTGTCTTTTTTCTAGACTAGTGAGAGGCAACTCCAGGCCTCCCTCGAGTGCCGGTGTCCTGCAGGTTTTAGATGTGTCCTTGATCCAACACGGCTGATTCAAATTGTTAAATTATCTCCTCAACATGTCTTGAAGTTCTCCAGAGAAGAATCACCTGATTCAGGTGTGTTGACCCAGGGTGAGATCTAAAACCTGTCAGGGTCCTGGGTCTGAGCGACCCAGGATCCCTGAGCAGTTATGAATTATATTATTATTATTGTATGTATATTTGGTGTTGCTGTCTTTCTCCCTGTTTGCGTGTGTGTATATGTGTTTCAGCGGGCGCCTTCAGGCATGATGGGTGTGGCCCTGCTGATGGTCTGGCCACACCCGAAGCCACACACCTGCTGCTGATCAGGCCTCGTCAGGGGGAGCTACTTAAGAGAGTCTTGGAGCTCCCACCAACGCGGGATCATTCCGTGAGACTCCATGTCAGTCAGCCTGTTGAGCTGAGTTAGTGTGTGTATGCCCGCGGTTATATGTGTCCTGACGGCTGCGTCTATTGTGTCCCCAGGAGAAGTGTGGAGTGCCAGACGGCAGCCAGCACGAGGAGTGCTGAGACATGGGAGCGGAGAGCACTGAGACACGGACTGGTCACGGAGAGACATGACACTGGAGTCAGGGAGAGCACGGGGATTTATTGTTGTTTTGTTCCATCACTGTAAATAAACGCACTGCTTGTACATTGAGCACCGCGCCTGGGTCCTCCTTCCCCACCCCCCCCCCACGGTTTGCCATGCCAAACCGTGACAAAACCTGCAGGACACCGGCACTCGAGGCCTGGAGTTGCCCACCCTAGATGGTATAAAGAGTTGGTATGAAGATGGAATTCAGTCAATGAATCTAAGCTTCAGCTTAACTTCTAATTGATCCCTGCTATACTTAATGTACTTTACCCTGACCATGAAACCACAACCACTGTGCACCAGTCACACACACTTTAAATCCATCACCGTGCAGCAAACTAACCTGCTTATCCTGCACTAACCTGCAGATTATTTTCATGCAACATTTAAATAGCACAGCTACTCTACCTCAGTTTGTTTTGCAGCATGTTTCACAATATGAAAACAACGTATGTCCCAAGTACAGACCCAATGTCTCATTAATAAACACGAGGACTTACATGTAAGCTTTAAATTTCCATTTGATCAAATCTGACTGAGCAGTCCGTACTGTTAAATCTAGTAGTAATCTAGTAAAGTACAGATACCTGGAAATTCTACTTCCCACCTCTGTCTCACTTCATGAAGCTGAAGATGCTAAATGGTTAGTAAAATGTTACATCCACACAGGTAGAAGACGACATTTTCTGCTGATTGTATGAACTGACATCTTTACCAGTAAAAAGACATCATTTGTCAGTGTCTAGTGTCGTAATATCATACAGCTATGTTTAACATTGGGTTACATTTAGACACAAAGATGACACGGCTGGGTTAGATCATGGCGTTGGATGATGTGACCACTCATGTAAGGAGACCATTATTGTTTTGGTTTTGGTCATAAACAAGTGAGGCTAGGGAACAATTATGGTTTGGCTGCTGGTCATTGGTCTCCACTGGTAACTTACTCTTTTCTACTATCCACATCAAAGTCCTCCTAAAGGTTCCTTTTTGCTGATGCTCCATTATTTTGTTTCCTTAATTTAAATGTCTTCACACACTTGCTGCTGTTTCGTTTTCATTAATCTTCCATTCCAGCCAACAAGAAGCAGTATTTTCAGTTTAGTACCCTGACACTTTTCAGCACTGCCTGCAGACTAGGCGTGGTCATCAGTTCCTTGCACTGATCCTCAGTGATAAAAGCTGTTCTTTTTTTTGGTTATGAGCTGAATCTGGGAACCAAATCAAACTGCTTTTACACACCACTTAAAAGCTTGACTTTGCCTGCAGCCATTGAAAACAATGACTGTGTTTGTTTTTTATAGCATCTGATGCTGTTCAACACCCATGACCTTGAAAATAGGGGCACACAGTTAAAAAAAAAACAACCAAGTCATCAGGATCCGATCAGTAACAGCAGACATACCAAAACACTTTGTGTTTTTGTAATGTGATACTGATAACACAGCGTGAATAATCAATGTCATGCTTTCATAATTGTCTTTCTCTACTTCCACGAATCCTCCGTCAGTGTGGCTCCATGTTGCTTTCATATGACAACACGATAGCTCTCAGGTCAGGGCACTACTTTATGAAGCATAGGGAAGTTGTTTAATAGATTTAATAGTATAGTCTCCTTTGAAATGTTGCTCTAGTTCAGGGGTAGGCAATTAATTTTCCCAAGGGGCCGCATGAGACACTAGAACTTTTGTGGCGGTCTGCACCAATAAGCTGAACTCAATTTTGCTCAATATTGTTTTAATCTTTTTATAAACTGCACTGGAAAGAATAGATGTTACAGTTAGGTAATAAAAATGTGCCAAGACTTTGGAAGCATGCAGTTATTTCCATGAAAAAATTACTCTCTGTCACAATCCCTTTCACTGAGTGCATTGCTGCCAGCCCCCTTGGACCCCAGACATTTTTGTTATTCCTTGTCTAAAGATGAGTAACCAGGCTGTGTTCGTCCAAAGGGAGAATTCTTGTATTTCTTTGCGTGGTAGTCTTATGACAATTGTATAATAATTAATAATACTGGCAGTTCAAAAGCAAGTCAATGTGCTCTCCACCAACTAAAGACACTGACTTCCTTCCTTCCTTACCTCACCTCTGACTTCAGTAAATAAATACTCTGAAGTTTAAATCTAGCTAAAAGTGCCACATTATGCACCAATCTTTCTTTTTTTAACGTATGCTGATATCTTCCGAGGGTCAAATCACTCGTAAACATCAGCTCCAACACATTTAAGCGAAGCCATCTTTGCTTGCACACATGTACATTACATAAATTTAAAAACAAAACAAATCAATGACTGTAGAAGAAATGGACGACCTGGCCGCATTTCCTCCCAGTGTGCAAAAATGAAGCCAAAATTTCCTGTTTGTGGGAGCTGCCATGTTGCACTTTTGGACCCAGACTTTGCGCAGTAGTGACTTTCGGTGGAGTCGCCGGGTCACACTCCTGCCCACACACCCAATGGACTCAAACACGCCCCCTTTCCTTTTTACTTGCCCACCTGCTCCAGTTTTGATGGTATCTGCTGATGGGTTTGCTGTGACTGACGGCTCGTTAAATGAAGGCAAATTTACACTGTAGCTCCTGTTGATAATTCATTAGGTAGATTAGTCTTAGCATATGCATTGTGTATGCCGGTTAGCATGGAGTCAAATGATTCATTGGTGATTTGCTGCATTAGTTACCATTCCAACTTTGCTTTGCTGCTATGTGTCAAACATGACCAAAATAACTTGTAACTAGCATTCAGCACATCTTTGATGTTTACCTTAAAAAATGTGAATAAGTTTAAGCAGCCTAGCAGGTTTCAGGACTGAGGCTCAGTTTAATGACAGGCCCTCTGGATTTGACATGAAATGTTGTTTCATTTAATTTTTTTCCATGTTCTTTTTTTAAAATCAAGATTTCAGCTTTGCAATAATAACAAGACTAATGGCCTACAGCCATGCTATAGAAGCTCAGCACAGGCTGTGCAAACTGCTTGTTAGTCAAGCCAACATGCACAAAGTGAAAACACCAACTACCCGATGATGGAGCTACACGACAAATGTACCCTGAGAGGGTCTTGAATCTTGGCACAACAGTTCAGCCAAAAAATGGTAAGTGGCTGTATATGCTTTGCCCCACACCTATTCACTTGTTCACATACTCAAACTGACACTCTAATGGCAGTGACAGCACCATGCAGGTTGATGGCCTCACCATCAGGCATAAAAATGTCTTGGCCAAGAACACTTTGACATGTGGAGACACAAAAAACCTGTGCTTTGTGGAAGACTTGCTCAGTTGCCTTTTTGGTGCGTTTTTAGTCATTATTGAGAGGGATAGAGGTGGAAGATGGAAGTACAGTTGAAGAGAGTACAGGAGTGATATGTAGCCAGCCGGCATTCAGCATATTTTTGCAGGGTTGAATGAACTTAATCACACCACAGATGGCACTGGTTAAAGTGAAGGCCACAGAGACAGGTTAGTAAGGACAGTTGGTATAGCCAGGAATGTCTTTGCAGCTATCTGATACACTAAAGCCATCTCCTCATAGCCATGCACAGACATTGTGAGGGGCATGCGCTCCAGCGTGCCTATCCAGAAGAAAAAAGACAGAAAAGTATTTGTTAAAAAGATGAAGTTGCATACAGTAGTACACCTTTTATTTCCTCGGATACTTACTGATCTCACTCATCCTATCCTATTCACTGCAACATGGCCTAATACCTGACAGAAGAGAGCTGCAATCCTGAGCTGCCTGATGCAGTTCACTTTATTTCTGTTTTCTTACCATGTCCTTTCTCAGCAAATACAACGTCAACATCATACATGTGTTAAGGGTCAATATTAATTAAAATAATGTTTTTGTGCTCATGTAAACAAAAGATATAGATAACTAAATGAGTGACACTTTGGACTGATTTTAAGCCTGCATTTAGGGTTTGCACTTGTATTTTTGCACTTGCACTTTCTCTCTGAATATGTGATAATATTTCAATCAGGTGGTGTTAAAAAACCAACAATAAAGTAGTCCAGACATCACACACAACATGTTGCTACTCATGTCTCATGGACTCGCGCACAAACTTTGAAGTGCTCTTTCATCTTGCTCGTGTTGCTGAACAGTCCACTCTGAGAGAAAGCATTTCCACGTGGAGCACCTACAGCGGCAGACAACACTGGTTCAGTCTTGCACACACCGTGACTGGATGGGTCCATTTAACACAATGTATGTGCACGTGAAAAAAGTTAGCGTTCATCCTCCAGCTTCACTGTTTATATTATGCTAACATAGCTGTGTCGCTAGTGATCACGTAGCACATCGTTATATGCTAGCCAAACTTCAGTAACCCTACAAACCTTTCAGCCACTGCTGTTTACTTTCCCTGCTAACTTCTAACTCCGTTAAATGTAATAAATTCCATTTTCATGGATGCCTGGATGTTAAATTTCATTGTTACACCTGGTAGAGCAGCCACACTGATCATTTTATTACAGATGAAAGAATTTAGACAGTTTTTCAACTCTCAGTGATGCCGCAGTGATCGTTTGACTTTGGGCCCAGATATGGCTAATAACGTCAGACTTAAAGACCGGATGGCATTCGTAGCTAAATGTGAAGTCAAAGAAAGTGGAAGAATAGAAGGTTAGAGCGGGTATGGTCAAGCAGAACTATAAACATACAGTTTGGGGGCTTTTAATTAGAAACTGATGCCGTGGCCAAATATAAAGTTAAAATATTGAATTATAAAGTAGCTGACTTTCAGAAAGGGTTCTTTACCAAGTAAGAAGCCATAAGGGCAGCACTTTATCTGTGCGTGTGTCTTTTCTCCTTATCAAAGTAACCTCCATTTATTTATTGCTGTGCGATTACAGTTAGTCATAAATTTGTGACCTCATAACCTCAACAATAATTCTTATTTAGAGATTTTTTTTCTCAGTCTCAAAGAATTGTCTTTTTTTTTTAAAGTAAATTTACTTTTATCTTCGATCTTGGTAATTCTGAGTTGCTGATTTTTTTTTCTGAGAATAGTAACCCACCCTTATATCGTCATAATTTTCTTTTCTGTTCTTCTGTTTTCCCCCTCTTTTTTTATTGGACCTACATTGCCATTCCTATTAGCGTATCCATGCTGAAATTTAATGGCACCAAGAGCTGTTTGTGAGGCCTCATGTGATGGACTCTGATTAATTTGCTAATTCCTCCCAGGGTGTGTTTGGGTTGTGCAAACTTGTAAGAAAACCTTTTCCTTTTCAAGATGTCCCTCCGGTGTTTACTGTAAATATAAATGTGCTGTCATTTAACTGGTTAAAAAAAGGCAGGGCTGCGGTTTTCCATTCAAAACCACACAGCTGCTGAAGTCTCTCCTTCATCTTCTTTCCTCCTCTCATCTCATCCCTCCGGTCTATCTTCTGTTCATCCACATTAAAGGCATACTGCTAATTCAGCTCCTGCTTTTAAGCTTTACTGCATAATAGGTCAATATCCCATTTAAGCAGGAAGGACTAGAGTCATAGATCAAAATTATTTTTACTTTCTTACATGCATACAGTACTGTGCAACAGTATTGAGCCACCCCTCATTCCTTTATTTTTTGTGTAAAAAGTGAGCTTGAGTAGTTTTCTGATGGTGTTTCAGATGGTATGGTATGGTTTTTATTCCAGTCATTTGCTGCTTTTTCACTCATTTTCAGTTCAGTCCTTCTACTTGAACATTTTCAGAGTACATACTTTGTATGTTAAGCAACTTAACACTGACCTATGAATCATTCAAGCATAAAAAGGGATGAACCAGATTTGGGACTACACATAACAAACAGCATAGCAAAGAATCAATTTTAAATTGTACCTTTAGTCACTTTCTTACCACCAGCCTGTCACAGAAGCACATTATTTATTCCCATTCCTTTAGTTCAAGAAAAATGCCCAAGATAATGCAGTGTGACAGGCATAAAATAGTACATTTGCACTAATAAGGTGATTCCCAAACAACTATTAACTGAAAACTTTGCATATCTTGCCATTTTTGTGCAGTGTGTCCTTAAAATTTTGGAGGACATTGACAAGTGGAGGACGAAAGAAAAAGTGTCAGGCTTAACAAACTATCTAGAGGAGCTGACAGTATCTGAAAGGGATGTCATTAGGCAATAGGAAAAAAAATATCCAAGAAAGAGCTTACACAGGACCTGAGAGATACATCTTCAGCTCGTCCCCCTACTATTCACCGAATCCTCATCAGAAATAGTCTCAGTTGAAGGGGGCCTGTCAAGAAGCCATTCTTATGGAAAGAAAACAGGGAGAAAAGACTGAGGTATGCAAAATTACACAGTAAGTGGAGTGAAAATTAGCAGAAACAGGTCTGATGAAGGGATGAATTCAGATTTTAATCTGGAAAGCAACATTTGGAAAAGGTCTGATTGGCATTAAGTTCATTTTTCAGCATGACAATGCTCCCAAACACACTTGACACGGCAGCAAAAGAATCCCCGAATAGGAAAACTCAGTCATGGATTGGCCTCCCCAGAGCCCGGACCTCAACACTGTTAAAGCAGTGTGCGATCATCTTCATAAAAAATGGAATAAAAGGCAAAAGGGAACCTGAACAACTATTCCTGAAGACTACTTTAAGAAATTACAAAAAAGGTTGTCTGAGAGAGTTCAGGTTGTGTGGTTCAAGACTTTCAAACTTGTTCGAAGTGTACAAATCCATTGCATACTCTGTTTCGTGTATGTTTGCGCATGTTTTAATAAATCTCTAATTCAATCTTTTTGTGAGCGAAAGATACGGAAATCAGGGATTAAACAAGACTTTTGCACTGTACTGTAAGTGTTTCCCTTTGCGTGTCACCTTCCATCCACATGTCATGTTTACTTTCCAGTCTGTTTCACTCCTCTCACCTCCTCTTATGGTAATGTGGCCTCATTAGACTCTTCTAATTGGCCAGCAAGTTCTGACCTTTTTGAAGCTACCTTAGTTTTATAATGGCTTTCATCATTGGCTGTGGCTGGTCCAGTGCCAATAGCAGCATTAGCATTAGTCTGTATTTACACCTGAGATCCCAGTAGATACTGGGCTAGCCATTACGCTCTGCCTTAATGCTAATCTCTTCTAATAGATTTTGCATTGATCTGTAAGGCTGTAAAGTTGTTAGCAAGGTTCATAAAAGGTCAAACAGCTGCCACTGAGACTAAATGGATAGCTGAGACTGCTGCTTTACTGCTAAGCATGACCTCATCCTATGAGCCCTGGAATGCCACGGGAATAATGTGCGTTCATCAGAACAACAGTTTTATGGATATTTTTTTAGTAATGGAACATGTCCTTTGGTGTTGCTATGGCAGTTGTATTTGTGCTGTTGATTTCTTGTATTTTTTTTTACCCATATTTTTTTTTTACTACTGCTGGAAAAACAACATAAAGTGCTCAGGTGATGAGGGAGTTGGTAGGCTAATGGTCATTTTATTGTAACAGGCCAAATCTCTGTCTGTTTCAGGTCAACTCCCTCTACGTAATCATGGGTTCAGCAATTAAACCTTGTTAGGCCCCTGAAGATTCTTATCAGTATCAGATATTATTACAATTTAATGACCTAAAATGGTCAATTTTAGCATTTGCTGCCTATAAAAGCATTGTATTACTTTTATTTAATGGCAATATCATCCACAGAACAATATTATGATATATATCCTTCACACACACACACACACACACACACACACACACACACACACACACACACACACACACACACACACACACACACACACACACACACACACACACACACGTGTGTGCCTGTCAGTGTGATGGACTGAAATGTACTAGTGTACATCTGCAGTATTCATGGTCCTGTATCTCTTATTTCTTGTCTATCATGTAATTAACATTATCCAACTGAAACTAAATACCAACAAACAGATTAACATTATCTTTGTTTCTGACATGAGTGGCACACGTGTGTGTACACAGTTAAGCATCAGTAGCTTGTCATTAGATACGAAAATAGTGGACAGCTTTGTCGAGTGGTGTGAGCTAAACCACCTACAACCTAACATCACAAAGACAAAAGAACTGATTATGGACTTTAGGAAGCAGGCTCCTCCTCCTAACCCTGTCACCATCAGAGGGGCTGATGTGGAGATCGTTGAGGACTACCGGTACCTGGGGGTCCACTTGGACTGTAAACTGGACTGGATCAAGAACACCAATGCTATCTTTAAAAAAGGGCAGAGTTGGCTTTTCCTACTGAGGCGACTCGGGTCCTTCAATGTTGGTAGAAAAATGCTGACCATGTTCTATCACTCGGTGTTGGAGAGCGTCGTGTTCTTTGCAGCTGTGTGCTGGGGAAGTGGGGTGAAAACAGCTGATGCCAACAGGCTGAACAAACTGATTAAAAAGGCTGGTTCTGTCCTGGGTGTCAGACTTGAGAACCTGGAGGAGGTGTATGAGAGGAGAATGCTAAAAAAGCTTCTTTCTATCATGGACAACCCCTGTCACCCCATGCACGCCCCCATGATGGACCATCGGAGCAAATGCAGCAAAAGACTCATTGCCCCGAAATGCAGAACTGACCGCCACAGTAAATCCTTTGTGCCGGTGGCAATAAGACTGTATAACTCTTCCTAGCTCTGTAGGTGATTTTCCTGAGACAATTACCAATGTTATTCTGTTCCCTTTCAGACCGTGCAATATTACCCAACAGTACCTTATTGAATATTGAATATTTGTTTCATCCCCCCATCATACGCTGCTACTTCCTTTATTCTATTGCACAATACTGTCACTTTCTAGAATTACACTGATAGTTAAGTTATTTATACTCCAGGATACAGTCATTTATATTACTTTGTTAGAGTTATTTGATACTATGTCTTGCACTATCCTACTATTATTGTATATATTGTATATCTTATTTATCTGTTCCTCTGTCTCTCCTGCTGCTTTGAGCATGTACATGACAAAAGAATTTTCCTCGGGATAAATAAAGTTATTCTTATTATTCTTATTATTTTGAAAATCTGTAGTTTTATATGTAAATACACAAGTTTATGATCGCCATTGTGTGTGCGTTTGTGCCTTCCCTTGCCAAATAGACTCATGAATCTAAATCCAGGGGCCAGTTCTTAGTTCAGATGGATTCACAGTGATCCTATTATGCAAAAACTGGGCTGTAACACACACACACACACACACGCACGCACGCACGCACGCACGCACACACACACACACAGGCACACACGCACACGCACACTCACGGTCAGGCCTACAAGGGAACAGTCAGATGATGACAGACAGTGTGTGTGGTTGTGTGTGTGTGTAGCTGGGAGTGATGCTGGAATCATAAGCCTCTTTAACATTAGTGTTGAATAACTCAGTTACTTAAAGCTTCTTAACCTCTCCTTTCCTCTGTCAGACTCTCCGTTCCTCTATCGCTGGATCTCTGTATCTTTATTTTTGCCGGCCCTCCCACTTTTAATCTCTTTTACTGGCTCACACCATTCTTATGAAATGAACACTCACATGTACTTACAGTTTACATTTTGTCTTTTTTATTTTTATTTTTTACAGTAAAGCTATAATAAATTAAGCTCCTTGTGGTTTTTGGAGAGATAACATGTGATTCTATCAATACTAGACTATAACTGTATTTAGAGTTGGTGGATCGTATTGTGTTCACTATAATCGTCTAACATTAATGTTACCACATGTCAGTTCAATAATAGATACTTTAATTTAGACGACTGTGGTTTTTCTCCGTCTGACCATGTCATAATATTTTGTAATGTATATTTAGTGCTTTATAATCATTTTGTTGTGTAAAAATCTAGATCCAGTGGCTCTGATGTAATCCTTATCCTGCCCAGGGTCACAAAAGCAGGCTAGACGATCGTGATGTAAAACCCCATCTTTGTTCTTTTTGGCCCAGCTGATTGTTCAAATTTTCAAAATCACCACTGAACAATTCAGAGGCATGGCTATAAATGGAAGATTAGAGGTTCATACAGTAAGCAATATATGTGTTTGCTTATGTTACTGTGTGAGTGCGCGCGTGTGTGTGTGTGTGTGTGTGGGGGGGGGGGGGGGGGGGGGGGGTAGAGCTCACACATGGCATCTATCTTTATCTGCTCTCTCAGAGTGTGTGTAAGAGCTCAGTTGTGGTTTAACGGTATTAGTGCTTACTTAAAGGGTCGCAAGAGTCTCAGTGTCTAAGCCTGTCTCTTGGATTAGTGCAACAGCTGAGAAGAGCGTCCTCAAGACAGCCAAGGAGAGTGTGCACACACACACACACACACACACATGCACAAACGCACACACACATGCACAAACACACACACACACACACACACACACACACACACACACACACACACACACACACACACACACAAACACTCTTGTATTTGCATCTCTTTCTACAATGAGATCATTGTCACACAAATTTTGTGCAAATTATTTAAACAAGGAGATTTTAACGTCAAGCTATCTTGTGAAATGTGTGTGTTCTAAAACTGCACATGACTTTGCCATACACATAAAGCACAGTGATACACATGCAAACGCACACACACACACACACTGTTATTTGCATTCCCATGACCATAACAAGCCTTTGATTATCACTCATGGTGGGTATTTCCCAAAAGCCTGTTTGCATGGCTGTTAAACAAACTGGGTGTTGGTGTATCAAGAGAGGCATCTTTGTTCCTTTTTCACACAAAGGGCCAGCCATGAATAGCGCACACATGCACGCATAATTGTTTGATAGTGGTTAGTCAGAAAACACACACCTGTTGACCTTGAATCCACTCCTTGGCACCTACTTCCTGACCCACACCTACAGATACACGGCCGTGCGTGGACAAAAACAAACAAATGTGGTGGAAGCTCTGAGCAGCCACAGAGATTATAAATGCAATACAGTATGTTCGAGTGTATTTGCAGGGCAACATGCACACCCACACACCCTACAATAACAATAACAACAAAAAGAATGCATATAAACTGGCAATATTGTCTCCAGTTAAGAGGCTGCAGAAGTAGAAGTAGACTTCATCTTTCATTCCACGCTCAACAAAAAAGTTTTTTTTTTGGTTCCTGAGTGACTTGGCATCTACAATTCTGCTTTCTGTTTTATCCTTGTTAAAGTGAAGAGGAAAACTAAAAGGAGAGTGCTTCAAAAAGAATAGCCAGATCAAACGCGCAGATCAAAAAGACAGATCAAAATACCCTAGTGGTATAAAGTTTGACTCTCAGCGTTAGACTTTGAACATTTCTAGCTCGCTGTAAAATCATGAGATGCTATGCGGAATACCATTATGTGAACATGGACATGCAAAAACCCTACAAAGCTTTCAGATAGGACTTCAAGACAAAAGTGGGAGCCTTGGATTTTGAGCTCATGTCCTCGAGCTCTTACACAACACGGTGGAGCACTTTATTGTCAGTATTTAATACAAGTTTTAATTATGGGCTATTCCTTGGGGGATTTGTAAGCCTCGACTGACTTATTTCTGAGCTACAGAGGACAAATAGTTATCCCACATGATGAGCAAGAAAAACAAAACAAAACCTCCTGCAGCAATAGGGCATGTTAGGTGAAGAGGATGGAAGTAGATTTTACTGATATGTATATGGAAAAATGTAGAACTTTGGAATACAAAGAGCAGTTGTCTCTTCTCTTGATCAGCTTCATTCCACCCCAGGTTTCCCCTGACTTTGGTCAGCCCAGTGAATAATAAAAGCAAGAAAATAAGCCATACTGTGCTCTTCTTTTCTTTTCTTTTCTTTTCTTTTCTTTTCTTTTTTACTTGCTTAGCTGGTTTCTGGAGAATTTTCTCTCAGCCTTTCTTTATTTTATATTTCAGCACGACTAAAGCCATCATTCTGGTGCACAATAAGACAAAATGCAAGTGAAAATGAATTCTACAAAATTCATATGTTTTCTGAACCAAAAAAAACCCCCATGCAAACAGCAAATTTTGTAAATATGCATGACAAAGTTTATGGTTTAAACTGAAGGTTGTGTGGTGAAAATGTTGCATGCACAAAAGATGCCCGATGTGAATTTTTCTCTTCAAAGTTCTTGTGTACGTCTGGATGGTTTCCAGTGCAGCTACTGATGCAACCTTGAAGTGTAGCTCTGATAATGAATGTATGGATGTGTGTGATTTTATCATGGAGCAAACATCATGTTCTCATCCAAACTGATCCAACCTTCACGTCAAGGAGTATCACTGATTAGGAGAGCAGGCTGTGAGTCCACATTGTTGAAGCCCACTGGCAGGGTATGAGGTCAAGAGTGTGACTTTAAGCATGCTTATTTCAGTATTTACAGAGCTGCATGCATTTGTCTCACATGTCTGTCTAACATGGTTGCCATTTTCCCCGAGTAGGCCGGCTTTCTGCCTTCTTCTGCGATGAAATTTAAATTGAAGGGTCACCTTTGTGACACACTGAAGGTGATCCAAGTGCAGCTGTTTCGAAGGAGACTTCCAGGGAGAGGTAAGGCATTGTGTACGGAGACTAACTTGAGCATGATAACTCAAAGTGTCGTCATATACAATATGTCAGCACGCAACCTCTTGTAGCCACGTGTGCTGTTTTATACCACACGGGAAGGAATGAGGGAAAATGTAGCTGGATGATAAAACCAGTGTGATGATCACATACAAGAAACATACAAGAAAGTTCACAGCATCCTTAATTACAGCTTTGTTGCTAAAGCACACACATGTTTGTCCACGACAGTGTTAGTTATTCTGACAGTAGTATAATCTCCTACCACTGTGACCAGATGTGGTCTGTGCTAATTGCTGTATAATATGTTCTATGATGTCTTCTTTAGAATTCATTTTCAGCATTGAGTATGATTAGCTGTTTTTTATTTCCAGTCTGTGGCATATATATGGCACAAGTCTTACCCACTCTTTGAACTTGCATGTGTGGATGTGTCTTTTTCTAACCCATCTGCTGTAGATCATGCCTTTGACTGCAACTACACATGTTAGGACACACAAAGTAACCTCTTAAAAACACATCCACACGATCCGCACAGTTAGAGACTCTTTATTCTCCCCACTGACAATATGCAGTTCTGGCTTGGTTGGCTATCTTTGTGATCAGAAACACAGACGGACGTCCTGGTGGCTCGAAGCCAAGTTACACAACCCACACACGCGATACGAGCCTGAACCGGTTCGTCACTTTTGTTGCATGTCACCCCTGTGGTTACTATTTGGGTTTGCTAAAACAGGAAAGCCATAAAATAAAACAAAGGGCCAGAACAGAGGAGAAACGATCAGTCTGGCGGCTGGAGCAATATATACAGTAACGTAACTAAGTCGGATATGATGGCAGAGGTGAGCAGATCTGTCTGACAGACTAAACCCATCTGGACCTGATCTTCTCTGCAGCACCACAGCCCTGCTCCACATGTTGCCTTTGATACGACTCTGCTCACAGCTGCACTTGATAAAATTGGAGGTTTTGTGGAACTTTGGTTAATGTGTGTGTGTGTGTCCATATGTATGTGTGTGTGTTTGAAAGTTTTTAATGTGTGGATTTTTGCCTCATGCTGCGTCACTTCCACATTATCTTGCAGTGAACCCTCCACACACACACACACGTGCGCGTGCAGTGCCACACATGTTTTCCATTTGGATTTTAATTTCCCTCCTTTTCCTTTCGTCTGTTTAAACAGCCGGCAAGAGGGCTGTAAAATCCTGATCTGTTTACATGATAGGCAGCCTGGTGCTTGGCTGTTTAATGCGCCGTCATAAATTATACACGAGCTCAGCGTACTGGGAATGAACACAATACTGCAACTTCAAGAAATGCCAAAAACCTGTTTCACAGGTTCAGTTTAAATCTGTGACGCCCTTTAAGTAAAAAGGACTCTTGAAGAGTGAAATGGGAAGTCTTACATTCAACCTGGAATAAAAAAAAAAATCTCCACGTGATTCATAAAGACTTTTGAAAAGTAGATCAGCCACGTATAATTGATTATTTCACTGTAACGTGATTTAAATTTAAAGAAATTATGATCTTGTCTGTGCACGCTTCATGCTGCTTTAGTCACTGTACATAAAATATTAATCAATTAATCAGTTTTTTTATGATCTGAACACACAAACTGTTAATGAATTAGTCCAATTTTACAGTATATTTTGTTGTTTAAGTGTGGCAATTTATAGACTCTTGACCTTTAGGTGGAGTTAACCCTTCAAGTAACAAGTAAGAGTGCCGGGAACCAATTTAACCCAGGGCCCAATCAGAATTTAAGTGCATAGATGATATATAAAGAAAAAGTGCTTACTCTATACATCAGTAAAATACAATGAAAACATTGCAGCCAGGTTTTCTGACCTATATAAAGATGAAACACGAACTTATAGTCTGAATAAACAGAACCACACTCAGGCTGCTTTCAATACCATTTACATATTTGCATTCCATATTTACATAGGACTTTCCCCTTCTCTGATTTCAGCTATGTGTCTATAAGAATGTATACACAGTGTTAAAACGAATAGCGCTGATCCAGCATTACAAAACAAAAGTCTGTGGAAAGAGAATCACTCTCTGCATGACAACACGACACCAGAGCGACTGGAGATGATGGGAAACTGCAAACGAGTGATTTACCAAAGGCATGGGTGGAGGTTCAGTTGAAGATGCTCATTCCTGTAGGCATAGCAGTAAAAATAAGACAAGACTGCAGTAGTGTGTTCACTGCTACTCAGATTTCAGTGCGCACACAACAGTTCACTCTGTGCCATGTATCAAGTGTAAATGGCAAGGAAGGATGAGGTGATGCTCGTGGTGAAGTATTAGCTCAAGACATCCATCAATCCAGTATTTAATGCTTATCCAGGTCTTTGTCAATCAGGTCAGGAGCCTAATCAGAGCTACCCACATTTCCCTATTGCTGTATATAAGTCTCCTGGAGAGATATTGCAATTTTTTCCAAGCCTGATAAAAAAAACAAAACCTCTCCAGTGTGATCTGGTCCTGCTTGAGGCTGTCCTCTGAGATGGACATGACTGAAGCACTTAAGAGTCAGTCTTTTTTCAAAAAGAAAGAAAGAAAGAAAGAAATCTGTTGCATATCAAAATATCTCACTATAACATAAGGAAGCTCTATCCGTCTGTCTTTCTGTTTCCTTGTCAGCAAACGAATCCTACACAATCAGAAGTTGAGAAACTAGATTTGGTTCTCAGGTATATCTGAGGCACCTGAAGGTTGTTATCAGATATTATGACATAATTGTGTTGTCTAGCAACCAAGCAACAGGCTAAAATAACCCATTTCAGCAGTTAGACACCAATACCACCTCATAAAAGCATCATATAAATTTCATTTCCAGGTAGTATGATCTAATTTAACAAATACTGAATATATTAATTTTGATATTTCCATCCATTATATAAAAAAAATCTTTTATACGTGTTTTTCAACCACAAAGCACCTCAATATACCATCACTGAAATTCTCTATTCCTAATATAATCAACCTTGGTGAAGTTAATAGAATAGAATAGAATTGTCCTTTATTGTCCCTCATTGGGAAAATGCAGGTGTTCCGGCAGCAAAGTGACAGGAAGATGGAGCACGCAGATTCGCACAAAAGTAGAGAATATCAAACTGTACGGTTATTAAAGACAGCAGGCTCACATTGAAAGAAATGTGCAACTGAGTAAGATTTTTTTTAATGTAGAAAAAGTGCATTTAAAATGATTTGCGCTTAAAAAACAAACAAACAACCGACTATTTACAGAAAATGGGAAAACTGTGCAAATAACAGCAGGGATATAAACAACTTGTTGTTGTACTAAATCCTCTTTTCTTAAATGAAATGATCACAATAAGCAACATTGGTGAAGTTAAACATTAAGGGAAACCTAAACTTAGTTTTAAAAGTTTTAAAATGACAGGAAACACACAATATTACCTTTGGACAAGTTCACAATTTACTCATGAAAGAAACAGAATGTTTATTTTTTCTTACATTAACTATTGTTAACAGTTTTTTAAAAAATAACGTTGCAAAAAACTTTATTCAGCTGCTAAGAATATATTTATTCTGGAGCTTTGAGATACTCTGCTTTCTCCCAACCTGCATCTTCTTTTAAAACTATTATCTTCCTGAATGCTTGAAATCTGGAATACATCTCTAGTCTGTCTCATGTGATATCAAAAGGTGGATTTTGAGAATCTGTCAAAAACAGAGAGTTTGTAGTCCTTTTGTTTCTTTTAAATATGAAGATTTAAGAGGGCCATTTAGGTGTCTTTGATATTTCAGTATGATTCACACACATTCATACTCCAGTGGCTGCATCAGAGAGCAACTCGAGTAGACGGGATCAACCCACAAACCTTCCAATTAGTAGGTGACCTGATCTACCACCTGAGCTGAGCTTTGGGTTATCATGTGGGAACTGTGAGTAGGTTGTATATTAGTATCATTTGTTCCTTGATGATGTTTTTTTGTGTATTTTTATTACAGTTTGACCCACCCAGAGACTGCAGATGGAAATAAGCAAATATCTAAATCTGGTTCAGTGAGTCGCTTAGGAGACTAATTTTTGTACATGGCCACTGAAAAATAAATAAATACTAATGCAAATTCAGGATACCAATTTTTTTCCCTTTACACTTTA
Organism: Aulonocara sp. 'chitande type north' Nkhata Bay; assembly: GCF_057382095.1. Lineage (NCBI taxonomy): Eukaryota > Metazoa > Chordata > Actinopteri > Cichliformes > Cichlidae > Aulonocara > Aulonocara sp. 'chitande type north' Nkhata Bay. Next base: position 24,622,465 of record NC_141355.1, on the reverse strand, counting down.
CAGGGGTTGTGTGATGGTGTAATAAATTCGTTAAGCACTGTAAACACAGTGAATTGCATACTTTTCTTCTGTTTATTTAAAAAACCATCTACCACTCCGGATTTTTTTTTTTTTTTTTACTTTTCCCAGTGTGGTTAAACACGTCAGCTTGCCAACACCTGAAACACACCAAATAATACAGCAGCATGCGCATGTACTAGTGAAAATGATTAAAATGATTAATTAAAACTAATGAAATCAATTCACAAACTTTAGCTTTGTAGATCCAAGATACCTCTCGCTCAAACATCCATTGTCAGTATATGTGTACCTGTGGTTTCAGCTTTCCACATCACACTTGCGTAAGTTGCATATTGGATCGCAACTGGCTTCCAAACTAGTTGCTACATCTCAAAATCCTGTTTGTATATGGGCACTCCTTAGACTGAGATTGAACTTGAGCAAGAGGGTGATACAAGTGATCCAGGCGGATGCCAAAACAGACTTCCAGAGTCACAATAAAAAAGCATGTTTTTGATTGGAAAGGTGAAATCTGATAAATATGTAAAAGATTTTATATTTGCTCTTGAAGAAAAATGGAAAATGACAAAAAAAAAAGGGGTTGTGTTAACTGAGAAGGCATCAAGAGTGAAGTTCTGAAAGGGTACAGTGAAACAAGCAAAGCAAATACATTTCTGTATGTTTGCGTCATGGCTCTTCACTGGCAGCAGTTTATGTTGACTCTACAGATTAGAGATGGTTTTGATCTTTCAGTTGATCCTGACAAATATTGAACCAGTGAACAGATTCAGACATCTGCCCAAAGACTTTGGCCTCCTACCTGTTTTGGAACATATATACAGTATTATATCCTTTGCTCTTCTTCATGCAGAACCTCATCCCAAAGTGTGCACAGGATGACTGGATTTGGCACAAAGGGAGTTGCGTTTTTCCAGAGAAGGAGCTGACCGGTGCCTAGAACTTCCACAGCCAGAATACAGAGAAAGTGGCACACAGGCGGGGTCGGTGGTATTCAAATTACGCCCTTGGTTGTCTATTAAAAACAGAAGAGTCAAAACAAAACAAAAGGCCTCCGTAGGACAGCTTGGCCAGAACCCTCACGCAAATCATCTGCTGTTGACACACACCACCTCCTGACCATGAATACACTCTTTAACACCCTCTCCTGACACACACACACACACACACACACAATGACACTAACCAAACTAACCCGATGTATGCATATGCACACATTCAAATGACACACAGCCCAACAAAACACATATGTTTGCATATAAGATCGCGCACAAAGACACACACACTGCGCCAAAGCTCTTCTTGTGGTAAGTGGGATGAGAGTGGGATCACTCCATTTGTCATCCCACACAAAGCTGCTTGTTCAGTCATTATCTGGGAGAGCCTCTTCTCTCCTCTACAGGCAAGATGACCGGGTCACAGTTAAAATAGCCACTTCTGCCTCCTCGCTCCTCTCACTCTCTCGCTCTACCCCACTCTCTCTCCCTCCTCTTTTATAAACAAAGCTCAAGCATTTGTTTTAGCTACTAAAATCAGAAAGAAATTGGGCATTTGCAAACCAAATGAGGCCTGTATGGCAGGCTCTTTTACCCCATCGAAAGCAGAGGCTAATTGTGTGCTTGCCCACTCTAAACAAATGACTGGGACACAGAGAGGGAGAGACTTTAGAAGTGAATGAAGGGAAGGGCATTTGTTAGGGAAAGCATGAGGCCAGTGAGCTCATGCGCCATCTTCACTGTCGCCGTCTAATCGCTGTTGCCGTCTAATCGCTGTTGCCGTCTAATCACTGGAGTGGAACTCAAGGTATCATTGAGGGCATTGGACCTGCTCCCTTGAATCTTCCTGAGGATATCTGAGGCATGTGGCAGTAGAAATGAACGCTTCATACCAGGGATGTCAAACTCTTTTTACATTGAGAACCACATTCAGCCCAAGTGGGCTGCACCAGTGAAATCACTGTAACAAAAACCAAACAAACAGAAGAGACATTTCTATAGCAGATAGTTGAAAAACGCGAACTTTTGTGTCATTTAATTGTTCATTCATTTCTTAATTACTTTGGTGTAATAAAATGGTATGGGAGAGAAGGGGGGCGTCTTTATCACAAGAAAAAGCTGCAATTGAACTAAAGTTAAAAACCTTTATGCGCTCCTTCACATTTTCCAAAGCCATCAGATGGCTGGACTGGAGTCTTTGCCAGGCCAATTCTGGCCCCTGGACCTTAAGTTTGATACCCCTGCTTTAGAAGACCTGCTTAAATATATTTATAGAGGTCTAGATTTACCAAGTATGGATACCTCTTTTTTATGTTCACTGCACAGGATACAGACTTTCAAACATCCGCTACTGATCCACTGATGACCTTTAGATTTTTATCAACGCTCATGAGTGAATTAGAGATTCTTTTGATACTAGTCCCAGAAATCATGATTAATCCTGTCATGATACATTGATTAATGTACTTACATCAAGATAGAATACAAATAGAATAGAATATAAAATGAATAGAATGCAAATAGAATACAAAATGACAAGTAAAGGCAAAGAGGTTGTGTTTTGCATTTTTATCATATGTATCCCTTAAGTTTTTCCACTAATTTGTGCCTTCCTTCCCTTAATCTGATTCTGCAGTCCCAGTCTAGAGATTTGCTGATGTCTTTGAGTACTTATATTGAGGTGATGACTGTTATCATCGCACTGATAAATTCAAAAACTGAAGTGAAAAACTAGCTGAACACGCACAGCGGGTACACACAGCGGCCGATCACAATAGCTGGGGGCTGTTATGGCGCAGATTTAAACCAGCACTATAAATTTAATATATATAAATAAGAAGACATCCTATCTAGTTTTGGGGTTAAGGTCAAACCATTTTTGGTAAAGCTTATAGTTAGAGCTAGATCAACTGACTTATCTATTATGCCTCTTTTTCAATAGTACATACTTGGGTCAGATCGAATCTACCCGTAATAATGGGTTTTATTACTTATGGGTTTCCAAGTAAGGTGAGTTGAACCAAAAATGTAACGTTAACAGACTGCATGTCATTAATTGGCCAGGAAGTGATGTCACTGGATGAGTCATGAGAGCAACTCCTTCACAAGAATAAAGCCTGTGATTTTTGAAACTGAGGGAAATGGCAACACGCAAACCAACATCGTGGTCTGGAGTGTTTTGTCTTGCCAACTTCACTCTTTTCCGGTGCTCTTCTTTTACCCTGAGTCTGACAGAAAGCCATGGACCGAGCAGCAGGTATACCATCGCTTCGTTGTGCTGTGTTTGTGTTGTATACAAATAATGTGAACATACTTTCTGGCAGTCTTTCTATAATGACCCCACCCACATTGAGGTGATACTTAGTTGTAATGGAAAATGATGGAAACCGGGTAGAGTAGATTTGAGTCGAATCGAGCCAAGTAGGGTGTTGGGGGACTTCCCCTGCTGCACTGAGCATTTCTTCTCCACACTACTCTTTTCACTTTCCGTGTTTTACTTCTAACATAATTTGTGATGTGTCCTTATCTCCTCATGCTTTCTATTTTTCTTATATTTCCCTTCACCCCGTAACCAATCACAGCACATAGCTGCCCCTCTCTGGTTGCATCTTCCTGTTAAAAGGCAGTTCTTCCTTCCTACTTTCGCCAAGTGCACGATATGGAGGTTTCTACATTAGAGTACCTTGAGGAAACTGTTCTTGTGAGTTGATGCCATATAATTTAAATTAAACTGAACTGTATTTAAAAAACCGCCAGTGTTTCTTTTAAGAAAAAATGCAGCGTTCTATTATACAGGACATGTGTTTTTCTGTATTTTTACTTTTTTCTCCAGTAACCTGTGGTTAACATTAGGTAGAAGCAATTTGTCTCACTCATCACTTTCATCATTACTCAACACTTTGTGGTGTCTTGTGTCTATAACCTCAAATGCAAATCTCTCATAAAGTAATAATAAAATGCTAATCATCCTGTTTATTTGGGGATACTGGATGATTAGCATATTCAAAATACAGTGTTAAATAAAATACTATAGTGCAGAAAAGACACCAACAGAAAACATGGATCTTTATTAATACAATGTATAGTTTAACTATAGATGTTGTGTTGTGTATTAAAAAGGTTTAGTTTTGACTGGTGTGTGACCTCTTAACTATTACTTGATGGGCTGTTAGGATCTTTGCATTGAGGTGAGTTAAGGTAAGGAAAAAAGGAGCATATTGCCTTGTGCTTCTTCTTGTTTTGCTGTGTTTGTAGAACTAATAGAGCACTAAAAATGTTAATGATTACAACCCCAGTTTTGAAAAGGTTGGGATTCTCTGTAAAGAGTAGATCAAAATAGAATGCAGTGATTTGCACTGAACCATATTTTTTATCCACATAAGAACATGAAAAACATCAAATATTTAAATTTTTACTATTTCATGAAAAATAACAGCTCAAATATAATTTGATGGCAGCAACATGCTTCACAAAAGTTGGGATGCTCTTGATCTTTGGGCCCTTGGGCAACATTGCATTAAAAACAGGGATGATTCTGTCATGCAAATCACTGAAGAAGTCATATGTGAACATGATCCTGAAATTCTGCTGGTGTCTTCTGTGGGCCAAAGCTGGACAGAGGAGAGTGGGAAACTGTTTTGTGATCAGATGAATCGAAATTGGAAATTCTCTTGGGAAAACATGGACGCTGCATCCTCTAGGCTAAAGAGGACAGGGACCATCTGGTTTGCAGCACTCAGTTCAAAAGTCTGCAGTTCAAAAGTCTCTGATGCTATGGCGATATAATAGTGAAAAGAACTGGCAGCTTCCACATCTGGAAAGGCATCAATGCTGAACGGTATACAGAGGCTTTAGACAACGTATCCTAAAAGATGACATCTTTTTCTTGGAAGACCTTGCATACCTCAGCAAGACAATGCTAAACTGCATGTTCCATCTATTTTACAACAGCATGACTTTGTAGTAGAAGAGTTCAGATGCTGAACTGGATTGCTTGCGGCCCACTCCTTCCAACAACTAAAAGAAATTGGCAGATCATAAAATGGAAAATATGATAAAGAAGACCCAGGGAATGGGATGACATTGCTCTAAAGGGGGGCAGCCGCTGGTCTCCACAGTTCCGAGACACTTACAGAGTGGTAAAGAGGAGGGGATACTACACAGGTGTAAATGTGGCAGTACTCCAACTTTTGAGACATGTTGCTGCCACCGAATTCAATTCAATACTTTAAAAAGAAAGATTTGATGTGTAAATAAAGTATGTGTTTATGAGATTATTTATTTATTAATTTTTTACATTTTTCACCACATCACAACTTTGCAGAACTGGGATTGTACCTCTTTTTTGTAGGAACTTATCACACAGTATGGACAAGTTATTGATCTAAATTTTAGATTACGTTTCAGGTACACTCAATAAGGCCAACACTGCACTTGATTCTGAACAACTGAATCTGCACTAAAAAAATGATGACATTAAGCCTTGAAGCATTTGAGAAGAACAGAAGAGAAGATGGGGGAACTGGGGCCATAAAAGTGTAGCAATGTGCATAATTCAGTGCACCGTAGAGAGGTTTAAGAATGGAAAACAATAAAAAACAAAACATTATGCAGCAAACAGATAACTAGCCAAGATTCTAAAAACATGCTGTAAATTTCAGAAATTACACACACTCAGGATGATTTTCTTTAGTGGAAATTTACCATATATTCAAAGGCAGTAACTGTGATTAACTGTAGCTCCAGAAGCCAGTCGCATACAGCCAAAACGAATAAATTAATATAAACAGCCTAAATGAAAAGGTCCAACCATTAGGTTGATGCAGCACAAAATTTTCCTGTGAATTCCAAACAGTGTGGCTGAGTTGCACTTCAAGGAAATCCTGGTTGTTCATTTTAGAGGGACCGGGGGTGGGGTGAGGGTGTGGGTCACAGGCAGCAAAGGTTAACACAAATGTGAACCAACACTTATAAAAGACAAAATGCGTTTAAGCACCCACACAAATGTGTAGCTGCCATGCAAGCCTTTGTAACCGTACCACCCACTCCACAGCACCTGCGTGTCTGTGCATGTGTGAGACCTGCAAAAAAAGGTCACTGTTGGTCACAGTCAGGAGTCTCTCATATGGACTGGATCAGCCACCATAGAGGTCAGAGGTCACGTGGGTCAGGGGGTTGAGGTCTCCAAGCCAATCACAGGCCAGTGTGTCTCTGAGGGGCCATCCAATGTGAAGTGAGCAGTGCGTAGATGGGATAAGAGGAGTAGAGAAGATCCCGCGAGCCTCCTTTATGACTCAGCTTCAAACACCCCTCGCCAGTCACAACGTGGTGACTTCAGCCATGCAGTATTTCATCAGGTAGCTGGCACATGAGTGTAACTTAGCAATAGCCTTTATTGGGAATGGAGCTATAACTTGTGCTTGTTGGTTAGAAGAGCAATAAATGGTGACGTCTTTATTTTAAAAACATTGCTGAAACTTTTATGTGCAAAAGATATGGTCTTCGTTTTTGATGAAGGTGGCATATCTCTTCACACATTTTCAATAAAAGCCTCTTTATCATTTATATTTTTGTATTCATTACTTTAGCAGCTACTCTTGACTTGTTATCTGCTTTTTTTCTTTGTGTGCGCTGCTCACTTGTTAGTGTGTCTTTATTTACAGCTGCTTCAGTCTGGCTTTGACTGCTGGTATAATAAAATACCATTCTGTGAGCTTTATTACAACGAATCGGGAACCCCCCTGGCATTTTTCTGCTTTCTTTGGGTCAAAATCGCATTTGCACAATGCCGAGCTACGTTTTTGAAGAGATATAAAGACATCACAGTACAAGTAAGGAGTTTTGGATTTGTCCTTGGCCAGGGAAGGAAACATGATCAGGCAAACTGAGCGATTTCTGTAGACTGACTGTATGAAAATAGCAATAAACTGCAACAGATGAGCAGCATAATTAGATTTTTTTTAGGAGCAGAACATAAAGCGCGTTCAAGTCCTACTAAATCAATTCCCACGCTGAAAATTATTACATAGAAGGGGAGAGAAAGCAGAGGAAGAGAGAGATTTGGGGTTATTTGTCACGACACTTGCTGGGAAGGTTCACGGCAGCTAAGAAAAACAATATTTGTGTTTTTCTGTTTGAGTGTGTGCCTGCGTGTGCTTGTTAATGTGTGCGTGTGTGTGTATGTGTGGACGCGCACATTTACAGCTCTGCTCTTGGAACCCACGTTACTTTGATTGACAGCTGAGACTTGCCTTTTTCCCCACCGCACTGCCCGCCCTGCGCGCTTCCGAAGTGGCAGCTCCTTGCGACGCGCTGATTGGTCAAAATCTGCGTAGCTCAACGAGGTCAACGGAATCGAGGAACTTCGCAGAGAGACCATTGGCCAGTTTCATAACCCACATTATTGTCCCCACGTGGAGCGGAGACTTTGATTGGTTCGGAGGCGTTTTGTGGGCTGGCCTATAGTTTCGGTTAGCTGGGTGAGCGTGAAACCGCGTGAGAAAGTTGCCATTGAGGTAAAGCAGAGCAAGACCGTGAACAGTTCCCGCCGCTGTGGGAGTTGTTGTTATCAAAATTAACGATATATTTCCTCGTTTTTTATCTTTTGTCTTAAAAACGAGAAATCTATTTTGGAGGCAAGGCTTGCTTCCACACTGATCGAGGAAGTAAATATTTCTGTATTTGTTGACCGTTCAACCGCCAGCCAGCGACTGCGGCGAGTCAAGTGGGAACTCTTCTCTACAATTAACTTGTGTGGATTTGTTTCTGATGCTCTGACTGAGCGCCGGCAGTTTGCGGCTGTCTGTTGAGGATCTACGGGGTTGATTTTATCTTGTTTGTTTGTTTGGTCGGCCCTCCGTACTCGGAATACATCAGTTCGCACACAAAACAAACGCCGGAGTGGCGAAGGTGGCTCCAGCCCTATTTTTTTTTCTTCATTTCTCACCTGGCTCTCCTGCCCTTCTCTTCCCTCCCCCTTCAGCTGCTTTCAACTAATGAGCCGTTTCCCGTGTTTTTCCGGTTGATTTACGGTCGCGCTGCCTGTGGAGCGGAGGACAGACGACCGAGAGACAGGGAGAAGCGGAAATTCACGTTAAACGGTCGGTGAACCCAGACGAAGCGGACAAGCGGTGCTTTTTTGTAATTAACGACCGGGGGTCCTAATAACAACGGCGGATGGATTCCTCTCCGTGATTGGGAGCTTCCCACAACCTTACTTTTCATCCCCATTTGATCCCACTTTGACGGGGTTTTAAGAAAGAAACAGTTTCATCCTCCCGGAGATAACAATGTTTCCCCAGGGGCGACACCCGGTAAGACGCTCTTTGTGCATTAACAGACGCTCATTTCACCGGGCTAACCGGGTAACATTACCTCGTTATATGACCCGCCCCTCCGGGCTGCCTGTGTGTTTATATTAAGCTCAGTCCTCTAACTAATTGGGCTCTACAGTGGGATTGATTATACTGCGTTTTAGCTTTTTGTGTTTTTTTTTTTTTTTTTTTAAATAACGACTAATATTTCGAAGTTGTTGATATTGTATTTGTGCTGAAAAGTACCAGATTCATAATGTAACCAATAATGTGTAAGTAATGTACCAGTGTGATGTTGGTAATCCGTCTGTGTGTGTGTGTGTGTGTGTTTGCGCGCGCGCGCACGCGCCAGACGCCCCACCAGGCTCCAGGCCAGCCCTTCAAGTTCACCATCCCAGAGTCACTGGACCGCATCAAGGAGGAGTTTCAGTTTCTTCAGGCACAGTACCACAGGTGGATAACACAAACACTCAATTCACATTTTCCTCTATTGTCATCTGCCCTCCCAACACTAAACTTCACCCTAACCACAGTCATCCTCATAACCATAATGAACAAAACCTCAACCCTGGCTTCAGACTAACCCATAAACCTGGATTAGGTTCACGTACACATACAAAAGTGCACACATATGCAAGCAGGCATCAGTGTTAGCGCTTGCACTGCGGTAGGTCTACATCTTCTTGATGGGTGAGAGCCAGAGGGGTGGCGTGTGGGCTGAGGGTTTCATAAATCACGCCTTATTTTCCCCTGTGTGTGTAGCTGTGTAGGGAAAAGGCTTGCTTAAGTACTACATGTGAGTGTTTCTTTTTTTTCTTTTTGTTTTTTTTTTTAACTTTGCTCTAGATGTTGTCAGTGTGGGTCATTCACAACAGGTGAAAGCTAGACCTGCAGACATAATGTTTCTGATTTACATATTCAAAGAAGAGGATTGTCATAAACATATACCCATTATTTGACGGGAACAATCATTGTATTTTCCATTTTTGCACCAATTCTTTTAAAAACATCTCCATGGTCTGTTTTAGAAGGTGTTTAAATCATCAAGCAAGAGGGGTGAGAGAAAGAATGAAAACTGATTAGTTTAACTTGAAATGTTGAGTCCCACTCAAAGTAAATGGTGTATTGTATTTCTTGTTGTTTTTTTTAAAGTCTCAAACTGGAGTGTGAGAAGCTGGCCAGTGAAAAAACAGAGATGCAGAGGCACTACGTCATGGTGAGCTCCCTATACTCAATTCATTTGCCCTGCAGGGTCACACATCACATGCCTGAGTTCTAAAGTTTCCTAGAGGAGAAAGTTGTCCATATCTTATAAAGCAGAATACAAATTCCTATCTGAAGACTCGTAATACAAAATATATGTATTGTTAAATACTAAATGAAGGGAAGAGGAAGAGCAACATGCAAGTGTCACCTGCTTTTACTGCGTAAAGATGCTGTGCTGTTACGACTTTTCATGTTGATTTAAAATGTGTTTCACTGTTTCAGAAAATAAAATATACATGAGAGCTTACTTTTCACCTTAAATCACTGAAGTTTTACCTCTTTTACACAAAGCAATGTGGCTGTGTGTCAAAAGCTTCTAATCTAGCACAGAAACAAACATAACATGGACACGAATGCTGTTCAGTTCAGATTGTTTGCGAGCATGTTGCATTGCCTCATGTTCAAGTTAAAAAGCATTTGACTTGCATGTTTTGACTTTCAAAGTAGTTTGACCTCTTTGTGGAACACTTCATTTAAAAAGATCTGCAAATATCCTCAAAGACATCTACAGTGTAGCTAATTATTGTTTAAGTTATTCAGGCTTTTTCTTTCAGGGGTTTAGGATTTGTTTCACCCCCTCTAACCCTCTCACTCTTTGCCTCCCTCCCCTCCCCCAGTACTATGAGATGTCGTATGGCCTCAACATTGAAATGCACAAACAGGTATGGCTGCTCGTCTACTCTGTCGGTCTTCTTGTTTATCTCTCTTCCTCTCATGGATGGATTTTGATGTATGTGGAGTGTGGGCCTGTTGACGTGTCCTTGCGTGTGCACGAGTGCATTTGTGTGTGTGTGTGTGTGTCTCTCTTTTACTGTATGCTTGTATATGTGTGTGTGGATGTGTGTTTATTTGTGATCGATGGGGCTCTGTCTCCATTTCCCCAGTTAGGGCCGGCCGGCTGAGCCCAGAGGCAGGATGAATGGCTCTGTAGATTGATTGGTGCTGTCTAGGGGAGCGGCCTGCTTTATTACATTAGAGGGGTAGGGCTGGTGAGGGCAGAGGAATCGATCACGGTGAGGCAGACGGAGGAGATACAGTGGAGCTCTCCCTTTTTTGAAGTTGGGAGGTTAACACAGTAACGAGGCAGACTCAAACATGAAGCGCACAATAACAAGGGCAATTACCCAATCAGTGTACATGCACATGCAGAAAGGCAAGGGCACTTTGCATAGCTCTAAGTAATGTATGCAAAAACGCGACGATAGTGACAGTTTCAGTTCACAGACGGTAGAGTGAACACAAGCACAGAACTTGTTGATGCATATACATATGTACACAGACAGTGAAAGTTAAAAATTTTCTTTTAAGTGTGTAGACATGTGGATGATGAGCAGGGGAAAAACTCACCCTCTCGCTACACACAAACACACATTTCCCCACAGGAGTGGTGCAGGGCTCAGAGCGTTTACCAGTAATTACCACAGCTATCGACCAGTCAGACCAGAGGAAATTGGAGGTGGATTGGCTGGATGCTTCAGTGAAGAGTGGGGATACTTCTCCGCCTCTCTCACACTCCTTCCCCTTCCTTCTCCTCTTGTGTTATTCTCCCTTTTTATACCCCAAGTCCTCTTCTTTTCTTTCTGCCTTCCTCTGCTCTCCAATAACAGTTATGGGATCTCTTCTTCCTTTTTGCTACAAACCACCCCCCACCCCAAATTCCCCCTTCTTTGGCTCCTCTTTCATTTTATGTCCATGTGAAGCTACTGCTCTTTCATTGTAAGGGAGATGCATCTCTTCCTATTGTCCACACACACACATAAACACACAGTTACACTCACTAAAGCTCCAGGGGAGGTCATTAGCTTGGGACTGCAGTTGTCAGAGCAACAAGCTTCTGTGGGTGGGTGGGGGTATGGAGGATATAGACGAACAACTCACCTCCTGCTGAGGATGTACGTTTGTGGGGGGTGCATAATGCTCCAATTATATGTGTAATGGGAAGCTGCTTCTCTGTTCGCACATTTTCTGTGTATGCTTGCATCTTGTCTCTGCATCCTCAACTTCTGTTCACCCACTGTCTCAGTTATGAGTCATTGTTCGATTCATTCACTATATAGAAATGTTAATTTAAGGGTTTGGATGCACGGGCTGTGAGTTTTTGTGGATTTTGTTACTTTTTTATGCTTGACATTAGACATGTCTCAATGTTGGGGGAGAGGCGTAGTAGAGTAACAACATATCATATTGTGTAAAATCACAAAGCAAGCAAAGAAAGCTTTGATTAGCAGTTATGAGCTTAGTGTAGCTGGTTGGGTCTAAATGTAAGCATATACAAGAGAACTGGTCGAGCTGGACACTAATATTTGATTATTGGGTGGATATTCAGCTTTCAGTTTTGACATTTAGGTTTAGTAATATCACAGTCACATTGCTTTTTCCTTTAGTGCACACAACAATACTTTATTTCCCTTCCTTTGTACCACCTATACAAAGGCTGGGCACCAAGTAGAGGAAAAAGAAACATGTTTTGTTGCTTCTAACTTGATCATTTTCATCATAAATATTGCCAAAAATCACAAAACAGTCTTCGTCCCTCCACTGATAGAAGTCTAGTTTGTTTTCTGGAGATTATTGCTAAAGTTCAAATGAATGACAGAGTACTCAATCTTCATTCTGCTCTCTCAGGACATTTGCATAACATAATTTGATTGGTTAGCACCTGAGCTGCTGCCTGAAAACTTTTTGCAGCTTTTCCCCACAAGCAAATATAATTCAGTTAGATAACATATAACGTTACCCTGTTCAAAGTGAGTGAGAGGAGAAACTTTTGAGGCCAACACCATGAACTTGTAAGTCTTGGCTGCAGCCTGGGAAATTTGAGCATTTGACTTTGTCTCTCGACTTAGGTTTGCTGGGTTGCCCTAGTATCTGGTCACACTATTCTCAGGCAGCCTAATGATTGACCCTGTATACAAAGCTAATTATAGGCTTACAACTCATAATTCTGAGAATGGATATACATAGTATGCCAGAAATAGCTTTTCATTTCAAAATTTCTTGGTATGGAATGACTTGGTTATTTTTGACGCACTTTGGCAGTACAGGAAAGTCTGAAACTTTAAAACTGGACAGAATACAGGTTTTTAAGATCCCCCTTTCTTATTTGTCGAAAGTGTCCTGTAGCCATCAGGTGCACATACACAGACAGCAATGTTAAAACTGTGGCAAGGCTGCTGAGCTCATGTAGTTATGACACGGAGGTATGCGTACTCTGAAGGCTTAACATGTCTTTTGATTCTGGATAAAGAGTCAGTTGTTCGGTGTTTAGTTTTCTCAGAGGGAAGCTGTTCCATATATACTTACATCTATTTGTTCTGACTTTGCTTACTTTTACGTGGAGTATTTATTCAACCACCTTATTTAAATTTGTCTGGGGAGTATCATTTGTTGACTTGTCAAGATGTATGTTGTGTTACTTTATAAATATATTCATAATTTTTATAAATATAACTGAAAGTACTATTATTTTTGAAGCAGTTATGTGTGTAGTTCAAGACTCATTGTGAAAACGGTAGCACTTGATTTAGCTCATCCAAGTACATAATTGGCTGAACTGTGGCTGTTTGGCGAGCTGACAGGTGTGTGCGTGACAGAGACATCTAATTGAGCGCAAGTATGCTCCAGCTAAAGAGGACGTCTCCACTTCAGTTTTTCAGGAGCTGTCAGACCCATTAAAATCATTAAATAATTTAGAGCAGCAACGCCATGGTTTTAAAGTTTTAGAGATGGCAGTGCCTGTCAGCCTTTGGACTTTGGCCCAGGCTGAAATATCTTAGTGACTAGTGGAAGGACTGAGATGAAGTTTTAACAGACAGTCATGCTTCCAAAACGGTCGTGCTGTGATGTACCTTCATCGGGTAATAAAACTCTATAACATATTGTATATTGATGTCTCCTTCAAACAGTTGCTGATGTCTGGGAACTTACCATGCCATTAGCTAGGTGTGTAACCTTACTAACACTCCCCTTTACCTAATGAGCGATCCTCCAACTTGTAAAAGAAACATACACCATGCTTTAATATGTTTATTGGCTGTCTCCCTTTTAGACTCTTTGTTTGACAAGACCATCTTCCTTTTTGTGCGGCCAGTTCATGCCAGTGATTGAAGAGCAAGTTTCCCAGTGGGATTTCCCATGACTCAATCAGGGTTTCCATCTGAAGGGACATTCATGTACATCTGCATTTGTAGAACAGCCAACAGGAGCTCCTTTATTCTTAAAAATATAAGCGTTTTCCCAAAGTCTTCCTCTCTGCATTTTTTCACAGTTTTAAAACAGCCAAGAGAACATGCAGAAGTCAGGTTTCCTCTCGGACCATTTTGATTACACTTTACTCATAGATTAGTCTTGAATTTTTGCTCGGTGACAGCATAAAAAAGGTTTTGCCTATGTTAGCTTTACCATCACTCTCTGGATGATCTGTAATAGCTTTAATCCCCTGATTTTGTGGCCATTTCTTCAAATTTCTAATTTGTAAACAATAGCAGATTGTCAGGTTAAATTAATTATATGTAGATGGGAGATTAGGGCAATGAATTCTTGAACAGTTACTTGTTTGCTATTACTGTAAAGTGAGTCAACAGGACATATAACAGTTGCATAGCAAGGGAAGTCATTTTTGGGTTAGTTAAACCCACACAGGTGGTTGCTTTGTGCTGTGGGATATTACATTTCTTTCTAGCTTGATGACTTAATTTTGGCTGAGTTTTGAAAAGTTTCCATAAAACCATTTGTTGTTTCGGTGACGACAACCATCGCATTTTTCCTGAGTATTCACCCAACAATAATACAGGGTGATATGATGCATGTTTCTATGTATCTATATATTTATGTGTGTGTCGTCTGAGCCATTACTACCTTTCATGGTCCCCGATTCCCACTTCACTCTGGTCGTCCTCGTATCAATTTGATTGGATGATGTGTAATATGAGTCCCCTTATCTGATTTGATGCCACCACGGGGGTATCTGGTTTCAGCCAATTGTAACCACCTCCGGGGGTTTAAGGGGCAGGCGGATGTGTTGGCATGGATACCGAGGGAGAGCAAACCAAGTTAGTAGTTGATGAGATTATGTTGAAGTGCTGATGGGAAGGGGGACAAGAACACAGAGGACAGGCGGAGAGGGAGCAAAAGAAATAGAACGGGTAAGAGAGAAACCTGAGCTGAGCCCACAATTATAATTAGAGAGGAAAATCTCATTACACTGTGTGTGCTGAAAATGGCACACACTGGATTTCTGTGTGGAGAGAAGTCGATGAGTGTCATTGGTATCATTGTCTGGTAGGGGTTTTTTTGGGGGGGGGGGGGGTAATTTTGCTTGCTTGCTGTGGTGGCAAAACTTTCTTGTGTGTGTGTGTGTGTGTGTGTGTGTGTGTGTGTGTGCACGTTTATTGCTTTATTGGTGTTACTGAACAGATGTCTTTTCTAAATGAATGTAATTATGTTATCAACAATTAAGTCTCTTTCTATCTGTGTGTGTCTCTTACTTCATCAGACTGAGATTGCCAAGAGACTAAACACCATCTGTGCACAAGTCATTCCCTTCCTCTCACAGGAGGTAAGTATGTGTGACTTAGAGCTACAGACTGTGCTTTGTATCCCATTTATACACTCTAATTTTACTGGTAAATCTGCCATTACTCTCAGGCTTTGGCAAACGTTTGTGCATCTTTGTTTTACAGCATCAGCAGCAGGTGGTTCAGGCTGTGGAGCGAGCCAAACAGGTGACCATGGCAGAGCTCAATGCTGTCATCGGGGTACGTGGACTGCCCGGTCTTCCACCTACAGTGTGTATTCCTTTAATTTCTCTTTGCATTAACTATCGCAGTGTGTGTGTTTACTCCATAGGAAATATTTCTTTCCCTACACAAACAAGTTTGGAACACAGTTTGATTTTGCTCTGGTAATAAAATTATTTCAGTTCTCAGGTTGTTGTTGGCTACCACAGTAATCTTCTTTGTTTGTTCTTGTTGTTCTTTGTGTGTAATTAACATAGTAAGTATGACTAGTGTTAGTCGCTGCCTAGGGGGCAACCATAATAAGGACATGGACATTAGTATAGCAAATTACCTAATACATTGCATATGCACCATTTAATGATTAACATAGAAGCCACATTTTCCACAGTCTTGTTGTGTCATCAAAGGTCTGTGTTCTATTTGAAGAAACAATTTGTACTGTTTACATAGTAAAAACTGATTGTAAATACACATCTTACTGTTTACTCAAACACAAATGGGTCAAAGTCAAACACAAGGTAAAAGTCCTCATTTTGGTCACCTGTCTTGTCTTTTTTTTTCTCTCTTCTCATTTCAGTTAAAACCCTGAGAACTGCTACCAAATCATAACAGATATCTATATAAAGTTTTAGGAATATGCCTGAGACTGTGTTGTTTTTTTTTTTGTTTTTTTTTTTTAAATGAGATTCCTTATTCCTTTGTCACCAGACTTAACTCAAGGATATAAGCCAACACTGGACTTAGACTGTAGAATTAGATGTAGGGCATATGAGTGATTTTTATGGGAAATGAAAGAAAATTAACCCTTGTGCAAATATGTTTTCTCTTTTGAGACTATGGTTTTGATTTTGATTGATAGAACTGGACTCTTTCGTTATGAGTAAGTTGACAAAGAGGATATGCTTCAGGAATTATGAAAGGTGTTTATTGAAAAGATGTTGACAGACTTGGAAGACTGATGGGGCATGACCAGCTATTCATACTTAAGTAGAAAATGATTTGGCACACTAAGAGTAAAAAGTAGTTTTTTTCCTTGAGGTTTGACAGTGATGCTCAACGTAAAACGGAGATGGAGAGTCTAGCTGTTGGTGGTGATGACTCTTTGGGTGGGATTAGAGAACCATTATTACTCGGACTTATAGGAGCCATAGGGGCTTGACTGGCTGGAGGAGACGCTATGGGTTTTGGTTCAAGGGGAATGTGGGAAAGAGGAGGGGTCTGGAGAGGGCTTGGTGTGATGTGGGGTGGGCTTGTTAGTTGGCGTGAACTGATGGGGGTCTCTGTTAGTGTCTGATTGGTGTGAGAGGTGGATTTGGCAGTTGCTGTTTGAGTCTTAATTGCAGGATTTTTGTGTTTGTAAAAGGGGGGGTCACAGCGTTGCCCTTACACCCCCCCCTTCCCATCTCCTCTCGTCTCCCACGCCAGCCTGTCATTCACCCCGTTTGTGAGTTAAATGAGCGTAATGAAGCATGTTGCCCCTACCTTCACACTCTCTCACACACACACACACACGCATGCACATCCCACACAAATGCACGCAGACACACCAGTTCACACTAACATCCCATGACAAACCAGGCTCCCCTTGCCTCTACCAATACTTCCCCTCCATTTACTCCCATCAGGGGTCCTGTTTGTGTATCCGTGTGCGTGCGTGTGTGTGCTTTGCATCTGTTTGTGTGTGTGTGCGTTTGTGTGTAGCAGAGCATGCTTTTCTGTTATCCCCAGAAAACAACAGGCAGAGGTAGGATGGTTGAGTGAGGATGTGTGTGCCTGCCTTGTTTATCTAGACTATGTGTATGCATGTTAAGTGTGATCAAGTGTGACGTGTGGGTGTGTTTATGTTTGATTGTTTGGCAGGCGAGCTAACTCTGGAAATTGAGTGTGTGAGCGCAGGCAGGCATGGGGGTTGATGCTAAAAGACTGTTTTGTTGTTTTACCTCCATTCTTTGGGGGAGGATGCAGGGAGCAAAGGATAGATGGAGAGGTAAAAGGAGGCGGGGGATCCAAAGTGAGATGGGGGTGGGTGCGTCAATTAGGTGAGATAAAAGTCGGTTTGACCTTCAGCAC
Source organism: Aulonocara sp. 'chitande type north' Nkhata Bay (assembly GCF_057382095.1). Taxonomy (NCBI): domain Eukaryota; kingdom Metazoa; phylum Chordata; class Actinopteri; order Cichliformes; family Cichlidae; genus Aulonocara; species Aulonocara sp. 'chitande type north' Nkhata Bay. The sequence goes on along the minus strand of NC_141355.1, from coordinate 24,605,065 downwards.
TGCTTCCACCCCCGCCGAGTCGCCTCCTGTGCCCCACCTTTCCTTCTTCTCTCCCTCCTTCCTCCTCCCCTCCCTGCGGCGAATCAGTGAGCTTGGATTCCCGCAGCTACTGTCTGAGGAGGCAATAATGATGTTTTGGAACACAAAGGCATTTCACGCTCAGACGAGCGCCTGATTTGGTGTGAAAGAGAGAGCAGGGCTGCCAGCCAAACTGGCTCTCCCTCTCTCTCTGTCTCTCTGACCCTCTTCTCTCCTTCTCTCCTCCCCTCTCTGCTCAGTCGCCTCACTCTCTCACAAGATCTGACAGTGCAAGCAGCAGCTGGGGCTCTCGTCATTCCTCCCTCCTACCCCCTCCACATCCTCAGGGTTTGGGCTGTGATCCCAGCTGTCAGTATTGTTCAGTGTTTGACCTTAGAGGGAGGAGGATGTGTGTAGGGGGGAGAGGCTGTGTTCACCACCTTGTAGAGCGCAGCAGCTTGTTGAGGTGGTGTAAACCCCAGACAGTGGAGAAACTGTCCCATCTGTTGAAGACTTTAATAGGGACAGAAGTCTCTTTTGATTAGGTTACAGAGCATTGTTAAGTTTTAGCTGTTTTTGGCTTGCTTTTATGTTGGGTTTTTGGTGTCAGATACTGATGCTTTAAACATTTATGGTAGTTGTATTATGAAATTTGAGACTTCTCGTTGAACTCAACTTCTCTGTTTTTTTTTGTTTTTTGTTTTAGCCATGATTGTGATGTACTGCACTACATCTCAACTGCTGAATTAAGCCATACCCACATAGGTGTGGTTCTTTTAAACTGCTTTTTATTCATCTGTCTGACCTGTCTGTTACAGGTCCAGCTGTGTATACCACAGACTAAATAAAAATGGACTGGTGCCTCTTTGTAGCAGGTCACTTTTTTAAAAATGTTTTTCCCAACTAACCACCTCTTTCGCCTTCTGTTTTTTTCCCCTTCCCCTCTCTTAAAGCAGCAGCACTTGTCCCATAACCATGGTGGTGCTCCTGTGCCCCTCACTCCTCACCCTGCTGGCCTCCATCCTTCTCAGCTGGGTGGTTCAGCTAGTCTTCTGGCTCTGTCAGGAGCACTCGGAGCTGTTCCTCCTCATCTGGCAGGAAAAGAGAGTGGTGAGAAAAAACCTCACATGTCTGGACAAGACTCTCACCCTGCAGGACCTGAACACCTGAGAGGTAAGGAGACGCACCTTCCAGCACAGAAACACTTCTGATAGAAAGGGGTTGTTTATGTATGAGTTGTGTTGCAATGAAGTCTGTTTGAACTCATTCTTCTTCCCTTATCTGTTTGGTTTTTTTTCTGCTCTGGTAAACCCCCCGTGACCTCAACCACACACATGCTTTTCCAATGACAACAGAGCGAGAGCCCAGCACAGTAAGTACTTCCTCTTTCTGCAGCAATGTTTACTGCTCTGGTGAGCTACTATTGTCTTACTTTTGTTTGAGGGATAGTTTAGGTTTACGGGAAATTTGCTTTGTTCTTCTAGTTAATAGATAGCTGTGAGTAAGTAAACTGCTCCTAAACATGGTCAAATGCAAATTTACACACACATTAATTATACATATTTAATTTATATAATTTCAAGAGATATGCTAATTGCTTGGTTTTTACTAATGCACTTATATAAAAGGTTATTTTTGGCCACTCATACAGTTCTTAGAAGGTGTAGGGCTTAATTGAAAATGCAGTAGCTAAAGGTTGATGTCAAATCCATCCAAATGCTGTAGGACAGAATTTCATAATGCGAGTAGATGTCACCTGTTGGTGTGTGTGTGTGTGTGTGTGTCCCCATTATATGGAAATTGCTTTTATTATGTAACTCCCCCTGAGGGATCAATAAAATTTATGACATGTCATTATGAATAAAAGCACCTTGTAGTTTTTAGTGCTGTTTCACACCCAGGTAGCTTTTACCTTTTTAAGTTGTGCATTTTGACTCTCAGCTTGTGTGTGTGTGTGTCCGTGTCTCTGTGTGTGTCTGTGTCTGCAGGGGTGGTGGGATTTCTTTGGGTAGGGCTTTGGCCTGCCTCTTTAGTTCTGCCCTAGATCTGCTCTGAACTTAGGTTTCCTTTCTCCTCCAAATGAGCTTTTTAGCATGGTCACACACAGACACACACACATTTTTCATACACACACACTTCTCAACCCTAGCCTGCATTGTTGTGCCTATTTAACACCTCAGTGAGCAGATTACCCCCTTCTCCCCCTCCCACCGCCCCTTATCCCGCGCTTAAAGACTCTCATTGTGTTTAATATCATCACCACTGAGAGGGGAGGGCTTGGGGAAGAGTGGGGGGTGAGGGACCAGCAGTCATGTGACATCGTGTGTATATGTGTGTATTTCAGAGATGGGAGAGAGAGGCACCATGCTAAAAGCGAACAGAGAGTGAGGGAGGGGGGAAATTGCTTACGTTTTGCGGGTCAGTGCTTCTGTGCTCAGCTCACTAAAACCTTTCAATAAAGAGAGGAGGGGAGGAAAGGAGGTTTGGGGGGGTATGAAGGAAGGGGCCTTTGGCAGAATACAGATTCCCCCCCCCCCCCGAAACTCTTTTCCGTCCCTCGTCTCTTGTCACCCTTTCTTTTCCTCCACACTCTCACACCCTCCCTCCATTCCTCCTTCATTTACCCTTTTCCCCCCTCAAAGCCCAAGCACTCACTCCCTTGCTTGATTTGTGCATGCGCATGTGTTTGTGTATGTTGGATGCACATTTCATTGACAGGTTGAGACTATAATGGACTCAACATGAAGCTTTAATCCATTAAAGGATCCATTGGTCAGGAGGCCAGGGGGAGGCAGCTCTGTGTGTATGTGTAGTCTTGGGACGCAGGGACACAGGAGTGTTATGCAAGCAATACACACTCACAGTCTGTTACACACTTGTTCGTACACACAGGCTTTCACAGTCAATTACACACTGTGCACACAAACACACACACTCTCACCCACACTCTCAGTACAGCCAGTGCAGCTTGTCAGAGCCAGGAGAGGGAGCACTGATAGATTTTGAGAGCCACTTAATGTAATCATCAACTTCAGAGGCATGTGTTTGTGTGTGGCTGTGACGGGCTTTGGTCAAGTGAGAAAAGAGGTTGCTGTTTAAGTGTTAGTGCTGCTTAATTCATGCTTCTGTGAACTATTAACCTATTTGCAAGTAGGAGTATGTTTTTCTAACCTGCTCTACATAGCTGAATAGCTCTTGTAATTAGTGGTAGACGGATCAGACACTTTAGTGAGCTCATGCAGGATGCATACACAACTGAGTGAAATCAGAACCGTAAATGGCAAAATTTGTCTTTATCCTCCAAATTGTCCTTTTTCTTTTTCATATTTTTATGAACGGCAGTGTTCTGCCCTTCTCATCCTCCTCGTTGCTTTCATTCGCAGAGTAACTCATTGCTGCCAGAAAGTCTTAGGAATTCAGATAAGCGACGCAACGGACCTGACTTCTCAAATGACACCAAAAAGCGAAAGGTGGATGACAAGGACTCAAGTCACTATGTAAGGAATCTCTCTGGTACCTGTGTCTTTAATGTAACGTGACAAAGGAAAAGGAATGTCTTCATTCATTTGAACATATTTTATTAATTATACAGCCAGTCAATGGACTAATTTGATTATCTAACTGATCCTCTTCCCTAGGATAGTGACGCAGAGAAAAGTGATGACAATTTGGTGGTGGATGTCTCAAATGAGGTCAGTACATTTGAATATATTTTATAAATGTTAGTTTTTGTGCTGTCTGGTACATGCTTAAATTACATTACATCAATGGTCCATTTTTAAGATGTGCATCATATTCAGGCGTCTGTGGTCTTCTTCTTTCAAGGATTGTATTAAGTTGAACTCCCAAATAGTTAACAGAATTCTTGTTACTTCACCAGGATCCAGCCTCCCCTCGTGGCACACCTCTTCCTTCTCCTAGAGAAAATGGTTTGGATAAAGCGCGTCTTCTCAAGAAAGACCCCTGTAGTCCAGCCTCTACTGCATCATCAGCCAGCTCCTCCTCCTTAAAGTCTAAAGAGATGGCAATGGTAGGAATGGAAAAGAAAAACTTATTTGTTTTATATAAATAAACCCAGTAAATGGAGTGATTTATTTATTTATTGTATATTTATAATTATTTCTTGGTGTTTGGCAGCGAGATAAGGCAGGTACACCTGGGCTGAAGTCAAGCACACCCACGCCTAGAGGTGACTCCACCCCCGGGCCCAGCTCCACACCTGGAATCCGACCAAATCTTTCAAAACCCCCCTCAATGGAAATACCACATCCACCTAGTAGGTCATTTAAACTTACTACTTAATAAATGGTTATAAAAATGATATAGTTTTCTGTTAGAGGCAAATAAAATGAGTTTGCTTGCTTCAGGCAGAAGTCTGCTCGTTCAGTCAGTTTCATGGAAGATATTTAAAACCTTATCCTAGAGACAGCTTAATATGAAGTGTGACTGCAAGATATCTGGTTAGAAATCTCAGTTTACCTAGGCTTAAGTTGCTTTTACATGATAGTCTAGTCAAGCGTTGGCAGTAATGTCTGGTAAGTGCATGGTGAAAAGACGTAGACTTGCATTCTTAGACATTAACTAATTAATCCTCTTGTGCTTGTTTCCAGCTGCAGGTTTGCGAACTCCCCTGGCTGTACCAGGTCCATATCCAGGTGCATTTGGCATGTTGCCCCACACAGCAGGAATGAACGGGGAGCTAGCTGGTGCAGCTGGAGCTGCAGCCTATGCTGCTGGGCTGCACAACATGTCACCTCAGATGAGTGCTGCAGCGGCAGCTGCAGTGGCCGCATACGGGCGGTCACCAATGGTGAGTAGAAGAACAAGACTAACGTGATAAAATGAGGTGACCCTTTAAATCTGTGTATGTCTATGGATTGCATGCCAAGATAGAACTTTGGCAGAAACTCAGATGCTAGAGTTATGTTAGCCTGGTGTCAGGTTTGCACTTCTGGATTCTTTAGTTTTATGAATTTTCACGTCAGTGAATGTGTGTGAAAAGAACAGAGTGCATTTTTGAGTTCTGCTCCCTTCACATGAAACTTTTCAACTGTGCCTTTCTCTTTGCTATTATACCTGAAGCAGGTGGGCAGCAGTTGTTGTCACCTCTCAGCCATAAAACTCTGTAACCTGCTCCAGGCAGATTTTCATCTCTACCACATTCATTGAACTTACACCCCTCTAAAGAAATAGTCATTATGTTGTAGTTTCCCGTGTCATGCATTGTAACTTAAAAGGGCATTTAAATACTCAAAAGAATGGAAATTTTATTTTAAAGAAAGTGACATTAATCAATGTGAATACTTTAAAACAAGAATCGAAACAACAGCAAAAACCTACTATTAAATTGTGAATAGTTGCAAAGCTTCATGTCCCTGCTTTCTTTTGGATAGTATTTATACAGATTGCATACCTATGTGCAGTACATTCGCCACATTACTCTTTGCTGTATTTGCATAGTGTTCATTACACTGTTTAAATATCTTTAGTAGTCACACAGCAGTGTCTGAGCAACACTTGATAGCAACTCAGGTTGTGTACTTAGCAGCTGTGTGTGTTTGTTTGTTGGATGAGGATGGGGTGGGAGGCAGTCACAAATACCTACAGATCTGCCTGTGTGTGTTTGCTGTCTCTTGTAGTTGTCATTTAGAATAAGCAGTTTAATGTGTGCTTGAGAGTATGTGTTAGCTTTGCGCTCATGAGTGTTTATGCTCTTTTTCACAGGTTAGTATTGACCTGTGAGCATTTTGCCAATTCTCATGGGTATTTGTTAGTCCTGGGCTTATAAAATGTCTGTTTTCTGTCCAAAAGGTTGGTTTTGATCCTCATCCTCACATGCGAGTTCCTGGAATGCCTCCTAGTCTGACAGGAATCCCTGGTGGCAAACCGTAAGTATAGTTGTAAAACTAATTAGTCTTATAATTCCCATGATGATGGTGACAATGATGATTTCTTTTTCTTGATCCTTTTTCCACTCTGTCATCAGTGCTTATTCATTTCATGTCGCGGCCGACGGACAGATGCAGCCAGTTCCATTTCCTCCAGATGCTTTGGTGGGGCCTGGGATCCCTCGCCATGCCCGTCAGATCAACACACTGAACCACGGAGAGGTGGTGTGTGCCGTTACCATCAGTAACCCCACCCGACATGTGTACACAGGAGGAAAGGGCTGTGTCAAGGTGTGGGACATTAGTCACCCAGGAAACAAGAGTCCTGTGTCCCAGCTAGACTGTCTGGTGAGTGAGGTGTATTGTTATGAGCTGGCTCATGGTTTGCATAAAGTGGATAGCAGTTTACAAACACAGGAGAATTTTTCTATATATACATAGCTTAAGTTAGAATTTAGGGGATAATTTGCAAAGGAATCAGCCGCCACAAGAGCAAGGCGAGTTGTAGCAGCAAATGAATTCTAACAAAACAAGTCTTCCCAGGCCTACCAGTTTGAGACTCTCAAAATTGCACCACCCAAAAGTTAATGTACTTTTGCTGCAAGGCCTGTTGAGGTGCAGAAGTGGAAAATATTTCCTGCCACAATAGGGTTTTGGACTAGCTCAAAAGAGGAGACCACATATAACAATGAGTTTATTTTGCAGAAGTAAAAGGGAAATTAACATGAGCACAAAACAAAGCCAAACATAGAAGCTGTGAGGGGAGACTGGCCAGCTGCCATCAACATGCATAGCGGAGAAAACTGTTCTACAACACTAATTTGTTGTTATTCTGCCTGTCTGTGTTATTCGTGTGGTGACAACAGCTTCCCTTTTACCTGTCCAGACTTGGTTTGACCACTTGGCAGTGTTTTGATGGTGATCAGTCCATATAACAAAAAGTATTGGACTGTTTGGACAGGCCAAATTTGTCGAATCCCCATGAAAAATTAGCTTTACTTACTATACTCCTTCCGGGATAGGACTACAGTAATGGCCTTATAATATATAGTTGAGTATTAGTTTGAGGAACACTTGTTTGTCAGAAATGATCAGACTAGAATTTGTGCTCTAGATTGCAGAATAGTGAATGAAATGTATGTGGTGAATATACAACACAATAAAATGTTGTATATTGTACTAAATATTAACTTTTTTTGTGCCTACCAAATTAGAACCGAGACAACTACATCCGGTCTTGCCGTCTTCTCCCTGATGGTCGGACGCTTATTGTGGGAGGCGAGGCAAGCACGTTGTCAATCTGGGATTTGGCCACGCCTACTCCCAGGATTAAAGCAGAGTTAACATCATCAGCACCAGCATGCTACGCTCTGGCAATTAGCCCAGACTCCAAAGTTTGCTTTTCTTGCTGCAGCGATGGAAACATTGCAGTCTGGGACTTGCACAACCAGACACTCGTTAGGTAAAAGATAACTGTATGCTTTTACTTCTGTCACTCTTCAGAAGATTGCTGCAAATAAATATATGCCTCTGCTAAATGTTAAGGACATCTACAATCACTGCTTGGCTTTTCTAATCTCCTCTAAGCAACAGATTTGACCTTTAATTTGCAGTCTCAGCCCCTGACTGATTTAACCTTTATGATTGTAGCACCAAGAGGCAGACAATCTGTAGTGTTAGTACTACAAAAGTGGCTTCTGATGAGAAATGCTGTAAGCACTCTCCATATGGTAACATGTGATGCATACCAACTGCCCTGCACAGCTCATGGTTGGTGCCTTGTTCCAAAATGTCCGTCTTTATTTAATTGAGAATGTATGTGTGTATCCCACAGGCAGTTCCAGGGCCACACAGATGGAGCCAGCTGTATCGACATCTCCAATGATGGCACCAAGCTGTGGACCGGAGGCTTGGATAACACAGTCCGCTCCTGGGATCTGAGGGAGGGACGGCAGCTGCAGCAGCATGACTTTACATCACAGGTGCACAATCATACAGGCATTTGAACATTATTTCAGTCATTTACTTAAAAAGAAATCCACAAGTTTCAGTTTTTATTTTAAAGTAGCATCCCCACTAAAACAAAATCTGTGTGTATCAGTTGGTTAAATTTGTAATCCTGACAGGACTTATTAATATTTATTTTCTCCTGTGTTCAGATCTTCTCGCTCGGCTACTGTCCGACAGGAGAATGGCTCGCTGTTGGAATGGAGAGTAGCAATGTTGAGGTCCTTCATGTAACCAAACCGGATAAATACCAGCTTCATCTACATGAGAGCTGTGTGCTCTCCCTGCAGTTTGCCTACTGTGGTAAGCAACTTGCATATTAAATGAGCTGCAAAATAGAGGTGGAAAAAAAAAACGTGGGCTTGGAATCCATTGTTAGGTGAAGACACCCCCAGCCCAGTGGTTTCACTGAAGTTATGTCTGTACGTTGTATGTTCCATTCTACAGTGCTTTCATTTTTTATATTGTGCATGCTTGTATTTACTCTTCTACTAGGCAAATGGTTTGTGAGCACAGGAAAGGACAACTTACTGAATGCATGGAGGACACCTTATGGGGCGAGCATATTCCAGGTTGGTGTAAATTGATCAGTACATTCATTGTATTATATATTTTCCTAAATGACACAAAATGTGCTCCTCGAAAGTTGCTGCATTGGCTTTAATAAACCACCCTGCAAAATCCACTAGCACTGTTTTGCATCCATGCAGTAACTGAGTCAATGCTATGAAACAGTCAGTGCTGTCCAACAAAGGAGGTTGTTTAAAGAGAATTATACAGAAAAACGTGCTTAAACTTTGAATATGAGTACTGAGGTAAAAGCCTCGCAGTCTCATAGTCGCTCCTATATTACTTTCAGTACTATTCAGTAAATTTTAAAAGCACAACTTTAAAACTTTTAAGCACTGTGTTCCATACAAACACACATGAATTTATTTTCTAGTTTTCTTTTAAAACGTTTCATTACTGACTTTTTTTTTTTTCTCCCCTATCTCTTTTTTCCTCAGTCTAAAGAATCATCCTCGGTACTAAGCTGTGACATATCTGTGGATGACAAGTACATTGTTACTGGTTCAGGGGACAAGAAGGCCACTGTTTATGAGGTCATCTACTAAATATATGGAAAGAAAGCTGGGACATTTCTTCTTTTTCCAATATGCTCTGTGTTTCTAGAAACACACCACAGATAAGGTGGACCTTGATGGCACATTCTTTATTCTGTTAGAAACCTTCAGAGAAACACATTAAGGAGACCCATGTTGTATATGCACTGATCTGTTGTGCCTGTGTACATGACTCCAACTCAGCTGGGAATAAACTGGAGCAAGTGGATGATAATGGAAGCACAGGAAATATTCAGATATCTGCTTACTGCTGGGGGCTAACCTGGGATCATTTACACGAATCAGAGAAGGACCAAAGGGGACTCTGAAACGAGCTCTTCAGACAACACTGCTGAACATCAGATATTGAAACACACTAAATGTCAGCACAACTACATTTGGACAACCTCTCAGGCCTGCGGGGTGACTGTGTAAAAAAAAACGACAAATGGAAAAGGAAGAATGGACAAGAATTGGCATCATGTTGGAAAGATGGTAGAAAAAGAGGAACAACAGAATGGAGGGACATTTTCAAACAGTGAATGCAGAATATGTTGATTTGTATTTTGGTTCAGAAGACGCTCACAGCCTTTCGTTCCTCTTAGCTATGGCTGTTTGACCTTAAAACCTCAGCTTACTGTTCTGATACGCCTACTCTGTCTGAAAAGTACATTCTCTGTCTTTACCTTAAGTCCTATCCTCACTAACTGCACTGTAGTTGTAGCTTTCCACCTACACGCTGTACTTAACTACTTAAAATGTCCAAATGGTACATTTTTTTAAAACACGCTGAAGGCTATGATGACTTGTCTCACATTATGCTGCCACGAACATCTGTCATGAGTTTATTTGATCCTCATGTAACATGATAGGGTTTTTTTTTTGTTGTTTTTTTTTTTTAAAGATCCATACCAGTTTCAAATGGAAAAAGTGAAGCACTCAGCTATGTGAAGAAAAATTAGCATAACAATCCAGATAAGCTTCAAGAACAGGAAATGGTAATATGTTACAGAATGCTTAACTTGGGTTATTCTGAAAAACCTTCTTTCTGTGATCTTAATTTTAAAAAAGAAAAGGGGAAAAGGTGAGAGCAAGAGTGAAAACCTGGTGTTTTCAAAAAAGTTGATTAACTAATTGTCAAATTCTATTATTACATAGGTTTCATATATTTTCACACTAAAGTTGTCCTACACAAATGTAAAATCTCCACAATATTGACAGAAATATTTAGATGGAGCTTTATTCTAACAAAAGCAAGGGGCAGGGGCATGGCAATAATAACAATATGGCAGTAATCTATGCCATCAGTGCATGTTGGTGGGTGTTTCCTTAGAGTAACCCCACAGTTAAGTCCCTTTCAGACATCATACTCCATGGCTTCATCATACTGGTAAAGTGCTGTAGGTCCCTTTTTGTTTCTTCCAGGTTGACTACTTTGGGGTAGTGAAGTGAGTATAATGACTTTAAAAAAAAATATTTGGGGTTTATGTTCTTTGACTTGTAGGGTGTGGGCAGTGGTAAAGTAAACACGAATTCATTCAGACGTGATATATGCAGATGTCCGATTTGAGTTTTGCAATACGTGCAAAAGATTTATTGCACTGGCAGTGTTAACTCTAGTGTGGTTACATTTGGATGTTTAAAACTCCCTGTCAGTCACTGAAAGGTGTGTGTGTGTGTGTGTGTGTGTGTGTGTGTGTGTGTGTGTGTGTGAGTGTGAGAGAGAGAGAGAGAGAGAGAGAGAGAGAGACAGCAGTAGTTTTTGTGCATCCGTTAATACAGTGGCATGACAAATAGACTTTGTTCTGTGTTGAAAGTGACACTTCAGTGTTTCCGGCTCCATTCTAGTGTGACAGGCTGCTTCGTGCATTCAGACATGAAGCTGTGTGATTAAAGGAAAGAAATGCATGTCGGAAAGGGCTTTGCTCAATGGATCTGAAATGATGTCACAGAATCACCATGTCTTTACCGCTGTAAGTCACCCCCACCCTGCCTTTACCAATCTTTGAAACACGTCATGTCTTATTGTATGAATCGATGATTATATTTCCTGGATGGGAACAAATTAAGGCTTAACATGTAATTTAATGTTCTTGTATTTGGAAAATCATAAGTGACTAGGATGGGTAAAAAAACAAAACAAAACTTCTCCTGATTATACTCACTAAATAAATTACTTTTTTTTTTTTTTTTTTTTGGCTATATACTTTCTTTACCTTGTATTTCTGAATTTGGACACTAGGTCAAAGTTTAGCTTTGAAATGAAACATGTGATGTCACTTTTTAAAGAAAAGATTAAATCGTTATTTTTCACCGTCGTCTTAAGGACGAGGGTAGAGAAGGTGCAGTCGCGCTTCAGCTTCAGGAAGGAGTCGGTTAGCTTCAGCTCATTAATTTCACGACCTTGTGCTTAGCTTGTTCTTAAATCTGTTTCTGTTTGTATAAATGTACATATGTTCTTTTTTTCTTACCAGATTTGCTTTAGAAACAAACTTTTTGTACGTCTTTTACATGAAGCAGAAACGTCTAATCGGGAGAAATACTAAGTGATCTTAATGCTAGTGGGTCTAAAATGATTGAAATGTCTAGACAATAAATGTTTCTTTTTTAAAACGTGTGTCTTTTAACTTTGCACTTTGATACAACAACACTCAAGTTTTTAAAGGAGGAAGATGTAGGGAATTATTGGCTTTTGTGGATGAATCATGAAAATAAAATGCACTGTAGTTGAGTGTCATTATGTAACTCTCATACAACACATTGCTTTTCTTAGCTAAAAGCTGCATCCTGTCTGCTCCTATTGGCCATCTTACCACTATAAACTTGCATGAAATGAATAGCTGTGACTTGGCCTACTGCATCTGATCAAGGATAATTATTTTGGGAGTCACATGAAAAACATCCAGTGAAGATTCAGAGTGCGCTGCTTCCCACATAACTGCTGACACGAGATAAAATCTTATGATTTTGTCACCTCTGTTACTTTATAAGCTGAAAGGTCCAACCTGTACAGTCCTAAGTGAAGCTAGCATGCCAGTGCATCTAACAACAACAACAAAAAGATATTATGAGAACATAGTTTTTTCATAATTTAGAAACTCTTTACTGAACATGGCATATTGCAAGCCTTTTTTTTGTTTTAACTTTGAAGGCTTTTTACAGATCATAAAAATCATAAAATCAGCACCTCAAATGATCAGAATAGATCATTTCAAGTTTGAGTACATCCAGAACACAAAGTTCAATAAATGCAACCACAATCATGGGGAACACTGCTGATTTGACAGTTGCTTAGATGATGATTATCGATACTCTTCACAAGGAGGGTACACCACAGAAAGCTGGCTGCTCACAGATTAACTTTATCAAAGCATTTAAATTGAATGTTAACTGGAAACGTGTGGCAGGAAAAGTTTCACGAGCAACTGGGATGACTGCAGCTTTGAGAGGGTCGCCAAGAAAAGTCAGCTGAATAACTTGGGAGATGTACTGGTGCTTGCTTTGTCCAAAATACTTCCTCAGGACCTTACCTTTGCCAAGATTGCAACACTAGTACAACATCTGAATGGTGAGACCTGCCGTTAAGGCAACGCAGTTGTGTAACTGTTTCACTCACTAATGACAGCACTCTGGTATATTACAGTTGGTTATTGCTAAAGGGAGGCGTGACACAGTCTGTCCCGGTTGGGGTTGAACGTTGTTTGAACAGGAAGACACCTAATGAGTATGTTTTGACCATAATTACTGACTGGATTGGGTTTGGGTCTGCTGGTGTTGACAGTTGGAGAATAACCTCATGGGATGTCTTAAATGTAAACATATATAGGTGCTAAATGGAAAACGCACAACATCAGCAAATAAACAGAAGAAGAGCAGTGAGCGAAATGTTTTGGTATTAGACTGCACTGAATGATTAAAAGCAAAAGGGCATAGAAGGTTTTCAGAGTTTTAAATCACCATGAACTGAGAGGGTGCAGACTAAAAAAAAGGCCCTGCTTCAAAATTGACACCTTCAGGCTCCACTGAAATTTGTAGCTGCCTGTAGGAGAAAGTCAGGTGCCTTCTGGGGAATGTTTTTTTTTATCTTCAGATCAATAAAAGACGGAGTTATCTGACCTCAATGACAGTAAAGGGGAGGCTTTCAAACCTAAGAACCCTGTATCAAATGTCAAGCATGGTGGTGGTAGCATCATGCTTTGGTCCCAGGGGCACTGGTACATTGCATGTAGATGGAATAATGAAAGACTACCTCCAAATTCTTCAAGTAAACAGCTAAGGTAAATCGATAAAATCAATAGTTTCAATAGCTGAAACTGAAACACAACTGGGTGTTCCAACAGGACGATGGTCTCAACAAACACACATCAAAACCAACCTAACCTTAACCCTACTGAAAATCTGTGGACTATTCTTAAAAGCTGGGTCCGTGCCAGGAAACCAACCAATTTTGTTGATGGCTACCAAAAACATCTGGTGGATGTCCAACTGCATACTGGGATGTTTGACAAAATATAACCACCTACTTTTGCATCCAGCTCTCTTTGAAAAAATCTTTTTTAAATTCTGATGCATGTTGTACAATTAAGAACAGTTCAAAGAAATCATTAAAATCCACAAATCACCATGACATTAACGACCCATGATGAGTGTATGTAAACTTCTGACCACATCTGTACGTGACAGCGTCCATTTCTCCTGTTGCTTCAGTTGACTGCCTTCGTCTTGCTAACAAGTTGCTGAATTTCACTAAAGTCTAACCTCTTCCTGTGTTACCACTCATTTTGACTAGAAGAAACACCTGACCTCCATCTATGAAGTGTTTTCCTGCTTTCTGTGCATTGCTTTGAGGGTAAATCTCATGGCTAAGAGTAGCATTAAATGGGTAGATGAAGAATGGAGCTGTTGGGTGGCCCACTTAACAATCTGTCCGCAGGAAAAAAAAGTTGTTGTTTTTTAAACATTTTTTGTCTGTATTGTACTGATGTGGACATATAGATAACAGCTGAACAAAGCAGCTGTTCAAATCATCTGTGTGTTAAATAACTAAGTCCAATCCCCTGCTTAATACTAACACCAACAACAAGCAGACTAGCTCGCTGTTTCCCCCGATGTAAACTGTAAATCTGATTAATTACTTTGAATATATAATTCTCCATCCGTTCCTGGCACTTGCATAAACACACTGTCGTACAGTACGAGGTGATTATGTGGCAATTACAGCACTCACAGTGACAAAATGAGAGCTGATCCTTGGAGGAAAAAAATGGAGAAAATGTCACTCCAAGTTTTCAGTCCATCCGGAGATGTCTGAGCTCCGAATCACAGTGTTCTCTTTTGATCATCACCGCTGCTGCCTCTCTCCGATACACAGACGGATTATTCCTCCTAAATCTCCCAAATCCCTAATCCTATTTATCTCAACGCCACACAAAAAAGGTGCTCTCTTCCTGCTGCTCAGCTTATGTGTACAGTACGGGTGTGAGTATGTAGAAACGAATCTCTACATTCATGAGGACCGGTTTGGGATATAAGATATTTCAGGCTGTGCTCTTTCTGTTGAAGGATTTAAACACAAGTAGAGATTGGATTTGGGTTCCTACAGCGTTCATACAGACAAATACAAAAACCCCATACGGTGAAGTGCGTATGTATGGTACAAGATATTTCTTCCTTCAGCATGCCTGAGACAGAAAGAAATGATCTACTGATGAATGAAAAAGTTCCGTTAACGCGACTGATGCATGCACGTGCAGGGTTCAACCTTATCACAAACTATAATGCATGGATTCAGCATAATTCAGACTTTATTGTGTTTTAAGGCCGACAATCAGCGTCTTCCATCTCTCAGGGAAGTGACACGAGTTGCACTCAGATATTACAGCTTTAAATGTTAAAGCAAACATGTTTATCCGGATGACACAGAGACACAAGGACAGCTTTGTTTTCTTTTGTAGTTTTGTTTCTAGCCACCTTTTTAGTAATATTTAATGTTCACTCTTCTTTTATCTTTTCTGGTTTCTACACATGAATCTTTAACTGATAAATGTGACACCATATCTGTACCTACTGGTTGTTTACGCCACGGACCATTTCATGTTACGAGGTGGTGCACAGTGGGTTATTGTCTTTATCGCAGATTTTTGGAGTGCCTAAAAACAGTTGGCTGTGGACAAAATCTCAGTTAAGATCAGAGAAACTCAACGTTAAACAGTAAAGTTTTAGACTGGAAGATCAGAACGACCAAAAAAGCTCTTAAAATACTTCATACAGTCAGTTCCATCATTGTGATTAATATTTATATTATTCAGGCATGCATAGTCAATGCAAAAAAGAAAGTTCTCACTGGACACTACTATGCAGTTCCTGTGAACAACTAAGTACTCCCCAATAATCCTTTCTGTATGACTTTATCAGTCTCTTGTCATTGTGAAAGAATTTCAGCTCTCTCTTCCTTACAGCGCTGATTCAGTTCATTGAGGTTTGTGGGCATTTGTTTGTGTACAGCGCTCTTAAAGTTCCCACCACAGCATTTAAATCGGGTTGAGGTCTCGTCTCTGCAACACCTTGATTCTTTTCTTTTTCAGTCTTTCTGTTCCTGTTTTGCTTGTTGTTCTCCTCTTGCATGGCCCAGCTTTGGGAAGCTTTAGGTGTCAGACAGATGGAGTCGCCTATACAAAAGTTACACATTTACTTATACTGGAATACAGTTGAATGTCATCTGAATGACTGCGTGGCGTCTAGGTGCTGTGGCTACAAAGCAAGTTTAAATCATCACTCCTTCACCAGTGTGCTTGACAGCTGGTGGGAGCTGTTTGTGCTGATATGCTGTGTTTGGTTTCCTCCAAATGTGATGCTGTGCATTATAGCGAAACATCCTCACTAGAGAGAAGATGTTTTCTCCTGGCAACCCAGGCCAGGCTTGTCCAGTCTTTATCTAACTGTGCTGTCATGAAAAATTGAACATGCTAACTGAGGCCTGTAGTGTCTGAGATGTAGCCTTTATGTTTTTTGCAGTTTCTCTGACATGTCCACTCCCGGGAAGATTGGCAAATGCCTGAAGGATTTATTTTTTATTTTTTTATTGATAAATTATCATTTTTAAAAAGCCAACTTTACCTTCTAGCTCACGCTACGTACATACTCACTTACCCAAGTACTGAATTTGAACTATGTACAAAGTATTTCTTAGTATTTTCTGCTTCATTGTCATAATCACATTCAAAACAAGGTTAGGAGTTTGAACTGTGCACACCGGTCAAGGTCAAGAGATAAGATGCTGAGTTAGCGTATAGCAATGCTAGCTAGACAGAGTTCACTGGAGGTCAAAGAGCAGCGATATAAGCAAAGGGAGGAGGGTTTACATTCTAACTCACAGGCAGAAGGAGCAAAGACAGGAACATCATAGGCTTCAACTACCTCTAAAACTGGAAAAGAAAAAAAAGTTGGCATGCAAACGTGAGTCACCATGTTTTGTTTTGTTTTTGTGGATAATTTTGAGAAGGTAACGGTGAAAAGCTTGGGGACAGAGGACCAGGAAGCTTCATAACAACTCAAACTGGTTATTGCTGTAGTGAGTTAAAAGCTGCATGGCACAAAGAAATGATTTTAAAAAAAAAAACACAAGCTCCTCTTGATCTGACACTCTTCCTGACTAAACACTTTGAAGCAAAGTTGGCACACATGGGTATTTAAGGATAATTTCTCCTCAAAAATCAACATTTTCAGGAGTTAAAATCATATAGCAATACTATGTCAGTGCACACAGGCATGAGAAATGGTTACAATGCAGTATGAATATGCAGCTTTCTGCAGCTGGACATTAACTAGCAGCAAAACAACACAATTGCATATAATTGTAGTGCAATGGGAAAACTGTTCTTAGGTTGTTTCAATTTGGTCTGGTCGGTAACGAGAAAAATCAAGTGGGTGCAGTCACGTCATTCAGGCTGCTGAAGGAAAGAAAACTGATAAAAAAAAAAAAAAATCCTAAACCCAGCCAGTCTCTTGCACTATCATTTCTAACATCAGCCTGAAGGATTTCTACCTATGAATAATTTTTTTGACTGTAGAACTTCAAAGTGTTTGGACATGACCTTATAACCCTTCCTAAATTGGCAGACAGCAATAACGATCCTTGCTGATGTCTTTCCTATTTGGTAATTGTATACACTGACACCTTACTGCGCCAGACCAGCAACCTGCCCAAACCTCTGCTTTTAGAGAGGTGAAACTTTGTCTACCTGCTGCATAGTTTTTCAAGTTATTTTGTTTTATCTGCTCTTTAAACCGAGTGCCATCCAATTCTGTGTTATTCTGCTAAACCTGGCCAACACACACACACACGCACGCACGCACGCACGCACGCACGCACGCACGCACGCACGCACGCACGCACACACACACACAAACACACAAACAATCTAGTGAATAAGTATCACTGCAGGCTGGGGGAAACATTGATTTTTAGGTCGAATTAACCCTTCAAGTTGAAAAATGACACCTCGATGTGAAAGATGATAATAGCACGAGCTATAATGTTGTCACACAAGCACTCCAACACTATTAATGGTCACTCCGGGATCACTTGTGTGCTTTATGTTACTCTATTCTAATGCTGTTTACATTTTCCTCACAGAGTTTGAGGACATCTCTCATACAGTAGAGAGTCTGAAGAAAGACAAGCTACAAAATGCCTATATTAAATTAAATTCACACAAATCTGACTAGGGGATAATGAGAGAGCGGGTGCTGCCAGCATGAATAAAACCGGGGCCTCTAAAACTATTACATGCTGTTATGCTGTGTCTTCAAGCCTCCTTCTACTTTTCTTTCTCCTCCTTTCTCTATTCCTGCCCTCACTCTCATTTTTATTTCCCACCTCCCTCTGTTCTATCTTCTTTCAAAGCTAAGATGCTTTTGCCTTTTGTGGTTCCTCTTCTCTTATAGTTCCGCTTGGTCCTGCTTGGTGCGCCTTCCTTCATCTTTCTCTACTTGTTTTCCACACGTCTCCTTCTCCTTTGGAAACATACGATGGTTTCTCCTCCTCGCTCTCCCCCGAGCTTATTCGATTTTTCCCTTTTACTTTTCTATTTCCTACTATTATTATTATCATTATTATAATAATCCCCCCCCCCCCCGTGTGTGTGTGTGTTTCTGTGCATGCGTGTGTGCGTGTTAATAAGCTTAGAGTTGCCTCCCTCCCAAGGTGAGGTACCATGCTGGGGTGATCAGCACTGCTGGAGCTGCAGGTATCAACCACAAACACCTGCCTGTTTCAGGACTACTACTACACACACACACACACACACACACACACACACACATACACACGCACTAATTTTCATTCCATTTTACTCACATTAACACAGACACGTGAGAATAAAATCATTTCCTTCTTCCTCCTCTGCTACACTCGTACACATAAATGCAGAATACATCTTTCCTTTTCCTTTTCATGTTCATTCACACATCAAACACGGTATGTTTTTCTCAACCACACACACACACACACACACACACACACACACACACACACACACACACACACACACACACACACACACACACACACAGCTGACCGCTGACTGCTGCGCAGGGCCGATAGCACAACTCTGTCCTGTCAACACACAGGATAATCAGCTGCTGGGGATTGTGGGTAAGCTGTAATAATCCCTTGCATGGAATATGGAAAGCATCAGAGAGTTATTCAATAGGACAGAGATAAAGGTGTGTACTTGCATCTGTGTGTGTATGTGTGTGTGAATGTGAGTGAGGCTTTTCCATCTTTAATATGCATCTTCACCTGAAGCTGACTGTCAGTCAGAGTTATTGAAAAAATTAAAAAAAAAGAAGCACACCACAGCGGTCCGCACCAGCAGCTAAACCTCAGCCTGGGCCCCACCCAGAGGAACTGCAGCTGCTGAAATGTCATCTACAATAAAGTCTTAATTAGGAGCTTAATTGTTAAGCAGACAAACGCCAAAGAACATCCTGCGTCCTGCCTTTTTGTTAGTGTCACCGTCTCCAAATCATACCTCGCAGCAGGTCTCACTACTATCTTATAAACCTTCCCTTTCACTCCATCTGTCAAAAAACACCCCTGACTCTCATCTCCACCCATGCCACCCTGCCTACACTCTCTTTATCACCTCTCATATGCACTGTCCGTTGCTTTGGATTTAAACTTATCCACCTTCACAACCTCTGCTCATTCCATTTTCACTATTACACCTGTCTCTCTTTCATTCCCACATATGTAGTCTATCTTTTTTCTACTGACTTTCATTCCTCTTCTCTCCAGATCATACCTCCACCTTTCCAGCCTGATCTCTACTCCTGCCACACAAATTTCATTTATTGAGTTTGTGGGTGGCAATTTGTTGAAGGGGTGTGTAATTGTAGTTATTCATTATATGTGAATGTGTTTTTCATATTTGAGTCAGTTGAGGTTTTAGGATTAAATAAGCCACAGAGTTTTCCTAACCTTGGACTTGCATAATCAGAGAAATGTAACTTGGATTAGTCTTGTAAAATAAATCGTTTATGAAAATGTGGTAATGATTAGAGTGCCGTGTAAGTGAATAGTGCTAAGGTATCTAAGAAACCTCAGCCACTGGCACAGATGATAGCATTCACAAGGATTCGGTCTTTGCACATTTACTATTTTCTCACTCATTGTAGGTTTAAACACTGAATTCACTCATAGGATACAGTTGTCTGCATCACAATAATCACTCTATCTGCGATCCTGGTAAGGTGGGAAGTAACACAATACTGTACTTCAACTTTTAGGCAGCGTAGGTGTTTAACTTGTTGCCCATTATCCAGGAGCATCAGGGAAGTGTCTGACTTATCCCAGATACGCAGAGATCTTTCCTCAGCAACAACAAAAACAAGGAGTCCTGCAACAGATGGAGCCCTGATCTCTGCATCACTGAGTAAATGTGGGATTAGACGAGGCGGAAGTCACTAAGACAGCCTAATTCCACAGAAGAACTACAGTAAGCTCATCCAGATGTCTTGCGTGGCCTACCTGGGTGGTAATGGGAGGTGACTTTATTTACCTCACTTGGCCTTTGCACAATAATGCACTGTAGAGACCGATTGAAAATACAGCACCACATAAAAAGTCATATTCAGTAAAGTTTACTAAGGAAAAAACTGCACTTGCATTTATTTTCTTCTTCTTTCAGTCTTATTTTAGGGTCATTTCTATATGTGCAAGACTTCTTCTGATGTACTGGCTCTTTGATCCTAGTACACTGACCTTATCTGCTGTTTATTTTGTGTGCGTGTGTGCGTTTAACTTGCAGCATATACCAGCACAAGCTTCTTCAATATTTCTAATTTATGAGTCTAACTGAGCTTGTTTTCCTATGAGTGGAACAACTTTCGACATTCAGCCCTTGACTCACCCAGTTTTGGGGAATTGATCAGAAAATTGGCGAGCTGCTTTCAAACACACGGCTCCAGGGTTGTTTTTCCCAGCAGGCTGAAAGCTCATCATGTATTGACCACCCAGTCAATAGCTATAAACTGGAGTGTGCCGATCAGAGACATCGATTACCTTTAGCGTGACTCATTTCAGCTATCGCTAACCACAAGCAACTAAACATACATGCATAAACCCCCTCGTAGTTCATATCTCCATTTTCTTTATTTCATTTTTAATTCAAAATGTTATGTTTTCAGTCAGCAATAGAGTGGAGGGGAAAAGGGGATTTCTCATCAATCATCAGGATACAAAGGGAATTAAAATTCTTTTATCGCTCTCTGGGTCATACTAATCCTCTATCTTCATTCATTTTAGCCTGCCTCTGCCACTGCTCACACACTCAGGGGGCAACTCAGAAAATTTTCTTTAATTATGCTTGAGGAAACTCTGAATACAGACGCTAAATGGAATGGGTCTTCCCCAGAGTCTGGATTTTTAAGGGTTTTAATCAGTTAAACATGTGTGTGGCTACGTGGCTAATCTGCTGGTTAATCTCACTAACACTTTTTATGGGATTGCTTGCTGTGGCGAGGATTACCGCACCAGAGATCACAACCTGATTTCCATAATCCTCCTCTTCTGATAGAACTCTGTTTGTCGCCCCCATCCCATCCTTTTTGTCAGACTGTGAAACAGCATCCATTTGTTTCACTGATTCTAAAGGTGTTATTCTTCGCACTCCGACAAACTCGGTGTTTCATGCTCACAGTCAAATCCAGAACAAAAGGGCGTTGTAATGTTCTCCATTCCCGCTAGACTTCACTTGATCAAAATTCTAATCATAATGGAGATTAAACACTGGATTCTGATTGCTTTATGTTTTTTTTCCTTTTAATCTGTCGACATTGTTAATTCTACAGGTCACCTCTGATGCTGCTGTATCATGTTAAATGAAGCACGCTTGGATCCTTCTCACTGTGGTCTCAAAGCAAGTCCTTATTTATTTGAAAATGACATTATTTGGCTATTATTGTAGTTTATGTACTGTGCAGAATCAAACATGGAACACCAAACACTCAAATGTCCAATCTGTTAGCTATTTAAGAAAAACATTTACCCACACAATTGTAGTTTTAAATGTTGTGACGTAAGCTTTCCACCACAGTGTAAAGTACATGCTGCCATGAAATCTGAGGTCCCAAAAGAAGACCTGAAGTTTGAGCACCACTTCAAAGGTTCTAATCAACACAGAAAAAGACAGACCAGCTAAGGGGAGGTGTACATTTATCTTCCATTTGGATAAGTTAGAAATTCTATCCAAGTAATTGCCAGATATCCCTTTAACGATAAGGGTAGTTGAATTACAATCAATTTCACAACATAACACACTGAAAAATGAAGCCAACAGGAAGTTCCAACAGGAAGTTCCAAGAAACTACAGTTTTTCAGGTGGCCACTAGAGGCACTATCAAATAACGTTTATCGCCGGAGTTACGTTATAAAAATAACCCACGATAGGTGAAATCCTTGAAGTAGCCAACGCTATTTTTATTTTTATTTTTTTACAATTATTATAGATGTTTTAAGGCTCTAAAACCCCCTCACTACACACTTTACACACTTTTCTCAGACAGGTATGAACAACAGAAAAATAAGTCCAGTATTATAGAATGAAACCAGGTGCCTTTGCCGGTGCAAAACGTTTCATCGACATTGGGGAGAAAACTTACAAACATACAGTTCGGTACTTCAGAGTCACAGTGCTAGCGATCGAAGATTTAAGTAAATTTGACATGCTGGAGGCATTACCGTACAGGAGACCCAGCACGAGATTGATTGACAATGGTCTACAGCCAATCAGGATGCAGAACACAATGCGCTGTAAAAACAAGCAAACAAAAAAACATGCAAAATTGCACAAAAAAAATCAGCGAAACAGCGAGGCTGTGAAAGGTGAACTGCAATATAGCGAGGGACCACTGTATTAAAGATGAGAGAAGGGTGAAGCAAAGATGGAAGTGTCTAAAACCAGAATTTAACATTAATAACCAGCAGAGCGCAACTCCTCTGGTTTCAGAAAATCTTCGAGGTTGAAAATAGTCCTCAGTTCCTTTGCTCTGTGACACCAGTAAATCCATTGTGGGCTCAGTTGCTAGTTTTAGGCCTAATCGAATACAAAATTAAGTTAAACTGGTAAAATGTGGTTAGAATAGGATTATCCAGGGCATACAAATGCACTGTCCCAGGTTTTACCAGATCAGATCCACCCCTCCTCATCACACCTGGTTTGAAAATACCATAATGGCTAATTCAGCAAAGGTCAGCTCGAGCCCTCATAATTAGACTTCACTAGCCAACAAGTCACGTAATGCTATATCCATATTAGTTTGTTAAAATGGCCAAAAATTACAGAGAAGCAGAACGTATAATGTTCATCAAAACTGATTAGTTAAAGGTACATGTGTCAGCTACTTGACGGACGGGTGGATTGTGACATACGTGACAGTAGCCCTGAGCTGCCTGCTTGCCTTCATCTCCTCTCAGCTGAGTCACAGAAGAGAGTCTCTCACCTGTATTCTTGTCTCTTTCCTAATATGTGACCTGCCCTCCTTGAGCTTGTTTCTTCCTGTTAAAAGGGACTTTTTTCTTCCCACTGTCGCCGAGTGCTTACACACAGGGGTTTGCCGAATTGTTGGTGTTTTCTCTGTATTCATTTAAGATCTTAACCGTAAAGCGTTTTGAGGTGACCTTTATTGTGAATTTGCACTATATACAGAAAACTGATTTGAACTGAATATGGCTGAAACTGGATGTTTGTACTACTGAACAGGAGCATTTCTGAGGCATGTATGTCTCTGTGTCTACATGTGTGTCAGTGCAACATATTTGCTTTTCTTTATCTCTTGCTGTCTCCCTCGACTAGCCTCCATTTTCTGCTCCGAGGGGCCAGAGAATCCCCTCACGTAGAGAGGAGCTATGATAAAGTAAGCAGAAGAGGAGTGGGGGGAAAAGGGGAGAAGGAAGAGGGGTGCGTGTAAAGAAGGAGAAAAGAGGTAGGATGCTGAAGACAGAGGAACACTGAGAGTTGATTATGATTTGGGTTGGGGGAGCTGAAAGGCTGTCGGAGGGAGGGGGAAAACAGGAGGAAAGAGGCGGAGCTGAGAGGAGGGGGTACAGGCATTTAGTAATGATGCCTGTGGAAATGGGGGTTTAACTGTATTACACACTGGCTGCTTCATCTCCATCACTTTGTGGCTGAGTGCGTAAGTTCATGTGTTTACTTGAAGACCTGGTGTGGGTGTGTGTGTTGGTGCGCGCGCGCGTGTGTAGATGTATGCGTATTAGTAACACACCCACAGGACCTTTACTCTGTCAGTGCTCAGTGATAATCAGCCTCTATCTCTCTGCTGATCCATCTCCACCTCTATCTCTCCCCTGCTGCTATCACTCACTGTACCCTCCACACACCCACCCCTCCTTTCTTCATCCATTTTTCACTCTCCTTCACCCCCACAATCCCACTTTGCACAAACACACACACACGCAGATGTAGTGCAGATCGTTGTGTGTGTTTGCGTGCTTGAATCGATTCAGCCTCTGCCCTTTCGAAGCTACAAGCTCCATTGGCCTCTTACTCTCCACTGAGCAGCATCTGTTTCACACTCCACTACTGCTGTATGCCATATCACTCCATCTCTCTCTCTCTGGCTTCATCTCTCTCTCGGCCATCATTTCCATTTAAGTGCATCCCTGATTCTTTTGCAAATCTGATTTCTTTCAAGTCCTTTCCCTCGCCCCGCTTTTGCTCTCTCACCAACCCCCTCTGTGGTTTGTATTGATTAACGCTCAGTCGGACTGGGTGAAAAATCTTGCAAGTTTACAATATATTGATTGGGGGGGGGGGGGGGGGGGGGGGGGGTTAACTGCTAGCCTTGATGGCTTCCTGGTGGGATTTTTAATGCAAAAGCTGCTCACTGGCTTGTCTGATTCAATCTTATTGGCCAGATTGGAAAGATTTCTGTTAAACTATGATACATATTAACTAAGTGCCATGACTGTGAAACGTCGGGGGAAACACAGTGCAATTAATATTATTTAATATTCACTCTATGCAATATCAGTTAACTAACAGGTGACTTTATTGTTCATGTTGTGGGAAATACACAAAAATATATATATAAAAAGAAACCGCATCCCTTTTGTACAGTATGTGTATTTTATCAATTATAAATGACCCAGAAAAAGTCTACATCAAGCTATTTCTTTCTCTAAGCTTTTAATGTTACGGGCCTTTTTTTTTCAGTGCCTATGGGGGTGAACAGGGGTCTTTTTCTTCTTTTTCGTTTACTGATTTCTGAAGAAAGGAACATTATCACCAGTGTAAAGCTTATATAAACCAATTTAAAGGCCTAGGTGGATTGGGAACAAGGTATTGTGGGATTTCAATTTGAATTCACGACCACACGCGGTGACATTTAGTTGATTTAATGGGGATGGAGTCTTTAAATGTTGTCTTCTGTCGGTAAGATTTTAATATACGGCATCAACTTCCCATTAATGCTCATTTTATATGTTTTATGTGACTATGCCGAAGGGTATATGTCACTAAACATCTGGGAGAATGTTTTGTTATGAAAACAGCCCGGGGGTAAGATTTATGTGTTTACAAGAGCTCATTTTATGTTGTTTATCTGTTTGGTAGAACTTCCTAAAGAAAAGGCGTGATGAGAGGAAAAGCAAATTTGAGCAAAAAAGCAAACAAAAAACCAAACATCTAATGCTTAAATATTTATGAAAGCATTTGGATGCTCCATCTTTGTTACATCAGTGATCTGTCGAGTGTTAATACACATAGGCTGTTTTTCTCTGACGCTGAGTGTTGTAGGATAGCATTTATTACTCATCCTTCTCGCTCCATACCCGGCCCTGCCGATCATTCTGTATATAATCAACCAAATCTGGATGTCTGAGTATGAGCCAAGTGGATAAGGACGCTGCACTTAACACAAGTGCTACAGCAGCTCCATGCTCCTCTCTAGTCTTTAGTGAAGTGAGTTTAGGGGAACGCCATCGTATGCTAAAAGAAAATTGCCACAAGCCGAACAAAGATGGCATCCATCCAGGAAGTAAAGTTGTATGATGAGTGTGATACCAGTGTTGCTTTTCCATCTCACAGCCATTAGCTACAGTCGTGAATGTTAAAAAAATATATACTATATCAAAAACAGTCTACATTAGAAAACTGTTTGACACAGAAGGAGTCATGACTAGAAGATGAGCCTGAATCAAAATGCCGAAACCTGTCGTACACTTCCTGAGAACGTGTAACCACACATTGGCTCGATGCAAGCAGAAGCTATTGTAATTATCCTCCTGTGTATGTATGGCTACTTTTTTTTTTTACCACAGTTTTTTAATTTATCAGTGAAAGAATAGTAATCGTTGCCTATCATAAGGAAATTATGAGCAACTTATGAGCAAATTCCTGGTGGGAAATTCCTGAAACTACCAGAGTGGATGTGAATTTACAAAGAAATGCAAAAATGTCGTCCTGTTACGTAGGTTATATCGTAAGCTCTATAACGCTTCCCCCCAGAAGAACCAGGCCTTCTCTCATTGACAGGAAAGGTGTGAAGACTAATATTACTTTAGGCTACGTCCACACTAATGCGTTTTCGTTTGAAAACAGCGTTTTCGCCAAGGTACAATGCTCTCGAAAACGCAGACTTTCTAGAACAATGAGGCATTTTAGTCATGTGATGCAGTCATGTGACCAATTAAACAAAGCTAGCGGAGGGCATTATAGAGCAGTTGTTTTGATTGCGCTTAATTTCAAATCTATCCGGGCTAGTGTGGACATAGTTTCTTCCTTCTGACTAAATACTACAGACAAAAGCAGTGGAGTTAATAGGAGGGCACATTTATACAATATTGAGGCTACAAGTTAAAATTGTTGGGGTTTTCTTTAAGATCAACAGACTGGCCCACCTTTAATCCACAAAACTCCAATTTAAACATCCATCTCCGTGAGTTTGTTTGTGGAAATATTCCTATGTAGTCAGTTTTCACTGATTAGGGAAACATCCAGCAGTGTGCAAACCATTTAAATGACATCAGAACCAGAATCAGGTGACGGCTGCAGTTTTGTTGTTCTGAAAGGCCTTTTTTTTATGTTTATGTGTGTGTGTGTGTGTGTGTTATCACGGTGCTGTCAGGTAGCAGTGACTCTGAATAAAGGCAGTTAGTGTGCATCTCTAATTTCCCTGGGAGAGACAGCAAGACGGCTGTGATTCAGAGCTCGAAGAGGAGATAATTACTGTTTCCTCATCACCTCTCTTCCTCTCTCCTCTCCACCCCCTCCATCTCCCTCCTTTTTTTTTTTTGCTGCTCTTCTTATCCAGCTGAGTGATTACCCCTCATTAAAAATCAGAATAAAACATTGTTAGCGCAGATCGTTAGGGCGCTCACGCCCGCCTTGCTCTCACCCACTACTCTGTCGTTAGCACTCAGCTCTGGCACTAAACGAGCGGCCTTTGAGGAATGTTATTCTAATTCCAATTAGCTCTTCGGGCTTGGAAGGGAGCCAAGTCCCTGAGAAAAACACTAAAGCTACGGGCACGCGCGCACCAATGAGAAGCAAATAAGGATCTACACACAGAAGAACAAGCACACACACACTTGCTTGCATGCATAAATACATTGAAGTGGTGTGCACGATCATTTTCTAGAGACCAAACACACACACAGACATTCAAGTGACAACGCACTGAATACTCAGAGAACAGCAGTGGCTAATGGCTTTGGCAGCACTCTCACTGGGACCTGAAGAGCAATTAGGCTCCAAACTACACATTGTAAATCCCCTCTGATTACTGTGCATGTGTATATCTGTGTGTCTGTGTGTGTGTGTGTGTTAAGCGCTGTTTATCTGCCACCAATTACCTCGGCCTGCCACAAGAGATGCACACTGGATAAATGGAATCTATAAACATACACACACACACACACACACACACACACACACACACACACACATGGGTTCATGCATTCAGGTAAATGTGCACAGTCACACACACTCACACATACAAACACACACTCGGAGTAGCTGTCTTATCAGTTTATGTTGGTGTAACTGGAGGATTTAGTCACATGACCTGCAAGACAGGAGCAGCCAGGCGCCAAAACTAATTTCCACCTTCAAAGACTCCCTTATCTCCTCAGACACCCCATGTCTATGTATGTGTGCTTGCCTGCAAGTGTGTGTGACAGTGTGAGTGTGTGTGTGTGTGTGTGTGTGTGTGTGCTGCTGATGATCTGATGTCCTCTGACAGAAAGACTCGCAGCAAATCATGTATCACTGTCTCATCTGCATCAACCAGACACACACACATAGAGAGAAAGCAAGCAAGATAGAAAGAGACAGACGGATAGATGGGCAGATCAAGAGAAAGGACACACACACACACACACTTGCATAGCAGAGGACGGGGGAACAGCACGAGTGAGGGAAAGGCACATAGGGCAAGTGAAAGATGTGAAGCGTGGACAGAGATGGAAGGAGAGATGATTTAAAGAGGGATGGAGACAAAGCTGCATCTGATTCACTGTCAACAGACAGAAAAAAACAACTCCTGCCATCTCAGAGCCAAAGTTGGCCGAATACAGTGACAGAAACAAACAAAAAAACAAGTCTGTATCTCAGCAGCTCGTGTTTCACAGGGCCTTCTGAGGTAACGCTGCTTATCTGACCTGTGAAGGTAAATATCAAAGGCGAGCCCAGGCCCGAAAACAACCAGCTGGAAAACAGCACACCTGGAGGTACGAGGTTTTCCGACGACAGAGGCGGTGGTGTGTTGTATATTTCATGGTGCTCTTTTTGAAGTTGTCCCTACATTTTCCACCGGCTCTTCAAAGGTCAGACTGCTCCTGCGTTTCATCATCCCGCCCTCGCCCCCACACACCATGACTTTCTCCAGCTCCTCTCACTGATGTTTCACTCATGCTGGACTCCGTTCACCCTGTTTTTCTTTCTGTGTGTGTGTGTGTCTGCGTTTCTCTCTCAGCAGCAAGCGCTGAAATCATAATCAGAACGAAATCAAATCATTTTGAAAAAGAAATATGCGGAGTTCAGATACAGGGAGTCAAGTGGAAGAGCATGAGGCTTTCTGACCTCTATGATGAAAGCACAAATCAAAACAGAGAGCAGAGTGGCTCTTTTGTTATAGAGTGCTCATGTTACATGCTTGACATGTGTATCAAGTGGCCCTACTCTGTGTTCTGTATACGGTTGCTCATGTTAACACTTTTCCTGGATTCACTGTAGGCTGTAATGGCCTAGCAGGAGGGATTTTCTTTAAAATAGCTGCATATTGTAATATAATAATGAATGAGTTAATTAATTATCAGGTAAGTCAGAGCGGCAACTGTATCATTAGCTATAATTGCCCCGATAATGATGTACACAAAGCCAGACAAGGGCTGATTGTGTGCTCGTACTGCATTTGTGTGCTGGATATTCTTAATGTGGGCGTGCGTGACCTATTTCTTCATGTGTGTCCTTGTGTGAGTCTGCATTGCTGCGTGCGATTTGTTGTCCACATCATATCCATTAGCATCCTCCTGACCTGGAGCCTTTCCAGCCAATCAGGTTTGAGTGTGCTGTCAGCAGGTGTCGTCAGCTCACTGTGAGATTCATCAAAGTGACGGGGCGCACCGCACAGCACGACAGCAGCATTTATCTCTCTTTCTCTCTCTTCCTTTCTATTCTTTCCCGCTCAGCACCGCACAAACACAAACACACAAACACACGAGAATCACGTCAGCGTCACTTTATTTATTGCAGAGGCAACGGATGCTCATGTTGAAGAAGAGAAACACCGACTACTGCCAGCTCGGTCTCATGATGATTTGTGAAAAAGTAACAAAATGTGATTGTGTCACTTCATGACTCTGACTTTATTTAAATATAAAATAGATTTTCTGCCTGGATCAAATATTTTTGAATACAGCCCCCTGACTGAAGTCATAAGCCAAGCAACCTAAACAGTGGAGCTTTCAAAAATGTGATAAACACAGGATTTTAACTCCAACCACAATCATTTTCTACTATACATTGAATGTAAAAATATGTGTACTGCATAGGATTCAAACAACAATCTTTTAAGTGAAGGTCATGAAACTTCACCTTCACCTTCTATAACCACCTTCTATAGCCTTTTAATGTGAACTTTATTGCTGATTCAGTGTGGAAGGTGTCAATACAAGAAACGGTACATGCAACAACTGCTGAAGCTCTTGGCAAGCAACGACTGGAGGGAATGATTAAATGCAGGCTAACATTCATTTTTAGCCTAGTGCAGGCTAAAAACAAGCAGAAAAATAGCTTCTTCTTGGTCCACCCTGCGTGAAAATGATGGATGTTGCCACTGTGACGTCACCCACTACTTGTGAACTTGAGACTTTTGGAGAATTTTAGAGAATCCAGCTTTACCCTCTGGGCACAGACACCTGCTGATACCATAGCCTTGAAGTTTAGGTCTCCAGCTAAACAGTTTCTTATAGTTTCTCTGGCAGATGCAGCAGAGTCACGCATGGAGTCATGCACTATAAAATTATTTTGCTTTTAAAAAAGGGTGGAGAAATTAAACTTTTTTTTTTTTTTTTTTTTAAATAAAGCTCTTGAAATATCCCACCTTTAACTTCTAAGCCAGGCTTATTGGAGTTGTAAGGTCTTATTTAGATCCAGACAGCAGGAGGCTTGACAGCCCAGGAGTCGTTTTTGTTATACTTCTTTGAAGTCTGCTTGAAGCCCTGTGCTTGCTGCGCATGCATAGTAGGTGCACTGTAATATTAAGTCTCCACGGATGAGTCTGTAGGGTCATAAAAACTTGGCAGGCATGCAGACATCAGCACAGACCCTAACTCTCACCCACCGCCTGATGGAAAAAAATCTATGTTACTTGGACCTAAATGGACCCTAGTTGTGTGGCAAACTATACCAACTGTTCTCGTAAAGGTTGCTCTAATTATATATACTGAGAATACTAAATTTGTATATATATCATATATATATATATATATATATATATATATATATATATATATATATATATATATAATGCATATCACTTTGTTTCAGTTAGGTTAACACGTAGCTTTAAATTTATCCGAATCTTACAAGATAGTTTATTTTACTCCAGACTGGGTTAAAAATGTAGGGAATTTAAGCCACACAGTGTAAATGTTTAGGCAATGCTTTCTACTAGCTGTCTTTTTAACTCAGTTTCATGCATTAAATTATGTCTCCCGCATGTAAATGGCTCCAAACTTCTTTTTTTTTAATTTTTAGGCTGACTTCCCATGAAAAGTTCTCACATTGCAAGATTTAACCACCGGGACAATCACACTGATATCTTATACACAAACACACCATGCCACCCACAACCTTTGACCTTTAACTGTGCCACGACCCCATTATGATGATGTACAGCAAGCTCATCATCTCCATGGTAACATGAAGGAGTTGCACAGAGCAGCGCCACAGGGGAGTGTGCACATGTGTGTGTGCGCATGTGTGTGTCTTTTAGAACATTCGTGTGCGTGTGGTGGAGCCCAATACACTTATTGATGGCAGGCGGCGTGCACAGACTGACACACACACTGACACACACACTGACACACTAGGGTTCTCCATCTGTCTATGTAAATCAATCCTGACCTTTGCTGAACTCTGGCTGTGCAGTTTGACAGTTAATCACTTGATAAGTGTGCTGTGGTGTGTGTGTGTGCGTATCTGTTTTATTATGTGTGTGTCTTTCTGTGTTTGTGTGAGCCTTTTCATTTTATTTGTTTGCACTAAGAAAAATCTAGAAAGTTGTATACATTTTTATACTTTAACTCTTGAATGTGATTTGGAAATAGTGTAATCCTATACCTGTGTTTGCCTTTAGAAAAATTATAAAACAATGATTGCAGTCCAACACTTGTATGACAAAACCTACTAGAGAAAAATCATGCACCACTGCTTTCACTCAGAGCACTTTCTGACTACAAGCTCATTCATTCATTCACGCATCCAAACACGAGCTGTGTCCTTTGCCTAAGACGTTTAAATAAACATTCACACACTTACACTCCAGTGAATGCATTGGGGGCAACTTGGGGTTCACTGTCTTGCCCAGGGATACTTCGACATGCAGACTGGAGGAGCCAGGGATCGAACCCCTGACCTTCTGATTGGTAGACAGCCTGCAGGCAAAACAGAAGTTTTAAAATCTTGGGGGGAAAGCTCAGAGAGAAAGAGAGAGAGTTCTCTGTGCACTTTTATTTATTTATTTATTTGCCAAGTAGCAAAAAGTTTTAATTTATCATCTTAGAAACGTGCTCAGTTTTATAATTTCTAGACTTGTCATACATGATGTTTTTGGGCTTTGACAACTTGCTCTGTGCACAGCAGCTGGGGGTAGCGATCCATAAGCCCTAACAAACTACAGTGTTTTATTCCTCTGGCTGCCTGCAGGACTGATTTTAATATTCAAATACTTTTTTTAATCACTGGAATCAAACAAAACCAGTCTGTATATCAGTATTTTTTTTTACCCGCACCCTTTGCCTCTGCACTCTCTGCAGAAATCAGCCTGTAGCCACTGCAGCTCCAGTCTGCATTGGCTACAGGATCTTAATGCACACATTTTAAAGTCTGGCTTTAATAACCCCATAATGCCAAATGTATCATATGTGATGTGGGATGGGTTTTTGTAGGTTTTTGAGACCTCTACATCAAAAGTGTGATTTTTTTTTCTGAAAAATAAATTGCACAATACATTTTTAAGCAATAAATTGCACAAAAATACAGAATATAGCAAAAATAATCCAAACTGAAACTCATATTTATTTATATTTATTTGGTTTATTGTTTTATTTGTCAGAAGTGTCAATAAAATTTTTATGGCCTTTTTTTTCATGGTTTTACAGGGTTACGTTGGCTGTTAAATTTACTAGTAAATTAGTACTTTGGTTAGATCTCAGATCTTTGGGTTTTCCTTTGCCATTTGAACTTTTAGCAGTTTTATTGTTGTAAATTTGATCTTGCCTTTTCAGTCAGTGCAGCTTTAATGCTCATTTGGGCTGCATCAATCACACAAGAGGTGATACGTACATAAAGCTGTGTTCAGCTGACTAAACCATATGGCAGCTGGACTAAAGTAAGATAACACTGCTGTGAGAGCAGCATGTCGATATTGGTTTCTCTTGTGTGTGACGAGGTTGGTCAATATGCCCATATAGTTAAATGAGATCTCTGTATTGTTGTGCAGGTCATTATGTCAGTGGGTGCCTGCTTTGTGTTGAGCACACATAGAGACGTCAGTGGACTATCAGGGGACACTGGTGATGGAAGTAAAATGAACACGATCTGTGTTTTACTCTTTGGCTCACGGACACCGTGTGGAATCTGAGTTTTAGCAGTTTTTAAAATTGCAGGATCGCCACCTCAGACAGAAGTACAGATCTGTTCTGGTCCCTGAGGAGGATTCGGTTTATAACAGAGGGCGTCTGTGGACGTTGACTGCAATGACAACTCACTGACAAGACATCAACAAAAAAGCTGTTCAGACACTGAAGAATACGGTCTGGCATCCCCACCGTTCGCCGGTCATGTAATGTGACTCTATCAGCAAAGACATTTTAAAATGCTGTCTGCAGCTGAGCAATGCACCAGCTTTAATCCTGCCACATTGCAGCCAAGTTGTCATACACACTGATATACAGTCACACACAAACATTCTCAGATTAACCTAATCAAGTTAATCTGATTAACACACATTATAAAATCTACTAATCCCTGCTCGTCCTTCTACAGAGCTGAACGCTCACCAAGAGAAGCACAAGTGCATCATCTCCTCAGTTATTAGACCAGATCCACATTATCCACAAACAAAACTGTTTCCCTTCCCTTCATTTACTACTTTATATAAAATCGTAGCGGTTGAGCATTCAGCATACAGATGAGTGGCCTGTCACTTAGGATAAGTGTTTGCTGGATTTATTGGACCCTTACAGCAGTTACTATTTATATAAATACATATCACATTTATGCATAAGTGAGTTAAAGCGTTCTTTTAGAAAACTGGACGGCAGCACTGATTCCAAGTCTTAGACATATTGACTTCAGTAGTCACCAACATAGCCCAGGTGTGGTTTTACAGTTACAGTTTTACAATTTCCTTCTTGGCAAACAGCATAAAAAATACCAAAAAAGCTGCACAGTTTTGAAATAATTCACAAATTAAGAGCTTAATTTGCAAAAAAGAACAATTAAAAAAAATCTTTCACCCAAATAATAGGCTATATAAATTCTTGTAATTCTACAGTGTATTACAACATATTACACAATGCAATGAGCTAAGCTTGTATCATAGTAGGCTGCTGCCCTCTTGCCTGCAGATCTGGTACAGCACAGTGTTGTTGACTGGCAGCCTGCACTTACAGAGAAAAACATGCAGTTATCATTGTGCAGAGAGAAAGATATGACTAAAAAAATAAATGCAATAAAAATAGTTAATGATTTTCCACATATGTGCCTTTATTTTAACGCTAACACAGTATCTTCACACACAAATACACACAAACGTGCTGGCTGCACTAGACTGTGTAAGCACTTGTGCGTATCTGACATGGGTGTGGATTTGTACGGACTGTCTGCCTTCCCAGATGTCATAAGAGTGACCACTGGTTCCATTGCATGACCTTTGACCTTTCCAGATGGTGACAGTCCCTGCCTCGATCAGAGGACGCTCAAGGAACATTTTCTGTGTGTTGAGTGTGTGTGAGAGAGTGTGTAGTGTTCCTGAACTAGCAAAAATGCGTCCCATTGATTAAAAATCTGTTTAATCTTGAATTATTTATCTTTTGAAACTTTTTAAGGAGACGCTGAAGTTTTCCCGTTTTATCGTTCTTCCTTAGTGAACCATCAACTTGAAATCATCAGTGATTTTTGCCGTGGTTCAGTCTGCTGTTGTCACTTTTCTAAACCTGCTGATGGAGAGGAGAAAAGGAGAACCTGCTCTGTCTCCTTTATGGTAATATATTCATTACTGTCATTAACCTTTCGGCTACACGTTCTCCTTTATCTAATTATCCCCCTGCTACCAGTGAACACTCACACACACTCGCACACACACTCGCACACTGCTCTCAGCTGCTTCTCCCCACACACCACGTCCCCACCTCAGCCACCCCACATGTTGTTTGACAAATGAATGGTCTCGCCTCATCAAGCACATGACAATGTACACAGATGGGAGGTGGAGACAGGGACCCGTGCCAGCTCTAAACACGCACACAGAGCGAAATCCTCGACATATGTTGCAGTTATTCAAACAGCCATGCTCACAGACACTTCCAGACGCTCGGGGAGTATGGCTAAACAGGAGGGTCTTTTTTTTTTTTGAGCAGCAATCAAGGAGAAAATATCTGATTTATTGATTTGTCTCCTCCTTTGTGCTGTTAATGGGGCTGCAGATTGCACGAGTATCAGCGAGGAAGAGACAGACAGATGGACAGTCAAATCAAATATCACCAGGCTCTTTTGTCTGATATTGTTCTGATACTTTTAGTGTAGCAGTAATACCTTAAATTTGATTTGATCATTTTTTTGTTACCTATTTGTAACTTGTTGTATTTCTCTTCAGAGTTTGTAGAGTTTCATGTCTGGTTTATCTGTTACTGTTGGTTTCTGTTGTGAGTTTTTCCTTCTCACTGTCGCCAAATGCACGCTCAAAGGGTTTCCCTTGATCATTGTAGGGTCTTAAGGTAAAGTATAAAGTGCCACGGACTCTTATGTTAAAATATGCAACTTTACAGTATTAAAAAACCCATTTAAGCCAGGTCTCTATGGAGAGTTTCCCCGTTCACAGTTCAGTGACTCTGAGTGGAGTTATTTTATCCTGGATATCCTGGATCCTTTTAAACTAGATAACTCAGTTATAGTTCGAACGGTGTGGCCATGTGAATGACAGACCTGCACAGCTGAAACTTTTAGGTCTCCTCCTCTCATGAAACTGGACCTCTTCACTGTGTGTCTGTTGTTGTAATCTTTTTAATTGATTATCTACTTAATACCATGTCTTGGACTGAGTTCAGTATTCAAACTACTACTACTAGAGCTGAACATTTCTAAAGCTCATTTTAATGCTTTTTTTTCCAAGGCATGATATGCAACAGGCGATAACAATGAAACTGTTCTTCACATGTGTAACATTTACTTTTTTACATATTTTTGTACCAGTGAAATAACTGAAGAAGAAAAACTGCCTCTCCAGCTCCAACCAGTGATTTTATTTCCGAGCTTACAGACACCGATACAGTTATTCAGCAGTTAGATAATATAACTGTTTTTTTCTCTAATATTAATAAAAGAGATCCATAAAATGAGTTTGAACAAATCACCAGGATTACAACTTTATACAGTTAAAGCCATACTCTGTTCTCTGCCCCCTGTATTTCATGTTTACCTACTCATTGTGTAATAAATTAGTTATTTAAAGTTTTACCTAAACTATCGGGTCATTTCCTAAGATAATAAATTCTACAACACAAAATTATCCTCAATGAAAAGACGAAAAAGTAACACTGCTGTGGCATCATAATAATAAACATGGTAGGTTGCGATATTGCACCAGGGTTTGTCGTGATGAACAGAGAACGAGCCTTTGTCACTTTAGGCTCTCCCGTGATTCTTGGTGTCTACGTGATGGCGGTAAATTCTGATATGACCATAAACATAAATAACATCAAACATTTCAAGCTGTACATAGAGGAAAAATAACCGAGCGCAAATGTAATTACATGATTGTTGCAGTGGTGAGCAAAGCTACAGTGCAATGAAAAAGTATTAACCCATTTAGTTTTAGATGTCTTAGTTTTTTGGCATATTTGTCACATTTAAATGTTTCAGATCATCAAATAAATTTTAATAGTAAATGAAGATAACCAGATTAAATACAAAATGAGGTTTTTAAATGTTTTTATCTTTTCTTAAAGGCAAAAAGCTATCAAAATCTACTTGGTCCAGTGTGGACAAGTAATTGGCTCCCGTTGTTAAATCATAGTAAACGGTTTCTGTGATTAACCACAGAAGCTGTCTGACAAAGTGGAGAAGGCTAAAATATTTCAAAACCCAACACATCGTGCTATGATCAAAAGAAATGGCTGAGAGACAAAGTCATTGATATGGATCAGTCTGGAAAGGCTTATGAAGTCATTTCTAAGGCTTTGGGCCTCCAGTGAACCACAGTGAGAGCCATTATACATGAATGGAGGAAACTTGGAACAGTGATGATCCTTCCCAGGAGTGGCCAGCCTGCAAAAATTACTCCGAAAGCACATCGATGACTCATCCAGGAGGTCACAAAAGAACCCAGAGCAAGAACTGCAGGCCTCACTTGTCTCAGTTAAGGTCAGTGTTCATATGCAACAAAGAGAAAGAAACTGAGCAAAACTGACATCGATGGCAGAGTACACAAAAGCTTGTCTCAAATTAACCAAAAGTTTAACAACTTGGAGAGTTTGAGTCCTGTCACATCTGCATACAACTAACACAGCTTGCCCTGAAGCTCAAGCATATTTGGGTGATGCAGCAGGACAATGACCCAAATACACCAGCCAGTCCACTACTGAATGATTAAAAACAAATCAAAGTCTGGACTTAAATCAGATTGAGACCTTAAACAAGCCATTCATGCTCAAAAACCTTCCAATGTGGCTGAATTAAAGCCAATCTGCAAACAAGAGTGAATTAAAATTCCTCCACAGGGATGTGAAAGACTCACTGTCCATTTCTGCTGCTGAGGTGCTGAGGGTGACTAACATTGACTAGATTTAAGAAGAATTACTTTATCAGGTGGATTTAAACAGCTTTACCCCCCTTAATAAATGAAATCATCATATAAGAACTGAAGTGTGACAAATATGCCAAAAAAACAAAAAACAAAAACAAAAAAAAATCAGGAACTGTTTTGCAACACTGTATATCAGGATCTGTACTTTCTTGTCATGAACATAAACCAAACTAGCTTTCTATTTTCTGCCATGTGCAAATATTTAACAACATAAATATCACAACCATACTCACTCACCTGGCCTCAGATTTAAACCTCACATTAAAAGTCTACTTTACTCTCACAGCTACCTTTCGCTTCTCCTGTGTCACCTGCTTTAACGTGCAATTAGTCAAACAGTGTAAATGACACCAAACAGAAAAAGGCAAATTTGTTATAACATAATGAAAAAAAACTTTGACATGGCGAGAGGTTTAAGCCAAGATCCAGCGGTTAAAAGATTTAGCAAATAAATGTTTGTAATGTCCCGTCTCTCCACTTCTTTACTTCACCCTCTTAATCCAGCTGCGGTTATTCACATTGATCATTTGTTCCTGCTCTGCTTTTCATGTCTTTTTGCATGTGCACAGTCCACATTAAGTCCAGTGTGGACGAGTTTGATCAGGTGCAGCAGGAGAATTTTGGCTGATTTCTGGGAGCGTCTAAAATCGGCAGCGACTGACGACTGCTTTTTTCTTCATAGTTGGCGAACTTTGTTACCTGTCTGTGGAGTGGAAAAAAAACACAGGTAAGACGGGTAAACAGGTGAAAGATGGGAATGTGGAAGAAAAAAGAAAAAGAAAGTTTTACTTTTAAATGCCAGAAAGCGTTTCACTTGTAAAACAAAAGATCAAGCAGTATTTATGGTTATCATACAATGACGTATCCCTTGGTGGACGTTTAAACTTGTTGTTCTTAATGTGTTACTGATCAACACTGGCAATGCTTAGTTAGTGATGCGATATAAGCTGTATATACAACATCCATCCTCCAATAACGAAGTGAAACACCCACTAAACTAATGACAAAATGTTAGCTTCTTAATGTCTAATTCATGAAGTCCCACAGCTTTGTTTTGTTTTGGAATAATCAGGTATGTGAATCTCACCTGGCCAGGTGCAGCACGGCCTCCAGGATGTTGGATCCATCTTTGGCGCTAGTTTCACAGAACAGAGTGTTGTATGTCTGTTGGTCAGAGACAGAAAACATTTAATGTTTTAATATTTTTATTAACTGCCATTCATTCCTCGAATTACAGGTTACAGTTTAAATAATTTCTCTCCAAGTTGGATGTGTAACAGGTAACTGTAAATGTAAATGTTTGGTAAAATTTTTTATTTTTAATTACCATGGCAAGTTTCTCCCCGTAGCTGGCAGGAACGCAGCCAATTCCATCTTGTCTAAGATCAGACTTATTACCCACAAGCATGATGGGAATGTCCTCGTGGGACACATCCTGCCAAGAAAAACAATGAACAATAATAATAATCATATTGAAATCTCTTGTGACAGGTTACGGAAGGTGTGCTGAACTTGTTTTACACTGAGCACAAACTTCTGAACACCACTGGCCGAATATACAACACACACACACACAGAACACCAGATCATATTGAATACATGCTTATCCAACACTTACATATTGGCTGCATGTAAATGAAGAAAAACAAGCAGAATCATCAGTGTGACCTTTAAATATCTTTTGATAACACAAATGCTGCCAGCGTCACAGTGGACACACTTAACCATATGACTATATTATACATGTTTCTGATGCCTGGACATCTCACTTCAAAGTGTGTCAGGTGGTAACCGTATAGCTGTGGACGGTATTGCTTTACCTCAATCATATCCACCCACTCTCTAATATTGAGGAAGCTCTTCTCGCAGGTGACGTCGTACAGCAACAAAACACCGTCTGCCCGGCGGAAGTAAGACTTCGCAATACTGCGAAACCTGAAAATAGCACAGGAGATGGCTCAAACTAGACAGTTACAA
The DNA here is from genome assembly GCF_057382095.1 of Aulonocara sp. 'chitande type north' Nkhata Bay. Taxonomy (NCBI): domain Eukaryota; kingdom Metazoa; phylum Chordata; class Actinopteri; order Cichliformes; family Cichlidae; genus Aulonocara; species Aulonocara sp. 'chitande type north' Nkhata Bay. The sequence continues at coordinate 24,565,740 of NC_141355.1, read as the reverse complement.
ACCTCATGTACTCTACTAATGAAGTGCTATTTATTGTCAAGAAATAGCAACACGTACTATCCACACCAACACATACCTCTCCTGCCCCGCCGTATCCCAGAGCTGAAGCAGCACGGGCTCTCCGTCCACGATTAGTGTTTTCATCTGGAAATCCACTCCTGAAAACACAAAGAAGAGCCAGTCAAGAAGGAAGCAAGTGAAAGTGTTTAATAGCTGATCAGAATAACTACATTATACTATTTTAATGATCTTACTTCACAGTCTACAAAAATTAAGCATTAACCAGTCAGCTGAAACTTCCTCCAAGCTTTTATTTACAAGGCTTCTTGTAGAGAAGAGGACATGACATTAAAATGCTTGCTTTTAGTTTGTGTCCAGCTCACCCAGAGTTGCACTAGAGTTCATTTTGAATTCATTCTTGCAGAGGCGAAGCAGGAAGCTGGATTTCCCCACAGCAGCGTCCCCAGCTAACACGATCCTGTAAGCCTTCTCGGACGTCATGTAACCCAGGTCAGTGCTGTCCTTGTCCTTCTTCTGTAGCGGTGACAGGAAGGTAGTGCTCTCCAGGAAACTTTTCTGCACATTTGCTTCAAGTTGAATTCACTTTATCATCAGCAATGATCATTTTGCAGTTTCCTCAACTCTTACTAGCGACGATTTACACATAATAAGTCCACAGCCATAGCTACTACAGAGCGAAATGTACCTTCTCATACATTTTTTTTTCTACAGTGTCAAAATGTTAGGAAGAGACGAAGGGTCACAAAGTCTGGTAAGGTCTCTAAATAATTACAAATTTTTTTCCAGAAATCTGACTGTAACTTAAATTTCAACAATAACCCCAATAATCCTGTTTTTCTGACCTTTCTTACAAAATAAAAGAACCCTCTTTTATGACTCCTCTCATAATTTTCTCTCTCACCTGAACATTGATGGCACTGAGGGCCTTTCTCGTTGTTGGAGCTGGTGGTTCAGATGGCTTCCAGTCCAAAACTGAGCTGCTGTCTGATCCGAATGCTGATTCCCCATCCTGTGTCTCTGCTGGCTGTGATATAGACACAAAGTAGCAGATAGTTAAGCATTCAAGGCAAGAATACGCTTTTCCCCCCTGGAGTTAGCTATTTTCACTCTCTATGTGTTTAAATACCAGTTTGTATTTAATCATTAATTATTATCGTCTATGTAGGTTCTCAGTCATCCAGGTCATGGTGGTCTCAAGAGCTTGAAAAAGAGGGAATTAAAATGGTGTATGCATAGGTATCATAGGTAACAGCCCTATGGAACAACTTGGTCATCCCTTTTCAAACAGGTTAGTCAGAGAAACTTATTCAAGCGTGACGGTGCAAAAACGGGTCCATCCCAAGATCAAAACTCCCAAACACAAGCTAAACATCAAAGTGCAGGAGTACTTGGAGATCTATGCAGCAGAAACCCAACAGCCACTCCACAAATGCATGACACAACATTGAAGAGGCACCTCAACAGGAACAGACTCAGGTGTAGATCTACACTAAAAGGTAAAAGGAAGCTCTTTGGAGGGAAGACAGATGTTTTAAAGGAGGAGCAAAAGAGGCCATCGCCATGAACACTATGTGTGCAACAAAGGTTGGCAACGGTTTCCAGGCACTTCAACGCCCATTCAAGTCTTTCCACTGTTGTTGTAGGTGACCTCAATAGGTCACATGATAGGGTCGGGCGAGGCCTCACAGTGGCTTCACCCTTAACCCCCGGTGATGGTAATGCCTTTTTTCACAGCATGGCTCATGTGATGACGCACGCGATCAATAGCAGACCAAGAACCACCTCCAAAGGGGAACACCCCCACTAAGGGTTAAATACCTGGGACTCTCCATCTTTTACTTTTATACCTGAAGAAACCTCTTAGATTGGAGGTGAAACGTCTCCACAGACTTGAATAAGCCCACTTCCTTTCTTCTTCAAGTTATTACATCTGTTGTGTCTGTTAGTTATTATGTTATTAAGTCTTAGACTTGGTAAAACAAATATGTAGCTATAAGCTAGACATGATTATGGTCTTACCTCAGTGTCAGAGAGTTCTCCGATTACACTGTCGTTGTTATCGTCGTCCTCCTTTTTTTTCTCCGGACTGTGATTCTCGTCCTCTTCTTCTTGACCTTTGACCTCATGCTCTGAGTCATAGCCTCCATGTGAGCCTCTGAGCGTCGACAGGCCACTGTCCACGTAGATCTCAGGTAGGCTGTCCTCCTCACACTCGCTGCTGTGCCTGCGCCTCAGGCCAGGGTCACACATGGCCAGGGCAAGGGTGTCACCGCTGGGCCGGCGGCTGAACAGAGGGTACTCGTCCATGCGCTGGGAGTACCTGAGGACGAGAAAGGCAATAAAAAAAAACACAAAATCTCCTCCTGTGTGTGCTTCAGGTAATAGATCATTTCACGCATAAAGTAGTTTTGTTGGTTTTCCTGTAGGATTTTTGATGGAATACCTGCGAAGCTAGATGTGAGGTTTTTTTTTTATGTCCTGGACTTATTTTGGGTTAATACGCTCTTTTGTAATAACATTTACACAGTCTACGTTGTTTTTAATGAATAGTAATAAAGTAAAGTACTAAAAACATATGATAGATCAATTTTTAAGTTATATATAAAACCTGTAAACAATATTTTAAAATGTTATGTGCATGTGTAGTTTTTGTATAAAGTACATGATCTTGTGTGCAATATATGTTGTTTTCATATTGCTTCTGCCTAAATGCCTGTAAAAGTGCCAAAAGGCAGAACCACAAGCTAAAACTGTAATAATTACATACCTGAATCGTTTTTTAATTAACTTTTCAGAGAGGCAAAACTAATCCTCACATACATTGTATTCACTGGTCAAAAGAAAATACTTTTGTTGTCTCGTTTTAAGATGCAAAAAGTTCTTATTAGTGCAAAACTGGGCTTGAATTTGCTGCTTTATGGTACAAAAACAAAACCTTTATGCCGGATAACTGCAGAATCTCATGGTTCAGCTTCTCACAGCGGCTTAAATAAATAACTTGCAGCAAAATCTACTAGACAAATAAAAATGTCACATGTTCTGGGAAAAGAAACCTTGTCAGTTCCAAAAACATCTGAATGCACCGATAACTTCTGTCGGAGCCAAGTAAACTCTACAGTAACTTCAACATTTATTTGAAAAATAAAAATAAAACAGTTTAAATATATATATATTGTTTTTTAGGAAAACAAAATAATTCCATTTTTGGTGTAAGACCAGCTCTAGTGTGCCAGTGCAGAGAATATACAGATGATTAATGTACATTTAATGCACAGATGCTCTTCTTTGTCATCTGTGTTGTTTGTAGACCGTACCTGTCTAATAATGCATATGGTGATGTGTAGCAGATGCTTTTACTTCTGCTTCTTTCCTTAAATTCTCCTGGTGATCCTCCGTTAGACTGCTACACACAAGAAACAAAAATAAACTATAAAATGTATTGTTATAATCTTAGATGTGAATGATGTTATGTTGTAAGGCAGTGCATAGTTTTTAATGACCCCTTAGAGCCTAAATGATGAAATAATTCCCAGAAATTTTTTTTTTCAAATTACTGATAAGTTAAATTAATGAAATAACATTTTGCACATATGAGCTTTTAGGATAAATTTAAAGACTAATTACTTTTTAAAAATAGGCTGCAGTCCAATCAAATGAGTGGATCAAATCAAACTAAGATACGAAAATGTGCTAACTGAAGACATTTAAAATGTCTTTATTTATTTTGTGAATGAAGTAACTTTGTTAAGTGTTAAGATTTACCCTCGTTATCCTCTCCAGAGCTGCTCTCAGGCCATCATTGCTGTCATGGAGCTTCCTGTTGGCTGTCCTGCACACACACACACACACACACACACACACACACACACACACACACACACACACACACACACACACACACACACACACACACACACAGAGAAAAGACATTTTAAATGTAGGCAACCTTGTAAAATCTGTTTCAGCAGGTGTGTGTGTTATTATCTGGCTTACTGTAGAATCTCAATCTGATTCTCCAGGATGTCTCGTTCATCAGAGAAGTGTTTCATGAGCTCCTCGTCTCTGAAGGAAAACAGAGACAGACAGAGACACAGTTAGTGAATCTAAAGAAAAGCTTTACACCAGAAAGCCTTCTTCCTTCTTTTAAGGTGAATGTGTAAACCACTACATTGTGGAGCCAAATGTTACTAAATCTGAACACAAGCATATATTTATCTATCAATTTAAAAAAAAAACATATCTAAAGTGTTACATATTTTTGTATGTTCATCGCTGTTTAGGGCCTCAGTTTCTACACAAAGCTTAAACAACACAAACTCCTTAAATGTACGGATTACTTTTATTAGAGAGAGAACACCGACTCATAGTGTGTTAAAACATTTATATTTCTTCTTATTCAATCATCTTCCGAAAGAGAGAGACCCCCTGCACAGCCCAAACGCCAGTTGCAGGATCTCGAACATTAGAATCATAAACTGTGCCTCATATAGGTGTTATTTTGGTACTTTACACGTCACACAGTTTCAAACATTGGTTATAAAGTTCCTCTTTTCTGTGTCTTATCTATTAATATGCCTGTGCACTAAAACTTCCTGTTTTTCAGTCTGGCTGAGCACTTAGTTTATGAGTCAAAAGTGGCCTTGCTTTACAAACCTTCATGATTAAAGTACATAAAACAATATAATGAGAAAATAAGGATACTATGGATATTAATTACATGACACTTTCAAATGATAAATTCTACAAAGTCTTAATTTTGACTAATTCTTATATTGTTAAACCAGAAGGGGAAGCAACCAAAGTAAACTAAAGATGCAATACTTTAAAATAAATTTAGGATCTTCAGTCAAACAGCAGCTGCTGCAAAATATAACCAACATGGGTTATATGCCGTATCTCTAGTGGCCACTGGAGGCTGCTTCAGAAGTGAGGTGATTCCAATAGTAAACAAAAATTGCATACAGAAAACTGGCTTTAGCACTATGGTTTTCTTTTATTTACAATCTGCTGTCTGAAGGTAGGTAATGTAAAATATAAACATCTGGAAGAGGGATCCCTCCTCTGTTCTGCTTTTTCTTTTTCCCCTGCTAAATGGTTTATTGGGAAGTTTTTTCTTATTGTGATATGTAAAAACATAGTAGGTAAAAACATCAATCTTGAATCTATTATATATCCATCCATCCATCCATCCATCCATCTTCATCCGCTTTGTCCGGGGCCGGGTCGCGGGGGCAGCAGCCTAAGCAGAGAGGCCCAGACCTCCCTCTCCCCAGCCACCTCCTCCAGCTTATCCGGGGGAATACCAAGGCGTTCCCAGGCCAGCCGAGAGATATAATCTCTCCAGCGCAATTCTATTATATATTTTCAATAAAATCATCATAGTTTCCCCATTAAATAATGGCTGATATTTTTATACAGTCTTCTCCTTTTTTACACGTCTGTCACAGTTGTGCAAAGTTACTGAAAGACACGCGAGACTCCTCAGAGATGGAGGAACAAAAGTGTCAACCCAATGAGTCAGAAGCAGGCGGGGTTTTCTCCTCCCTTTGTCTCTGTTGCGTCTGTTACTAGGTAACGCTCCCAAAGATGTTATTGTACGTGTGAAGGCACTCCAGGATATCCTGTTTCAGCTGTGACAACACAATAAAATTCTCAGGAGCCAACATGCAGACAGACAACCAGGAGAGGTTGTGCCTCTGTCGTCTGTCTCTGTTACTCGGCTCAGGGGTGGGGTCGTGTGATAAGGTATTCTGGATTCTTCTAGAGTCAGTACATTTAGCTGGTATGAAGTGTATTCAGTGGTTTTACAAGTGTAAATATTTATTTTTCTCAAGTTCTCATTAATCTTTAAACAAGGAAAGAAAAAGGTGGAAATACAAACCTGTTCTGCAACTTCTTTTCATCAATAATGGAGGTTTAGACTTTCATGGTGTGCAGTGAAACTGTATGTGTTTAGAGAGAGCTAAATGATGTGAAGTACAAATCTTTTTTTTCTTTTTTTTGTTTCTTTTTTAATCATCGATGTAAAAAAGTAAAAAGAATAAATAACATGTGGCTAATTAGATGTGGTGCTCAACTTTAACTCCACGGACCACACGTCAAAATCTGTACCGAGGGTTTAAATTATTTAACGAAAGCAGCCAAACCGATTTACCGCTCGGAGTTGATGCTTTGATCGGTTAGCTCGGTCTTCAGCGAGTCCATCTCACTCTGCAGGCAGGCGACTTTGGTCTGAGACCTCAGCAGCTCCTGCTTTAACCGCTGGTTCTCCTGCAGACGCACAGACAAGCAGCAAAACAGAAGATTACAGCTGTGTGTTGTAAGCAGGAAGCATAATGACTGTATAAATGAGTTCAAATACATTCACTCTCACCAGTGTTAGCTCATTGATCTTCTTCTTCAAGGCCGGGCTCTCGTCTTTCACTGTGATGTTCTTGTACTTCTCCTCTATCTGGTAAAGTTGAAATGTATAGGATAAAGATTATTCGACCTACTCACTCTTGTGGGCTACTTTTACTTGTACATGCATCCAGAAATGTCGATTCTAATTGGTTCAAAAAAATAAAAATAAACAGCTCTTACAAATCAGTTTCAGAGGAGTGGGGAAAAAAAGTTTCATAAAACGGCTAAATTTGTACTATTTAAACATTTTAACCTGATGACTTTCGGGATGCTTTTTTCCGTGCATGTTCTCAGACCTGATGCAAATGCTTGGACACATACACAGATGTCTTCATTAAGACCAACCCAACACAATAACTTGCTTCTCTGCATGCTTGATCTGCTCTTCAAGATTGTATGAAATCACTTCCCTTGTAAACAGCTGACTTGAAATCTTCAGTAAGAAGGACCTCAGTCAGATTGAGAAGCAATAGTAGATTTTTCTTATCCAAATATTTACTGTGAAGTTTCAGTTAAAGAGGTCCAGCTGAGATTTAATGGACTCTGTGAAGCTGCTTCCTGCTTTCAAAGATGTTAAGTTCTGAAATGGACCCAGAAAATTATTCTTCATCCTCAATAAACACGAGATATATAAAATCAAAGGTTTATTTACTCAATTAATTAATCATTAAGAAAAATAAGGTATAAATTGAATGGTATACCAATCAATTTTAAACCCGATTCCATTAAAGTTAACATTTTACATTGTACTAATATATTTACTAATAATGTACTAATATAATTAAAATGAGTTAAAGTCAGCATTTTGGATCTAAATTTGTTTCGAGCGTAAAATCCTTATTGTGTCAGTATCATATAAATATGTTTAAAACCACCACTACAGCAATTGTGTTGTAAAAAACCAGAACTCAGTCAGACAAGTTAAAAATGTACCATCTGCATCCTCTGGATCTTACACTGCAGCTCACACACTTCAGTTTCATAACTTCTTCGTAATTCACTCAGCGAAGCCTCTGCTCGCTTCTTCTCCTGCAAAAGCACAAATACAAACCCCCCCCAAACAGAAAATATATCAATCAGTTGCATCAGAAAGGCAGTTTACTGTATGATTTGTGTGTTTGTGTATGTGTGTGATTGGCTTTTGCTTCTTACTCTGCATAAAGCCATTTTAAAGTGGATTTTAAACCCCTTGATGAAGGGTCTGAGGAATCAAAAACTTTTTTTTAATGTACAATTTCCAAAATAAATTCCTCCGTTACAGGTGCCAGGATATGACAGTGTGAATATCATGGTGTGAGAGGATACAGGTGACCGCCCTCTAATTTTGTGTGCTTTTCTTAGACAAAACAAACAGTAGAGCCCGAGTTAGCTGAGTCAATGGAGAACACTTACATAACTTTAGGCACAGTGATAAAACAGAGTTTATATTCACAGCTTTTAAAGAAACGTCAGGACCACAGATAAAATCAACATGTTTAAATAAATTCAATGGTTTGTTTCCTGATATAACAAGTGATGCTTTATGTTTCTGCCAGTCTTTGTCAGCTTTTCTTCCTTTTATTGCATTTTATTTCATGTTATGGAAAGCTAAATGCTGTTATCAAAGCTTATCATTTTCCACAAAACACTGATTATGTGTTCTGCTGGATTTTGGGAAATATCTGCCGCTTTCATGAGGCTCCAAATCTGGGGGCTTTTAATTCATAGACGATATATTAAGACATAAACAGACCTAAATTTAGGCATTAAAAAGCTGCTGTAATAACAAATTTGCCTACTCTAGCTGTGGATGTGGATACGTTTGACAAACAGACAGAATTCATAGAGATTTAACTTCATCAGTCAATAAAAAGCAGGTTAAACAATTCAAAGTTCAGGTCAGCCACATGCTGATGTAGCTGACCTGGCTCTTTATAGATTATCATCTTCATCCACACACCACCATCCTTATCACCACCAACACATACAGCCTTATCATTTTAGAATAGAGGATAAAACATGCCCCAGCACCTCGAGTTATCTGCTGTTTTATATCCACAGAGTTGTGAGAGCAGCAGGCGTGTCTGAATTGGGATCAGTAAGCTGCTACACGGCTGCGTATGTTTGTTTGACATGAGGGAAGAGCTGAACAAACGCGCCCTGCTTATCACTTTGCCTACACAAACTCCAGGGAAAGAAACGCATCATAGCAACTAGCCGAAAAAAAGCAAACAGTGTAAAAACACAAAGTCACGGGTCTGCAGTGGAGGGTCTCATATGTGTGTCGTGTGGGCTAGGTATTGGTCCCACCTGCTCACGTGTTTTTCTCTCGGTAGCTTGAATGCGTTGGTCCATTTCTTCCTCCATTTCACTGAGCTGCATTGATGCTTGGTCCTGCGCTCTGTAACACAGTAATAAGATCACCTCACTAGACTCCAGATATTTCTATCCATGTGATCCAGGCAGCTGACGCTAACTTAACTTTCTGATTTGTGACAGTATTTATTGTTCGCCTGACATTTGGATTGACACAAAACATTTGTAATTTCTTAGAAAACAAGCTTGACTATCAGTGTCAAACAGTCATGCTACTTTTGTCCAATCATACATAAGAACATTTTTGAAGCCAGATACTGATGTTAGACGAGAGGGCCTGACTCACACTCTTCTTTCCTGTTATCCCTACTCCCCCAAACTTCACTGCTGGCACACAACTCGGGTTCTCCTGGCACTGGCCAGACTCAAACTTGTCCATCAGACTGCCAGACAGGGAAACGTCTGGCAGTCCTATAAGCATTGGCATGCTTTGCACCGATCCATCCAATACCTGACATTGTGCTTGCATTTAGCTCTTGACCTTGGAAACCAATGACACGAAGCTCCCTGAGAACAGTGTTTGTGCTGATGTTAAATGCCAAAGGAGGTTTATAACGCGGTAATTACTGAGTCAGCTGCGCATTAGAGACTTATGTCCCTCACAACTCAGTAATCCCGCTCATAATATTAAATGTTTTGCTAATTTAGGAACAAGTTGCTGTAGTTCTTTTATTCTTCCACTTTGCGATAACAGCCACTGTGACAACGTGGATGAGCAGTTGGAATACTCTCCACTTGTCTCAGAAGTATTGACTTTTTCCACATTAAGCACATTATTCTCTACCTATGTTTATTTGCTATGATTTGCTATTGTCAAAGTAATATTGCTGCACCTACTACCCTGGGTTTGTTTGTGTAAGCTTTATGTTGCCATCAAAATCAAACATTCAGCACATTAAAGCAAAGACTCTGTCACAGGTTGCTTTGTATTTTTTAGGCTGCAGAATTAACTCCTTTGTGCATACTTACATCGACTGTTCTCAGCCTTCGTGTACGTCAGGTGTAGGGAAAGGCCCAACCAGAGTTTCCTGATTTTTAAAGTACTGATGATGTCATGTCTGACATCAACAGGTCAAACTAAGAGGTTCAGTCTACATTGATGCACTGGTAGTTATGCGTTTTACTTATGATCTGGTTGCTCAAGTCTCTCTCCTGTGGTTCATACTCGTCCTGTCTACATCTTTGCCACATGCTCATTAGGGTGGCTGTAGTTCAGTATGTAGAGCAGGTCATCTGCTAATCGTTCACAGGTAATGACTGATCATATATGTGTGTGTGCATGATGCTCACCGTTTGATGGCAAGTGCCAAGTTCTCCATCTCTGAGTTCTGCTGTTTGATCTCTTTGGTGAAGTTGAGGATGACTTTCTCAAATTGAGGAATCAGTCTGGGCTCAGTCAGACTGATGTTCTGATACAGTGTTGCTGCTTGCTCACGCCTGGAGAAAAATCAGGAGATAAATTAGCTCGCTGCAAACAAATTTTTGCTAGCAGAAATTGAGGGTTACATTAAAGAATTTTGGTTTGTACGGTTTGATTCATTAATATTTTTGTAGTTTTGTTTATTAAAAAAAATAAAATCAAGATGCGATTGAAGTGAAGCCTTCCTGCTTTAATTCAATGGTTTTGCAAAAGGATGGCAGTAACTGTTTAGACAATATAAACATTTTTATACACAGTGTCCCATTTTCAGAGCTTCAAAAGCAATTGACCACTGTGCATGATGACAGAATTATTTTGATGATTAAGAAAAAAACCTTTACAACATCTAACCAAGTTAAGAATAAACTCTTGAAGAGGAAGACATATCATTGTCAAAGTCTACAATCAAGAGACATCTTCATGGGTTTACAACAAAATGCAAACCACTGGTTAGATTCAAGAAGATGAAGGCCAAATTAGCCTTAGCCAGAAAACACAATAAAATACAGTGATGGAAACATGTTTTGGACAGATGAAACTAAGGTTAATTTGTATCGAAATGATGGGAAGAGAAAGGTTTGTATGGCTGTGACTGGAACTGGGTCACAAGTGTTTATTGATGATGTGACTCCTGATAGAAGTAGCAGGATGAGTTGTGAAGTATACAGGGCTGTACTCTCTGCTAATACTGATCAGGCACAGTGTAAATTCACAGTGCAAATGGATAATGACCCAAAGCAGACTGCAAAAGCAACCCGAGAGTTTCTCAAGCTAAAGAAATGACATAATCTTAAATGGCCAAGTCAGTCACCTGATCACAACCTAGTAGAGCCGCTTTCAGTCATGAAATAAGACAATAAAGGCAGAGAGACCCAGAAACAAGCAGCAGCTGAAGGTGTCTGCAGTAAAAACCCGGCGGAGCATCTCAAGGGACGAAACACAGCATTTGGTGATGTCCATGAGCTTTAGACCTCAGTCACTGACTTCAATGGATTTTCATCTGGGCTTGGTTGTAGTATAAAAAATGTCTATAATTCCTAAACAGTTCGTAAAAGTTTTTTTTAAATCCCCTTAACCCTGTAAGACCCAACTAATCAAAAAATAGCCAGAAAATTCTGATTTTTTAGAACTTATAACAAACTTATAACAAAATCCACAAACATTTTTTTGCTATATCATGTTGTGTATGATATATTTTTATGATATATGAATTATATATTGTTTGTATGGCATTTCATACATTGGGTGTGTTTGGCAACTTTATGTTAACAACAGTGTTAATTTTAGACAAAAAAAAGGAGTTTTGTCCATAACATTTTGAAATTATGGCAAGTGCTGATGATGTTGATGAGAACGAGGTCTCAGAAACTCATGCGTCAAATATGATACAAAGGTCATTATAGGGTTATATTTAAAGCTGAAAATGCACTTCACTCACGTCTTGAATGTCTATTTAAAATCCGCTGTAGGGTACACACAGATAAAATAACAAACAATTCTGTCTTTGTTCGGACTCAGCTGAATATGCTCTAAAAACAGACATTATCCAACAAATTCACAAGAGGTTTAATTATTTATTGAATATTTTTTGAGTATTTGTTTTATATTCTTAATAACAATGGCGGTGTGGACACACAAAAAATTTACCTTTTTATTATTAATTAGATAAATGGCAGACAACAGATTATTTCTTGTAGGTAACACTGGATTACAATAACAGGGTTAAAAGTCTTTAACTGTGGGAAAATGTTTCAAATGATAAAAATCCTGATGTTTTCCTCGCAATTGTGCATTTGGAGTTCTGATTTTCATTTGATCTGCTAACAAGACTGATGTTACAATATGAAAAATGGAGTGTAACAAATGAGTCAGAATCAGAATCAGAATCAGAATACTTTATTGATCCCTGGGGGAAATTATTTTTTGTTACAGTGCTCCATTTTAAACCAACATTAAGACAAGACAGACAATACGCTAACTAAGAATAGTACAATATATACATATATATACATACATACATACATACATACATAAATAAGTCACTTATAAATAAATATTTGGAAAAGAAACATGTGTAGCTGTAGCAGCAAACAGTGTGTTAAGTGGATGCGTTGTACAGGGAGATGGCCACAGGCAGGAATGATTTCCTGTGTCGTTCAGTGGTGCTTTTCGGTAATCTCAGTCTCTCACTGAACGAGCTCCTGTGACTGACCAACATGTCATGGAGTGGGTGGGAGGTGTTATCCAACATTGTCTTTATCTTGGACAGCATCCGCCTCTCCGACACCACCTTGAGGGAGTCCAGCTCCATCCCCACAACATTGCTGGCCTTACGGATCAGTTTATTAAGTCTGTTGGCATCTGCGACCCTCAGCCTGCTCCCCCAGCATGCAACAGCATAGAGGATCGCACTGGCCACCACAGACTCATAGAAAATCCTCAGCATTTTCTGGCAGATGTTGAAGGACCTCAGTCGCCTCAAAAAATAGAGACGACTCTGGCCCTTCCTGTAAAGTGCTGTGGTGTTTTTAGCCCAGTCCAGTTTATTGTCAATGTGTACTCCAAGGTATTTATAGTCCTCCACAATGTCAACACTGACCCCCTGGATTGAAACAGGGGTCAAGTGTTTCCTGGTCTTCCTGAAGTCCACGATCAGTTCCTTGGTCTTTGCCACGTTGAGCTGCAGATGATTCTGCTCACACCACGTGACAAAGGAGTCGACCACAGCCCGGTACTCTGTCTCATCATCTCTGCTGATGCATCCAACCACCGCAGAGTCATCAGAAAACTTCTGAAGATGGCAGGTCTCTGTGCAGTGGCTGAAGTCTGTGGTGTAGAGGGTGAAGAGGAAGGGGGAGAGGACAGTCCCCTGTGGTGCCCCTGTGTTGCTAATCACCTTGTCAGACACACACTGTGGGAGACGTACATATTGTGGTCTTCCTGTCAGGTAATCAACAATCCAGGACACCAGAGAAGCATCCACCTGCATCGCTGCTAACTTATCACGCAGGAGGGTCGGCCTGATGGTGTTGAAAGCACTGGAAAAGTCAAAAAACATGACCCTCACAGTGCTCGCCGGCTGGTCCAGATGGGTGTAGACACGATTGAGCAGGTAGATGATGGCGTCCTCTGTTCCGAGACGAGGCTGATAAGCGAACTGAAGGGGATCCAGATGTGGTCTTACTATGGGTCGCAGCTGGTCCAGGATGAGCCTTTCCAGGGTCTTCATGATGTGGGAGGTCAGTGCCACGGGCCTGTAATCCTGGGGGCCACTGGGACGTGGCGTCTTTGGTACAGGGACGAGGCATGATGTCTTCCACATCACCGGGACCCTCTGCAGACTCAGACTCAGCATAAACAGTTTATGAAAGACTCCACATAGCTGGGGGGCACAGGCCTTGAGGACAAGGGGACTCACTCCGTCTGGTCCAGCAGACTTGCCTGAGTGAAGTCTCCTCATTTGCATCTCAACCTGGTATTGAGTGAAGGTGATGGGTGGGGGAGGGGTGTCAGGAATCTCACAGGAGGCAACATGTGAAGAGAGAGGCTGGCACAGTGGTGTGGCTCTGGATTCCAGGCTGACTGCAGGTGAGGTTGTGGGGGTGGGAGCAGACACTGTGGTGTCGAATCTATTGAAAAACAGATTCAACTCGTCGGCTCTATTCTCACCTCCCTCAGCTCCCCTGCTGTTGGTTGGCCTGAATCCAGTGATGGTCTTCATGCCCCTCCACACCTCTCTCATGCTGTTCTGCTGGAGTTTCCACTCCAGCTTCCTCCTGTAATTGTCCTTAGCCTCTCTGATCTTGTCCTTTAGTAACACCTGGACCTTCCTCACCTCCTCTTTGTTGCCCCCTCTGAAAGCCCTCTTCTTGTTGTTGAGGAGGGCTTTGATGTCCTTAGTCACCCACGGCTTGTTATTTGGGTAACAATGAACAGTCTGAGCTGGAACAATGGAGTCGGTGCAGAAAGTTATGTAGTCTGTGATACACTCAGTAAGCCCATTGATGTCCTCGGCGTGAGGCTCACAGAGTGTTTCCCAGTCGGTCACCTCGAAACAGCCCTGTAGTTCTGCTAAGGCCTCCTCTGACCACCTCCTAACAGTCCTGGTGGTCACAGGTTCCCTCCTCACAATTGGCACATAGCGGGGGGTGAGGTGAATCAGGTTATGATCTGACCTACCAAGTGGGGGGAGGGAGGAGGAGCTGTATGCATCCTTGACGTTAGCATACAGTAAGTCTAAAGTTTTCTCTCCCCTGGTGGGACAGTCCACATATTGTTTGAATGTTGGTAGTGTATTGTCCAGTGATACATGGTTGAAGTCACCCGAGATCACAATAAAGGCACTCGGGTGCTGAGTCTGTAGCCGAGCTATGGCAGAGTGGATAGTGTCACATGCAGCTGTGGGGTTAGCAGAGGGGGGAACATAAACAGCCACCAAGATGACGTGAGAGAATTCCCTGGGTAAATAATACGGCCTGAGTCCAACAGCACACAGTTCAGTGTCCGGGCAACAAATCCTTTCTTTGATTGTTATGTTGGCAGGGTTACACCACCGGTTGTTAACTAAAACAGCAAGCCCACCTCCTTTACGCTTACCGCTAGCGATGCTGTCCCTGTCCGCCCGAACAGTGTGGAAGCCTTCCACGGAAGCATTCTCATCGGGAATGACCTGGTGCAGCCATGATTCGGTGAAACACATCAGGCTACACTCTCGGTATTCCCTCTGACTCCGTACCAGTGCTGAGAGCTCGTCGATTTTACTTGCCAACGATCGCACATTTCCCATCACGATAGACGGCAGACACGGTTTAAACCTCCTCCTCGCTTCGAGCCTCCGCTGTCTCACCGTCACCTTTTTTCTTCTCTTCTGTCCTTGACCTCTGCATCCCCGATGTGTTTTCCTCCAAATTTCAGCTGGTACTTCTGCGGGCACTTCTGCGGGCCTGGCCAGCGAGCCGGCCGGCATCAGGGCGATCAGCTGATCTCTGGAGTAAACAGTCCGTGCGTGTAGGAGATGTGCCGCGGTCCCGTTCCATGATAAAAGTAACAGTTCCACGGCCACCAGAAGAACAAAAACTCTCTCAATCCACATGATTGAGTAAGAGATAGAAAACGGAGGAAAATACAAGTCAGGAAAAAAAAGAATACGTAAGAAAAAAGAGCTAAACTAAGAGAAAAGCAGGAGCGACTGTAACAGGCTGCACGCTGGTTGGCGCATGCGCACTAGAAGTCAGGGTGTAGTACAGCTTTAATTACACTAATATTAAACAAAATAAACACTAAATAAACAATATTGAGAATGCCTTAAGTCAACACTCCTTTGACAGGTAGACAAACTGTTCTACTTTATTCTGAGTGGCTGAAGAAAGTATTTCATCAGCTTGGTAGAAAGTTTGCTATAAAGTTTGTTCTATCTACCGCTCCACCCTAACAGCAATTAACATAATTGAGATATTTAGCAAATCTACATTTTTGTTGAGCCTTTAAAGATTATTTAGCAAGTAGAAAACAAAACGATTTGTGTGTCAGTTTAAGTAATATCTGATGTTGGAATAACTCTTCTAATTTTAAAGACTGATTTTTAATGAATGCTTCTTTTCATGTATGTCACTTTGCTTCCCAGTGACACAACCTGTCGTTTATTTACCCTGAAAACAAAATAGCTTTCCTGGTGTGTGTTAAACCCGAACTCAGAAACGCAAAAGCCGAAAGAATGAAATCAAATGAAGAGACCCAAATTAAACCCTGTAAAATTTTGTATTTATATATGAAATTTGTGTTCAAACACAATTTTTGTAAACAGTTGATCATGTCAACAAATGCAGAGTAGAGACATTTGACCCCCCTAGAAGAAAATTCTTGAAAACCGAGCAGTGAAAGCCTTTTATAGGTCAAACCATCTTTCCAGGCTCGGTCTCCATCAGCTGAGAGACTGAACAAAGTTCATAACTCATTAGATCAGTCTCAAGCATAAAGAAGGAAG
This sequence comes from Aulonocara sp. 'chitande type north' Nkhata Bay, assembly GCF_057382095.1. NCBI lineage: Eukaryota > Metazoa > Chordata > Actinopteri > Cichliformes > Cichlidae > Aulonocara > Aulonocara sp. 'chitande type north' Nkhata Bay. The sequence goes on along the minus strand of NC_141355.1, from coordinate 24,549,559 downwards.
AAATTGATTTTTTGCTCTTGACTTGTCTTCTTGTTCTCACACAAAATATCTTTTCAACTCCTGAAAACAGACATCTGTCTGAAGTGAAGCGTGTACTGGGTTTTCCAAACTATCCTCCCTCAGCTGACTGATGTAACAGTGACTATAAATGCTTGAAGATGAAAGAGTGCATTTATCCGACGGCACCACCGTGACAATCAATGTCCTGATGCCGCAACACAACAGCATGAGCAAAAGTCCCATGTAAGGCCAGTGGCCACATGCACGTGGATAGGTCTACAGTGTGTGTAAAGCGAGTAAGCATTATCGAGCCCAGTCATTGGATGTGATCATTTTCAGAGAACTGTTTTTATCACTTAACCCTTTAAGACCTACCATAGAACCAAGTTCGCCAGAGCTTATATTATATTTTTACATGCTGTGGAGCCATTTTTGGGAGCATTTCAAGTTGCTATACATCAATACAACCATTATAGCCCAAACTTTAATAATATGTATGCATTAAGTGCATAGTAATTACATAAATTGCAAAAAAGTGCAATAAACTACAAAAAAATTGAAAATCGTTTTTGTTTTTTTAACATATATTTCTAGTTAGAGAAATTTAAGAGGCTTATCCCTCAAAACTGTAAATACAAAAAAGTTACACAAACTAGTTTCCCACCACAGGAAATTTATTTTGAGTGTCTTCATAGTTTTATTTTTGAAATACACCAATTTTTATATACTGCAGGAAAAACGAAAATAAATATTATAGTGCAAATTTGCAAAATAACAGCATATGCATCAAAATAAACTATTTCCAGCAGTGTAATATGAGTCTTAAGCATCCCAGAAACGACACAGAAAGTCATAAAGTCAAACATAACTTTTTAAAACACATAACAAGTAAAACACAAGCTCATAAGGCCCCATTCGTAAAAAACTACATTTCCGCAAAATGACGTCACTTCCGGTTTCGGGCAGGTCATGCGGTCATGTGATAGTTCGCGCTGATGGACGTAGGAAGTGTTACAAACAGCTGATGGATCGGCGAAGCGTGTTTCTGGAATATCATGTTTTTGTTGCTGCAAGTGATTTTTATGCAGTTTTTGCAAAGCTTTATGTGGAAGGAAACTGTGACCTAGGACAAGCTGATGGCATAAGATGTAAGTACAACTCCTCCAGTTTCATATGCAAAAAAAATTATTGCGCTAGCTTACTTGGTTGCAGAGCTACCGGGATTTAAAAATAGTTACGCAAAACAGAGCGTGCCCGCTCCGATCGGCTGTAAAGGGTTAATACTGATTTATGAATAATTCAAGCATAAAAAATGCACCTAACACACAGGATGAGCCACATACACATAACAAACCACTTAGGAAATAATCAGTTTTAAACTGTATTTTAGGCACTTTGTTACTAGCAGCTTGTTACAAAAACACATCATTTATTCTCATTTCCTTAGCTGAATCTACAAAAATGCAAAACATAAAGAGAAACGGAGAGAAAAAGCTGAACTGGACTGAATCAGTTGCACCATGTCTTATGAATCCAAATTTTAAATGTTTGGTTTCAATCATAGTCAGTGTGCACGATGGAGATCAGGAGAGAAGTACAACAGTCAGAGTCTACAGTCATCTGTAAAACACAGAGAAGGCTCCGTCATGGTTTGGGGGAGTGGCTTCATGTTTCAGCATGACAATGCTCCCAAACACACTTCCAGAGCAGTAAAAGCATATTCAGATAGAAAAAACACAGTGGAACACAGTCAGTGATGGACCGGCCTCCTCAGAGCCCGAATCTCAATATTATTCAAGCAGTGTGGGATCATCTAGACAGATAATCGAACAAAAGGCAGCCAACATCCAAAGAAGAGCTTCATATGTCCTTCAAGAAGCCTGGAACTATTGCTGAACATTAGAGAATGAGACGGTGTTAAAGAATAAAGGAAATATCAACTCATAAGAATGCTACCAACTCTGTTTTTCCCTTATATACTATATTTCCATGTATGTTTCCAATCATTTTCCATTTTCCTAACAAAATATAAAGAAAAGAGAAATGACTTTGCAGAGTGCTGTAGGGGAGACCGGGGATAGTTGTAACGTGGGTCAGTTGTAACACTTCCAATTTCTCCAATCAGGGCTAAGTTTCAAATGATGTGATTCATCCTGTGCATGCCCAATTCAGTTCTGCTATCACATGTGAAAAATCAGCACATTTTGTCAAACACAGACAATTTAACACGAAAAAAAGTAATTTGTATGCCAAAAAGTACGTTTTTCTACTTTATTTCAATGTTTAATAGCATTATCTGCTTTGCAGTTAAACTCATCAAACTTAAATTGTGTTATTTGTATGTCTATGGGGATGTATTCTGCGTAGGTCTTTAGTGCTAATGTTTTAGCCGTTGGCTGTAATGTTAGCTAGTTCATGGCTATAGGAGTCTGGGTCAGTTGTAACAATAATGCAGATGTTAAAACTTACCACACTATTACTTTAACTTATATTAAACAAGTTGGGGCAACGACATCAGCAGAGAGAGGTTCACTGGTCGCCTTTGTATATGCGGTTAATGCCATTGGCAACACAATTCCTCCACTGTTTGTGTTCCCACACATACATTATGCAGACCACTGTGTCAGAGATGGACCAGTAGGAAGTACTGGTAGTGGAAATAAATCAGGATGGGTGCAAGAAACAGATTTCCTCATCTTTCTGAGGCACTTTGCAAACCACACCAAGGTAAGCCATGATAAAAAGTAATGGAATTGCGATGCTGGTGAACAACTACATTTTTTCAGCTTCATTGTTATGTTCAAAAGTTGGTGCAAGAGTTGTAGGTTATAATGCCCACTGATCCAATGAGGCCAAACTCAAGGAAGACCAACCAAAATTAATGAAATATTCAGTTGCAGAAAATTCCATAATTTGTCTTTTTTGGGGGGTTGGAATATGTTCAAAAGTTAGATTTCTGCATTCTGTCACACACACACACACACATAGCTACATAAATGGCTTTAAGTGCATTCGTGTGTTGAATAAAAAAGATTACATGTTAATGTTTTGTCAGTACCCTTATTTCATTGTGTTACATTTCACCCCAGGATATGTTACAACTAACCCAGGCTACCGCAGGCCCACCACCCGCAGGAGGCGCCATAGGGGTCTGGTGCATTGTGTGCCGGGTGGCGGCCAGGAGCGGAGGCCCTGGCGGACTGACCCCCGGCTGCCAAGACAAACTATAACTGAAGATAAATTAAACAATCATAACAGAGCATTTTAACTTTGAATTTTTGTTAGGAATTACTTTGATTTATGGATTAATGGCACAATTGTTAAACATGGTTTGGAGTTTGCTCCCTTTGTCTGCTTTTATGTTAGAGCATGAGTGATTTGCACAGCTTGCGCCTTCCCATACACCTGTGTGTGTGAGGGGGGTCACCATTAATGCCTGTCTTTAGCTTACATGCATTCTGGAAAAAACAAAAAAATAAAAACGTGAACATCCAGAGATTTTCACACAGGCGCACTCTCATTTTCATATTATTAATAATGATTTTAGTCATGGATGGAAATGGATTCGTCGTTTTGTAGCAGCAAACTTTGAAATGTGCTCTGGATCTTTCCCAGAGTTCACCTTTTTAAATTAGATGTGTGCTTTACTTCAGAGGTGCTATTTTCCCTGTGAAGATTAATTGTCACTATCACATTTACGCACACTGCGCTCACTGTTGAACGCACTCATATCTCCTGAACATTTCCATATTTTAAACACATCCGCCCGTCTGTACCCATCGCCCTTACCGGCCAGAGAACAGCTGTGCACTCTCACCTGGGGATGAACTTGGCCTGCTCGTTCAGTCTGCTCTCAAAGTCTTCCCAAGCAGCAGACGGGTCGCCTCCTTCTGACTCCATGTCCGCCTCGTAGCGGTCGTGAAATCCGCTGATGAACTCTTGCAGGGTGACAGTGCCGTCCTTGTCGACGTCCAGCTGGTCAAATATTCGGTCAGCCTCGGCTGCTGACACCTGTAGCTCTGCGCAGATTGTGAGAAACTCGTTTCGTTCGATCTGCCCGGAGTTGTCCACATCGTAGGTGTGAAAGAGGGACCGCAGCCGGTCCTGTTCCTCTGCGCTCATTCCCTTGATAGGGGGCTGTGGCTGGCTGGGGTAAAAAAAAAGAAAAAAAGAAGGCGTTTCGGTAAATTACAATTACCACCGAGACGACGAAACCTTGAAACCTTACAGGAACGCCAGCGTTTTACTTTCCGGACACCAGGAAAAAACAAAAGTAGTCCAAACTCCAAACTTCCAGAGTTAATCCGCTCCTATCCAAACATTACCACAGCTGGTGTGCCCTTACAAAAGTTTTGATCAAAGAAATCCATTTTAAACAATCCAAACTATCATTAAAATAAAAGCATTTGCTCCCGCGTAGCCTTCACGCGAGATGTTACAGATTGTTGTAGCCAATGGCCAGCTGGACGGAAAAAGCTGCTGTGTCTCACTGCCTCAGGTAACGCGCCTGCCATCGCTACCTGCCAGTGTGATCACTCCCCTCTCTATTCCTAACAATAGACCTCTGGGCTTCAGGCCAAATGAAAGTGGCTCTGTGGCGAAAGCCTATTATCGTTCTAGCTGAATAAACTGAAGTTTCTGTAACTGAGGGAAGAACAGACTGACACACACGTAGTCTAGATTTCCATTTTTTCCAGGCCCAAATTATTATTTGACTATTAATCACATTAAATAGAGGCGAATATTAAAAAAAAAACCATGTATACATAAATATTAATTTATTTATCTGTTTCAACACAATAATATTAACTGTTTGATAGTAGACTTTACGTTTATATCATACTGAGGACCTTTCAAATTCAAATCAGTTTTATTTATATGGTTTCAAATCACTAAAACAGTTGCCTCAAGGCACTTTATATTGTGAGATAAGGACCCTACAAAAACATGGAGAAAACAGAGAAAACCTCAACATCAAGTGTTTGCTCATGATCACCTATGAGCAAACACTTGATGGCAGTGGCAAGGAAAAACTCCTGTTTAATAGGAGGAGACCTCCTGCAGAACCAGGCTCAGGGAGGGGCGGCTATCTGCCTGGGTGAGGGGAGGAAGACAGGACAAAAAACATTCTGTGGAAGAGAGGCAGTGATTTGTAACGACTAAACATGTAGAGAGTGAAAAAAGTGAGTGAGCAAGAAACACTCAGTGCATCATGGGAAGCCCCCAACAGCCTAAGCCTACTGCAATATAACTAAAGGGGGATGCAGGGTCACCTGATCTAACCATAACTATGTGCTTTATCAAATAGGAATGTTTTAAGCCGAATCTTAAAAGCAGAGAGGGTGTCTGTCTCCCGAATCCAAACTGGGAGCTGGTTCCACAGAAGAGGGGCCTGGAAGCTCAACACCCTGCCTCCCTGCTTCTACTTTGAAATATCCAAGGATCCACAGGTAAACCAGCAGTCTGAGAGCAAAGTGCTCTACCTGGTTGATATGGTACTATGAGGTCTTTAAGATGAGATGGCTCCTAATATTTTAAGATTTTGCATGAGATGGGAAGGATTTTAAATTAAATTCTGGATTTAACATGGAATTAATGAACATACACCAACATGGAAGAAATATGTTCTCTCTAGTCTTTGTAAGTATTCTCATTGCTGCAATTTCCCATTTCCACTGCAGTTTATATGGGAAAATACACAAAAATGAACAAAAACATACTAAAATACTCTAATGTTACACTAACAGGTATCATAATGAGCCTGACGTCCTTGTCTTATAAAGTAATCATTTACAACAGGTTAAAGAAACCTCACATGTAGCTTTCAGATTGCTAAAAAGTAATTGCACCTTCTACCTTGTGATTGAAATGCTGTTTCTACATCAAAATTACTTTATTTGTTCATCATCTTCATCACTTTTTGGCACACTGGCACATTTGCCTGATTTTCCTGCTCTGCCATGGTAACACAGCCCAACCTACTCTTGTTATCTAAGGATGGTTTCCTTGTGTGAAAAACATTAGGATCCATTGACAAAAAAGCTAAAATTTGCGTGCAGTACGTGGAATACAATGAAGTCACCAAGCACATTGTTCAGTTTTTACTGCCTATGGCAGGTTAAGCAGCAATCCTCCAGCTGGATGCCCACTGACCTGATTTTACAGACTGCTCTGCAAACCAGATACCTCAATCGCATATCTTACAAAATGTGACAGCTGTGATATTGTTAAATTTTGTTTAACACACAAAAAATCTAGATTAGTACATCACACTTTGTTCTTCAGTAAAAATCAGGTTAATGAACCAGATTATTGGTTATGCTTCCTGTTTAAGGACATGTCAGCAATGCTTGGTCCACATTTTCATAAATAAATTGTCATCTAATTTATCTTCATATTCAGCTTCCTGTCAGGTCAAAGTATCAGTTTCTGTTATCCTAAACTACACGATCTGTACCCACAAGAATAGTTGGATTCAAACCTTTCATAAATCCTACTCTACCATTAAAGAAGACCGCCCCATGCAGGCATATTTTACACATTTTGCTATGACAAGTTGCTGTTAGCTACACTCAGAGCACTCAGGCCTTTTCACCTCTCACCTGGACAGGACCTGCTCTTTTTTATCCCAAGCTGAGGAGTCTGTGTCTTCTTCAGCATCATCTTCTTCCTCCTGGTGCTGTTCTTTGAAGCCACTAAGGAACTCCTCTAAGGTCACCGTGCCATCCTTGTCGACATCCAGGCAATTGAAAATGCCTTCTGCTTCCTGGGACGAGACGTGGAGTTCTTGGCAAATGGTGTTGAATTCATTTTTTTCAATCCACCCAGAATTATCCACATCGTAGGCATGAAAGAGAGAGCTCAGGCGCTTTTGTTCCTCCTCCCTCTTTTTCTTTGCTGCTGCCATAGTTTTGTTTTTAATTTCTGCAGCAATCTGGCTTTTAGATTTGAAAGCGAGTATTTGCAGATAATAAAAAGAGCGAAAAAAAGTACTAGAAAAACAGGCAGAGCCTACAGGAGTTTAGCTGTTAGGTAAAGTGAAATTAAATTCAGAGCTGGATTTCCATTTGATAGTTGATAGCCAGTCGTAAGGTTAAACCCCATTGTTGGAAGGAGACGGAGTGCAGCTCCAGGAATAGACTCACTCCTTCTGATATGTTTCTTTTATATCCTCCCCCTCCCGTCTCTCTTTCTTTTTTATAGGCATGCAATACTGATAATAAACTATTTTAGGACCATAAAATGTGGTGTTGCAAATGCTGTTAAACCAAACAGCATCAAGCAAGAATCCTAACAGTGTGGCCAAAATCTGCAAAACCAGCAACTGCATAAAAACAGCACTTTTTTGTGTTTTGCCCTCAAACAAGTTAAAAGTAAACCCTCGGTATTGTCTTATTAAAGTGCCACTGCTGATGTGGTTCCTCCTTTGACTTTGTAACATAGTTGGCCATTCACAGCATATGAATTATGTTTCCTATCTTTGATTATTAGTACTCATTGGAGCTTTTATTGGAAGGCTCTTTAAACCTGGAGTCATACTAGTGCAAAACACACTGCTAGTCCTGCTATGATGATACCAGCAATGCTACACAGGAATGCAAATTATAGAAATTTGAAAGTACTCCTGCATCTTTTATTTTTGCTAATTCCATGTACAATATCATGCCTTTGTAGCCAGACTGTAATCTTTACATTTTAATGTAAAATATAATCAGACATATTATTAAACCCATTGCCCCCATTTCATGTTTTATAAACAGTTTATTAAATCTTAGTATTCTTAGCTTCTGTTTTTAGTTTATTTTTAGTTTATTTGACTCAATTCAGATGAAAAAAACAAGCTCACAGTTTTGCTCTAAGTAGCAGTAACCCACTACACCACTACAAAGTCAGCGGCACATACAAACAAAAGCAGTTTTTTGTTTGTTTTTTTAAATTTTAAGTTGTAAAATACGATGAGATGGGTTTTTACCTAACAACATTAACCTGAGTTAAAAGTAGAAAAACAAGCAGCCTTTTAAAAAATTCCCGCAAAGTTATATAATGACAGAAAATATTTAATGCTTAGACGATACACCCTTCAGATTTCTGCACATCTGATAACAATCTTTAAACGCATGCAGTCAAGCACATATACCGGTATTAAATGCTTTTTAGTCATCCTTGAAAATAGTCCCTCAGACCATGGCAGACCTCATTTAGCCTGTTGCTCATGTAATAGCATAGAAAAATAAAACTAATAATGCTACATACTTGGCTAAATCAACATTTCCCTCTTTGATTTGTTCAATAAATATTTCGTGGAGATATAACTGTCAGGGTCAGGACAAAGGGGAAACATTAACGGTGCTGTTCACTTCTTTGATCTCGTGTTCAGTGGGTAGATGTGCACAGCCATAGAGATGAAGCACCTTCAGCCTAAAAGGAGACAAACATGGAACCAGATCATAGGTGCCAGCATGCATTTTTCATATTTTGTAACTACAGAAAGACATTTGATTTGGGTATAGATTGCTCCTTTATTCTGCCATGTCACTCACTTATTAGATCACTAGCAGCTGACTTTCATATTTTCGAATAATTTCCACCAATTAGATCATCATTGCATTAATTACTGCAGTGCTGACATGCTTTATTTTCGTGGTCAGTTACAGTGTGCTCATGATAAGATGGAAGGAAAGTCTTTTTTTTTTGCAACTTTCGTAACTGTCATATGCTACGAAAACATCACAGAGTTTCACACTGCATAATCATGTCTCAGCATGTAATTTGTTTAGTGTGGCACTCATATATGGTTTTACACTCGTATGAACTTCTAAAAGATTGTTCAATTGAATTTAGGAGACAGATACAACATAATGAGCAGAGTGTCAACTCAGGCAGACCCATTAAATGGAGCCCACAGTCCTGTGACATCAGCTGACCTCAGTGCCTGTCCTCAATATTTGATGGCTCAGCTGATATCCTTCTGCACATATTATTAGGACATTTTATAAAAGGTTCACTATTTAAGTTGTCCCAGTCTCCCCGCTACATCCCCGATTCTCCTTTTCGTGTGACACAGCTTCACCAGATGCTACTAGATAAACTACAGTCCATCCAGAAAGTACTTTTTTTTACACATTTGATTGTGTTACAGCCTTATTCTACACACACTGCCCATCATTGATAAACATCATTTATATATGAGCTAATTATAATTTTATCCTGTAAAAGGTCATGGGGGGTGAACCTAATGTGTTCGTGTGTGCTACATTTAGAACTGCAACAGTGGAAAACCTTTGACATTTAAATATGTAGAGAAATGAATAGAAATTGAGTTTGAAAGCGTGTGAAGAGCAGCTACTGCAACCTTCTGAAACACTGTATTGATACGTCCTTGTGTTCATTCTGCTCAGTGGAATTAATGGCAGTACACAGTGACTCTGCATTTTGTGCAGAGAATAAAGAAACATCTTTGAATGTGTGTTTTTACCTCTTGCAATGTTGGCAAAGCTTCAGTATTTTCTTTACGGTGATGTGGCAGAAACTGAGTTTGATGGTATGAAGATGTCTGTTGCAGTAATTTGCTAGCAGAGAAACCCTGGGTCACATCATGCATGCACAACACACACACACACACACACACACACACACACACACACACACACACACACACACACACACAGGTGAGGGTTCACTTGTTCGTCACTGACACTAGCACATTGATCACATGTGGTGAGACGTGCTTTGTACCCTCTGTTTCCGGTGCTGGTGGAGCTGAGATCCAGCTGCTGAAGTCTTGTGCAGCCCAGAGCCAAAGACTGAACACCTGCATCTGTTACTGCTTTACAGCCACTCACATCAACAGCTCTAACTCACACAAACAAAAACCCACATGGATATCATAGATGTTAATTGTTATGTCAAGTATGAAAATATGAATTTAACTTTTTATTTTCTAAAGTAAAACATATTTTTATACAGTTCCTCTGGCCGGTTTCTATTGATAAGAACACCGCTGGCAACGCTTGGTTCTTATTAATTATGTGCACTTTGCTTCCCTTTGCATATGTGTGGATACCTGATACAAGGTGAATATTTGCTGATGCTATGCAGTGTCAGGTCAGTGACTCCAGGACAGGAACTGAAGGACAGACTCTGAAGTTCAATGCAGTTCTGGAGCAAAGTATCAACTATGGCATGAGTGACCTGTTAGCGGCAGGGACTACGTTTAGAGCACTATTAAAGACAGAGCTGCAACTCCATAAACATTCAATGTGTAGATTCAGATTGAGTCACAGAAAACTATCCACCTGTAGTCCTGTGAGATTCAGTGAAATGAGGCTTTTGAGCCGTGCTGTCAACCCAGTGAGGCTGTTTACGGTGATTTTTGGCACTCGTCCGATGTTTAGATGCTGAAGGCCGGAGCACATCTGGATATGAAGACATGCAGAAATGTACAAGGACTTACTTTTTCACATGCTAAATCATGTTTAGTAAATGAAGCTCTGCAGAGCATCATAGTTTTTTTTTTATATTAATAGTATGTGTTTTTAACTGTTATATCAAAATTTAGCACCTCATATACTGTCTGTAGCCAGGATGAAGTAAGGAACTGACAGCCAAACACCTCCAACCTGCGCAGGCTAAAAGACAATGTTGTAAACACCAAAAACAACAACATCACAATCTTGATGTGGTGGTTATTTAATGTCCTTCTGATAATCACATCTCATTCTTCACGAGACGAAGTGGTATTTATTTCAAATAATAAAACCATTCGGTGTCCAGGAATTCAAACTAAGTTTAAAATAAGGATTGCGAGGATTAACTAAGGATTATCTGAAACATAAGAGCAGCGTCTTTCGAGGCTTAGACTTGAGAATGTGAGGTGTCAGCCACTACAAGCCGTTATCAGAATAACATTATAATTTTTCTCTTTGATGCAATTCTCACAACTCCTCCAGTTATTAATTCAGTTAAGTCAGAGGTTTCAAGGCCTTTTATACCAGTGGCCACAACAGCCCACTGTGATCTTAAGTGGGCTGGACCGATGAAAATCCCCTTTCTGTCAGTGCAAAGACATTTAATTCCTGCAATATCTCAATAGAAGAAGTGCAAATTTAACAGTGCCCTGAAATTCTCTGTCTGACAGAGAGACTGTATTTCATGTCTGAAGTGTAATTCATATTTCAACTTGACTAAACTAAAACTCATCTGACAACCACTTGAAGACATCCCCCCAAAAAACCCTTCATGCACGATATTTACAAAGACAGTTTATCCAGAGACAAACATGCACGTGCATTATGGGACACTTTCTAACCCCCACCTAAGCCTACAGTGTAGCATGAGTTACACCACCATTAGCAGTAAATGTGTTAATAGGGAAGGATTCTGACCTGTCTTTGTGTTTCAGGACAAGTTCTTTCAGTGGGGCATCAGTGACTTGACAGCCATTCAGGACAATAGATTTTAGGCTATAGAAGAAGAAACAAAGTTATCCGCCCATGTCAGATTCTTTATCTGGTATTATAACAGAGGTTAAGAAACTGGATGGACTGATTTCAACAAACACTTGGCATCAGTGGGAAGGGAAACTTAACAGTAATAAAACTCAGGCAAAACCAAACTCATGGAAGTGCGAACATCTACCAGTTGTGGATGGGTGCATAGATGGACAGACCCACAAATATGAAGATATAATATTTTCACCATACAACATGCCCTTCTTACTCTGAGCACAGTAAACAATTCAACATGTAAAACATATTTTTCACTTCACTAAGATAAAAATGACAAGAAGTCAATTATACACAACCTGTGATCAGCACAAAAATCATCCCTTCATCATTTAAAATGATGACATTTTTTGGAGTGAAGGTTTTTACTTTGTTAGAGGTTTAGAGGTTAGGTCAAGGCAGTTAGTGGGAGTTGTTAGGGTCACTGTAACATCCTCCTGTGTGTGTGTGTACTTGTTTAAATGTCTTCATGAGGACCATAAATTGGCCTCTCACTGTATTCATGGGGACCAACAGTCAATGTGGGGACATGAATTTGAAGGCATGCTTAAAATTTTGTATTTAGGTTATGGTAATAATTAGGTCATGGTTACTCAGTAAGCCGTGAAAACAAACATATGTGTGTGTTTACTGACCCTTTTCTGTAATCCGTCAGAGCCTTCACTCCTGTGTCTGTTGCTCCACTCCAGCTTACATCCACACTAGTCACGTGATCACAGCACTGACTAATCACTGACAAAATTTGATCACCATGGAGACCAGGACCAGTACAACTTGTGACCTTGAGTTCCTGAAATGATCGCATGACTTTATATTCACGATATTTGCACTGCTGTCACAAAGTACTGATGTAAGCCGCAAAATATCACATTTTACACACTTTACATCTATGAGACTTGTGACCAGTGATGGAAGATGCATTCAGAGTTTGGGTTTAATAAAAAAGTGGCAGCACAAAAAATAGATAATGAATGTGATTTTTTTTACATAACAGTCAGACACAACTCTAAGTTATTTTCACAGCCTTTCAGCAGAACTTCCAATCCTTCATGCCACCTCTGCATGATTATCATTTAGTTATTTACTCTATTGAATCATATTTTTGTATTACTTTTCTTGTTATTGGATTTTTTTTTTTTTTACCTTAAGCGAATTCCTACACAGTGAGAAAAACATCTGCAGCCCACTGGAGCAGACAGAGAGGCCACTGCAGCTATATAGAAACAAACTTCGAGGACAACGTCTGCCCACACACAGCAACCACTGGTCAGTTAAAGCCGAGTTTTCAAGCCTTAGATTTTTCCCTTGAAGGAGGAGTAAAACATAAACTTTTGTTTAATGTAAGCAGCTTTTTTGTTCATTCAAAACTCTGAACTGTAGTTTCTATGCATGACTGTGCAGGTCAGTGTAATCATGTGTATGTTTGTTCAGGGAGCAGTAGAGCACACACCAGCTGGAAGCTCTTACATCATGAGAACGTACCATGTGCTGCTATTTGGAAAAGTTTAGAAAATCCCTCTGACATCTGTCCTGTGTTCGATCTGAATTTTAGCAGAATGATACTAAAATCTAGCTGAAGTGTTTACCAAACTACAGGTTCACTCACACAGTGAGTGATCAGATGCCAGTGCATGCAGGCGGTGGCAGACCTGCACCACTATGGATAAATCCCTATGAGGCAGCAGAGACAGGATGAACAGCCACACCTCATCAGGCAAACACAACCAGCGGTCTCTTACGGGGACGCCTGCTGACTAGCAGGTGTAACGACACCACAACATGCAAAACAGAAAGTAGAGGGATTGTTTTAACAAGACACTGTGAAATGTTACAACCAATGTTAAGATTATTACATTAAAACACCAGATAGACTTGGGTTTAAAAAACTGTTTAAAAAAAAGGCTAAAACTATGTGCGCATGTAGTAAAGATTTCCTACCTGGTATTCAAAGGTATTGTCCATAGTGACATCCGTGGCAGAGTCTGTAAGTGTGAATGAAAGTTACACATTGTCAAAGGAGCTTGGAAAGAAAAGCGTCTGGACTTCTTTAAGTCCAGACGCTTTTCTTTCCAAGCTCCTTTGACTACGATGACCTGGATGACTGAGAACCTTCACAGACAAAGTTACACATTATATTCTGATGTAAAAACAGCGCTAATTCTGAGCATTTACTTGGTTAAAAAGTGAAACGCATAAGTAAACATTATATTGGCTTGTTAACCAGAATGTCTGATAAAGAGTGAAATGAATTATACATAAGTTTCAACAGTTGGAGCAAATTTGTCATGTGAGATGTTGGTGACTGAGCTTTCCTTTGGTCTTCTGTTTTTTATAGCACTTTATCATCTTTTTGCAGTTTTGTCTGTAATTTTGATGTCAAGCTTACACTCACATGATGTAAGTCCAGAGTCATCATGATGAAGAGTGTGTGTCTGTACAGGTCGCGGGATCAGATTCAGTTTCTTTGTGTACTTGATTGCTTGTTGATGTCTGCAGGAGACAAAGGGTGAAATTCAACTTCTCATCATCACACACTAGACAAAATTATTTGGCTATTAAAATTAAAATTTGGTTCATATGCCCTTAGATAAGAAGAGAAAAGTGTACATCAGGAGAGCGTAGACGTCTGGGGAAACTTAACAAGTTTTTCTAGTATAAACTTGTTCAAAGGTTATAAACAACTCTCCACACACTAAATTAGCTAACCTTGGAAATCTTTCTCCCAGTGAATTATCAGTGAGGATCCAGCGAGCTCTATCTCCAGCTCTATTTTTTGGATCTTTGAGAATCCTCTGATGGTCTGTACTGTCTGGATGATGTCTAATCCTGTTTTGAAGCAAACCTAACCACAGACACAAGAGGGGGGAAATACATATTAGCAAACTGCTTAAACCTTTTCATCTCAGCATTCCTTGAATTACAGTATTTATTTGTAAAAAGCCCTTGGCACCTTGCTGTAGAGCACTTATGAGTTATAAATAACTCCATGACAGGCTGATTTGTTCTTCCAAGGATAGAAGTGAGGAAATTTAGTTTTTGATAAGAAACAAAAAAGGAATGAAAAGCCAAACATTAATGTCCAAATGTAAAACTTGATCATCTTTTTTTCTGTCCTGTTTATCTCATAACCTAAGGGTTCATTTCATGACAAAGTGAAAGCATCTTGACACCTTGATAGTAATAATTAGCAATGCCACATTTTTAATCTTTTGAAACAATTTAAACTATAGCATTTTAAAGAAACACCCATCCATCTGTCTTCTTCTACAGATGGATGGATTTGGATGGTCTTGGTTTGACTGGAGCCCTTTCCAGCTGTCATAGGGTGAGGGATGATGAGGTACACTCTGGACAGGTTGCCAGAGACAGTCATTCACACTCATGTTCACATCTAGGGCCAGTTTAGAGTCAGTAATTAGCCTAACCTGCACATAATTGGGCCGTGGGCGAAAGCCAGAGAACAAGGAGAGAACATGCCAGGAGAGACTCCACACAGAAATGCTCCAGTTAGCTGGTGGATTCAAACCCAGGACCTTCTTGCCACCACACCACTGTGCTAACTGGACTGTTATTTATTAGATTTTTCATCTAATTGACTATAGCTTGAAATATTGAACTAATACAATTTTTTAATATTCTTTTTAAATTCTGTAATTTTGATGTGGATTCACTGGAAAATCCAAATTTTCCAACTATATCTTGTCTTTTAAAGGGTTATAGGAACTGAGTAACAAGACTCAAACATCATGACAAGAGGACTCCATATGAATGGAAACCAAAGTTAACTACCAAAGTAAAACACTAAATTAGTAAGGATAAATAAAACAAGAAAACTCAGTAGTAAGCTTGACATGCAGGAAAGACAGATGGAAAACAGAGGAAAACACTAAAGAAATGATTCATTAAAGTTCAAGCTGTAACTGGAACAAAGAACTAAAGACTCAAAATACTGAGAAAATAAAAGAAGATTAAAAGGAAAATAATAAACAAACTAAAGGCCAAAATACAAGGTCCATAAACTCTAAACTCAGGGTCCAAACACCCCCGGACCATCAACACACGTCGACTGATTGCATACAACATATATAACGATTTCCATACCTGGGTTAGAAACAGGAGCAGCATCCTTCTCCACACAGTACACATCACCTGGCTTGTTCTCATCATTCGAGGCTCTCTCTTCTGCAGTTTCCTTCATAAAAGCTGTAGGTGTTTGCTTCACAGTCAAATTGCTGCAAGATTTTGCACTTCTATATTCGCTAGGAGTTTTCTTGGTGCCATGTGAGCTCCTCTCCTCTGCGCTTTCTGCTGCGGTGGTTCTTTTGCTTCCTGTGTTGTTAACCTGTTTTTTAATCTCAGGATTTGTGATGTAAGAGTTCAGTTCAAAGCAAGACCCCGGACAAGCTGGAGCTTTAACATAATCGCCCATTTCTCCAGATGTCGTCCCCTCTTTCACAGGTGACTCAGGCTTGAAATGCTGGCTTATTCTGAGGTGATTTAGCTGAGCCACACATAGCTGGTACTGCTCATACACACTCAAGTTTAATGACGATTTCAAGGGATGGATAACATGGGAATTAGCTGTTTTTGCCGTCTGCTCAGGTATTATCTCTGGCTCAGCGAGGCTTATTTGACTATGTGTGTGATCTGAACTGGATTCCTGTTCTTTTCTATAATTTCCCTCATTCCTGTCATCTTGTATTTTCTCCTTCTCATTTTCTTCCATCCACTTGTCCTCTTTGCTCCGTACCTTTTGACTTTCTGACACCTCTCTTTTAGCTCCAGCTCTTTTAGAAGTCATGCCACTGAAATTGTTGCTTTCATCTAGCGGTTTTAAGATATTCACTTCACTGTACGCGGAGCTCTTTTTACAAATGGCATTCCTCCCAGATGATGTGGACTCTTTGATCAAGTGTGTTGCAGCATCAGATGTGAATGTGTGGTCCCTTTGATTAGACATGTGAAATCTGTTTGTTCTGCGGTAGTCTTGGCTAGAAATGTGTTTATTGGTGGCATGTTGTTGCTCTGTGCTTTTTATATTTTCAGTTTCAGTATCAGGCCAGTTTTCCTCCTGTATCCCTGGGGAAAAGGAGACTGGACTGTGGAGGTCATATGAAAACTTATAGCTACAGGAGCTGGTTAGATCATTTAAAGATCTGGACTGACAAGTTGTTTTCATACTTGATCCTCCCCCATATACCTCACGAGCACCGGCATCAAAGGAAACTGGATGATGATATTTAGATCCAGATGAATGTTTGGGTGAGATTTTCTTGCTTCCTTTGTTTTTCATATTGTTTATCAAACTGTCAGCTCTGCAGAGTTGATGGCAAATCACTGAACCACTGCAGAGATATCTGTTAGCCCAGTCCAACACATGCCTGAGCTTCTGCTGCTCGCTGAAGAGAGAGTCACTGAGAAGATGAAGGCTCAGCTCCTGGTTGATACTCTGCCTACAGTTCCCAACATCCTCCAGGAGTTCAGACACAGCACCTTTTGTTGTAGTATTTAGATCTGGCATTTGAAAAGACGTCTCTTCTCCAGTTGCATCCATTATTGCATGCTTTAGTATTTCGCCTTCCTGTGTACACCTTAATATGTTCTCTGTAAACGATCAAGTTATTTACATTAATGGCAGAACAGTCCTGTTTATTAGAAGCAAAACAAATGTTTAATGCACACACTATGCAGAACATATTGAACACATCAACATACAATACGCTGAAAAAGTCACCCCTCATTTCTTTATATTTTGCTAGGACAATGGGAGATCATGTTCAATGGGGGTCATGTTGAAGAATGAAGTTGTTTCCAATCAAATGCTTTTCAGAAAGTTTTACAAAGTGTATCAAAATTTGATGGCACTTTTCGGCATTCACAGTTTCATCAGTTAAGAAGACATTGTTAATACAACTGCTTGAAATGCACTCCTAAACCATTAAATAGCCTCCACCATGTTTTACTGATGGCTGTAGATACTCACTGTTGTGCATGTTTTCTGACCTCCGTCATACATACTGACAACAGTTTCAACCATGAATGTCAAATCTGGATTCCATCCATTTCCTTCTACCTATCTAGTTCAGGGTAGCAGCTGGGTGGGCGTCTATGCCAGCTTTCATGGGGCAGAGGAAGGATACACCCTGGACAGGTTTCCAATCTATCAAGAGAGAGATAAAATCCACATTTATACTTGTGGTCAGTGTGGAATCATCATTTAATCTAACAGCCAGGGGCAGGCCGGAGCACCTGGAGACGATACGTAGACTTCACAAAGAAAGGCTGGAGAATTCAAACCCAGGATATTCTTGCTCTGAGGTGAAAGTGCTAACTACAGCATTGTGCTACCAAAAATTTAGATTTGTTTCTCCATTAGACTTGTTCCACTGATTTTCAGTCCAGTTCTAGTGTCATTTGGTGTACCTCAGCCTTTTGCCCGTTTACTCTTTTTACAAATGGCTTCTTGATAACCAACCCTCCACTTGTTTGTGAATGTGTGATTGGTCCACTTGGAGTTTTTCTGTTTCCTTTTTTTTATTTAAACGCAAACTGTTTGATATTTTGCAATGACCCTGATGAAGGCCACAAGCCGAAGCGCATTGGTCACCTAATAAAGTTGTTCCCTAATACTTCAAGTGTCGCTGGAGTCTTCACATCATCCAACCTTTCACTGAGACTGTTTCCAATCAGGCTTTGGTGAACAGCAGCTGGATCAACTAAGGGAAAAATACATCTCTCAGATCTTTTGCTTTTTCCTATTTCTTACAGACACAACTTTCAGATACTGTTCATTTACTGCAGCTAGTTTTTTAAGCCTGCAGTTTCTTCTTTTGTCCTCTGCTTGTCCAGTTTCCTGTTTTTTTTTTTTTGTTTGTTTTTTTGGGCAGAGACACCGTGCATCAATCAAAAAATATGCCAGGTTTTCAGCTAATAGCTTGTTGGGAAATACCTTGTTGGTGCAAATTATACTATCAGACTGCATTATCACACAACCCTGGTTTACTGAAAAAGCGGCCAATGTCAAAAAACCCCAAACCAAATAAAAAAAACTCAAAAAGCCTGGAGAACTTTAGATGAAGATAGAAGAAACAAGAAACAAGTGTTGCTCTCCAACATCCACTCTAAGAATTACATGGTTTGGCTATTTTTGCCACAAAAACAACAGCTTTAGTTTGAACCAGTTTAAGAGAATAATCACTCTTACCCAGAACTCTTTCCCGGCTTGTATTTTGATAGTTCCAGCCATGGAAAACATAAGTAGCATCTAAAACACATGAAGCTCAGGCTGCAGTAAAGCTCTGAACACACCCATGGAAGTCTTGTGTTGCTCACACAAATATCACCATAGAGATCTCAACACAAGCTGCAGCAACTCCTTTTTACCACAGGAGGGAGGCAAATCTCTGACAAATTGGGAACATGATTTATTAGGATATTAGCAGGAATAACTCGCACAGTAATAACAACATTTCAATGTATGTTCATCAGGGAGCTTTATTGTGGCAGTATTAACATATAAAACAAACCATGTTTTCTGTTATAACATACAAACATTCAAAATGTTCACTTCACAAAGTTCATAAGGCTTGGTTGTCCCAGTAGAGAGGGGGGGTCGTTACTCGAGGGATGGTTTTCCCCTTTTTTTCTGACTCTTCCTAAATCAAATCTCCCAGAGTTTATTATTAAAAGTGACAAAATGACAAAAAAGAAACAACAAAATGACTTGACTAACTGATAAAACAACAAAACAATCAGATTTAACAATAACAATCAAAACAATACAGGGACCGTGCAAGAGATTCTGCTACTACTGTACATGCCCACACAACACTGAAACAATATACAGTTTATTTTGCTCTACCATGTGATGTCCAGTAGTTTTGCATATAGTAGACCTGAGTTCAAATATTTAAAATCTTAAATAAATGAATTAAAACATGTATTAGTGTATTCGGTTGTGTATAGTAGTTTTAAACAATCTGATTTCCAAGTGTTAGTTCAGCGTTCTTGCTGTTAACTTTCCAGATATGTAGACAGGCAGTTAAATTTAAGGTTTGTAAATACTTGACTCATGCCGGTATCTTCTGAATTTGCACTTAGACGTGACATCAAATTGCATGTGATTTTTTTTTTACTTTACAATTTTTTTCTTTATCACAGTTTTCTTTATAATTAGGCAACAAAAGTTGTTCTCCCAGTCCATCCTGTATGCTGTTTGTCAATAGCAGAAACCCAAGTTCTGTAGCTAAAAAAAAAGAGCTGAAAGTGGTTCAATTCCCCTTTTCTTAAAGGGTGTTAATGTATAAATGAGCTACAGACTAACATAGTGCTACAGTATCAAATAGACCCCAAAGGCCTTTCTGTTGTTTGCAATGAGTCAGTGGTTGATTCTAATTTTCTAGTTACAAACTAAAGATCTGAGCAAGTTGGAATTAATACTTTACAATTAGTGAGATTAAATTCATTTCTGTGAAGTGAAAGTGAATGAAATCTAGCCTTGCTAATGGCATCAGTGGCTAATATGCTAGCATGCTCTGTTAGCAATGAGGTCTGGCTTTAATGATGTACAAGCACACAGCAAAAGCACAATGTAGCTAACTAGAGGAGCTACTCTTCATCTGATGAGAATATTACTTAAGTTAACACAGTTAGCAACCACCTGTAGTCTATGTTGAGAAGTGAGTGACTAAAATTAAGTCCAAAGATCACTGCAAAGTGGTTTTTGGTTTCAAAAAGATCATCAGTTTCTCCTCTTGGTAAAAACACAGAGAACATGCATTTGTCTATGATGGTTGAGACAGCCAAGCCTGTAATCTACAGTGGATTGCTTTACACAGACAAGACACACAGAGGAAAGAAAGAAAGGAAATCTTTTTCTTTTGCCACAGCTATAAACACAGTATTTACAGATGAAGGGCATGCAACTTGCACTGAGAGGTCAGCAAAAGGAACCAAAAAAGATAGATTCCCTGGTTTAACTGCAGGAAGGTGGAGCACAGAAATAAAGAACCAAGGCCTGCATCTTTAGAGCCGTGAAGAGTCTTTTAATCTGTGGTGAATCTCTTGAGCACTTTGATGCCTGTGCATACACGCTATGAAGACAGAGATTATGGTGATCATTTAGCAGTGCATACAGATCAGCTTTGTTCACTCAAGTGAAGGCATTTAAAAAAAAAAAAATCTCAGAATCTGCAGCGTTAGATGCAAACATCTTCATCAGAGTCATTTGGCCCTTTGCTCAGTTTCACCTTTGAAACTCAGTGCATGTGCTGTAGTAGGAAAATAAATGCTTTGTCCTCAAATAAACTTGTTCCTGTTGTTACTGCATATCTGCTATATATGCATAAAGCTTGTTAATGCATAAAGTCCACAGTTACACAACAACACAGCTGATAACATGAGGCAGAATAAATAGAAGAGAATGTGAGGGCTGTGCACTGCAGAAGCCTCTGTAGCAGCTCACTTACAAAGACTACAAGGAGTGGAAAAATCAACTTTAAGTGATGATTTTGTAATAGACCCTCGAGACTGGCTCGAAATTATACTGTGTAGCCATTCCCAGTTTTGATAGTAGTGCAATGAGCATTGAAGTTTATCTATGAAGGCCAAACTGCACGTACAGGCTCTCAGAGAAGGAGTTTTGTGTAGTATTTTAATGAAACTGACATGGATGCATACATTAGTTATGTGAAATTATGCTACAACAACACAGACAGTCAGCCAACATATTAATGTCTAACTTCACCTACAGTGCTTGGTTATTCTAAATAGCAAGACATATGAGATAAAGGTTATGGATAAATTACATGGTGTGTATATGCATGTTTTCTTTTATTAATGACTTTTTAATTTTTTAACATAAACTGCATAAATGCCCTTTCCTGAGAAGTTGATCCAAATCAAACTACATTTCGGACACAACTACATCTGTTTTCATTTGATCTGAAGCCATTTAGCATCGCTTTCATTCAGAGTCACTATGTCGTAACAGACAGCCATCGTCACAGGTTCAACCAACAAGTTGATGGCTGTAAGGTCCAAAAAGTAAACTTTTACTTAGTGACACTTTTGAGATCATCTATACAGACAGCACACACACAGAAACCTTGGCTTGCTTTTTATTTGACCTCACCTTTTATACTTTCATGGCAGACAAATGTGAATAATTTCTAAAATCCTACACTCTGATCCAGATCAGTTTTCCTGTGTATACATATAGCAGGATGTCACTTCCAATGACTTGAGTTGATCCTAAATTTACACACCAATCAACAACAAGTTACAGTTGTGGTCAGATGTTTACATGCACTCGTCATGAAGGTCATGGCAACTTTGGGCTTTTAATGATTTCCTTGAACTGTTCTTTTCCCAGCATGGAATCAATGTACAGCAGACCGGCTGCACTATTTTGAATGTATTTTGGACTTTGCCTAATCGACACAGGGTGGACACAGGGTGTCGCTTGAATAAATAATAAATAAACTCTACCAGTTCTGCCAAGAATGGTCAGATGTCCAGCTAGAATTACAACAGACATGTTGATGGCTACCAAAAGCATGAGGTCAAGGTGCAACAAGAGATTTTCAACAAAATATTAGTCAGAGTACATCTATATATTTAAGCCTGCATACTTTTGACTTATACTTAAACTATGCCTTTGTGAATTAGAGAAAATCCAAAATAAATTGAAACTCATGCACAAAGTTTGTGTTTTTATAATCATTAAAGATGTATGTTGTAAAATCATTCCACCCTGAAAAAACTGCTCAAAGAAATCATTAAAATCCACAGATTATCATGACATTGATGATGAGTCTATGCAAACACTCACACCTGAAGTGAATAGGGACTGTTTCGCTATGAAACTGTAGGCCTTCGTGTTAATATACTTTGATATCTATCAAGTAAAGCAAATAAAGCAGTGCTGACCTGTCATCCAATATCCTTAGGTCCCAATCTGATCAAGCATTCCCAGGAAACAGAGGATCGTTAATGCTCACTCTCAGAGGATTTTGCCAGTACCTGTGGGGCCTATACAGTGCTAGGAAAGAGGTTTTAGTTTATTTGGTGACTGGTCGGGGTAAATACTTAAGCCAAATCAGAAGTATATATCCATGAACAGAACCTTAAATCTCCTCAAACCAGAATCCCATGATTCACTGTGTCTACAGTGCAACATGATACCTCTGTCTTTGGTCACATCCAAAGATAAATACTCAACATGATGCAACCACAGAAGCTTTTAGAAATGTACTCCAATGACTGTGTCTGTGACCAAACTGCTGATCTTATTCTGCAAGATTAATAACTGCAACTGCAACCGCGCCAATACAATACCTTCATGAGCGGTTTCAGGCCATTACACGCATCACTTGTCCCACAGTGTCGTTGGAGCACACTCTTTTGAGTCAGCCACACCAACCCATCTTTAGTTTCTCCTGAAACTTATGCACAGCTCCCTGTGAAGTAGCACATTGCTGACTAATCAAAAACGAACCTCAATTCCACGATCATTTTCCCTCATAAACTTCCATGTAACCTTTTCTTCCTTTTTTCATACGTTTACCGCAGACTCTGTCCACACTGTTTGAAGATGCATGAGCGACCGTAAACTAATGAGCTAACATTTAGTTCAGATGACATTTACACTTTCATCGAAACACATTTTATCAAAGAAAAAAAGCTGAGAGTTTTTCTCCGGCCTTCCTCATCTTTCCAAAATGACATCACGTAATCTGAAACAGTTGTAATCAGTGATCTGTGTAAAAGATTTGTGCTATAGCCTCTGTAGGAAAAAGCCAGGGTGCTACCAAGCCAACAACTGTTGGTGGTAGTCCTAAAAAATAGTTTCTCAACACTCACACCCTGATAAATCTCAGCAAATTCGCTTTTTTTTTGTAATCTTTTGTAAACTATTAATTTGAAAATAAGCTCAAAGTAGATCCTCTGACTGAAAAATTCCTGAAAGATCTGATCACATAAAAATGTACAAAATGTTAAAAACAAGTTTTTTTAATTGGCATTATTATCAATATCTCTTGTTTTGTTTTTTTTTTAAATATATATGTATATATTTATATAATGTACCTCTGACTGTGGATGTTGTTGTTCAGTGACTAATCAATCATAGCTTTCTGCGTCCACCCACTCCGTCATGACTGACAGGCTCTGTTACCAATCAGGTGCTCCAAGGACAGGAACCAATCAGAAAGGTTTGTGGAGAGTCTCCGCATCAACTTATCAGCATCAGGAGTGAACAGCCATTCAAATTTCTTCTTTTTGGGACTTTTTCTATGTCCATTACATCCCTTTCCACAAGTTCCTCCTTGAGCATTACTGTCCTCTATCTTTTCACTTCATCACTATCTGAAGTGTTTATCTTAACAAGTGACTAAATGCTACTATTAAAATCGTATTTCTCTCTTCCAAGCAGCAAATTACGCAGCCAAAGAGGTGAAACAAATGCTCTTGTCCCAGTGTTTTTAACTCATTTTAGGGATCCTGACAGAAATGTAATTGATTTTTTGAATGAAACATCCAACAAGAATTTTGTGAGCCAATAAACTACAGTCTCATTTCATCTCTTTGGCAGACTGGTGTTTTGGCTGAATACTAGATTAAATATAAGATTAAATCACATGTTAAGACATACACTTGGACGTATTTGTTTTCCTCACAGTGCCTCTTCTCTCTGCTCTTTTTCTGAATGTCTTTTCCCTTCTCAGTCTGACCACAGGTTCTCCATGGCCATGCTGATCTTACACAGGATCCAGCGTCGGAGCGGGCAGTAATACTCGTAGTGAAACTGCTCAAACTCCGGTGTCTGCCGGATCTCATGGAGGAAGGACACGTCAATATCTGACTCCAGCAGCAGCAGCAGTGTGGGCACGGTGACGAGCAGGACCCCCATTACCACAGCGACAAAGCGGGCCACGCTCAACACGCAAGCATTGACTCTGTCATTGGATGACAGCAGGCGCAGACTGCTGGTCAGGACTCCGCTCATTCGACTTCTCGCGGCCAGGCGGGTGCGCTCATAGGCCCTGTCTCGCTCCCTCTCGGCCTCCAGCTGGGCCTGGATGTCAGGATCAGCATGGAGCTCCCTAAGCAACCTGGCGGGGCTTTGAACTGGAGAGGAGAAGAGCAAGTCGACTCCTCCCTGGCTGTCGTCCACTGGGGTGGGAAGCATGCTGGCACAGGGACTGGAGAAGAGAGAGAATAAGCAAACCTGAGCCTGAGTTCACCCAATGAATGTTACTAATGTTCAGATTCAGTGTCTGCTGAATGTCCTGAATCTCACTTATGCCTGAGAGATACCTTTTGCTCCTAAAATGTTAAAAACTCTAAAATTTGTCCTTTGCTAGAGAAAATGGGTTGAATTTGGAGTTTTCTTTCCAAAAACCGGCAACTGCATCCATCAAAAACACAACCATCTTTACTGTTTACACCGAACACATGAGCCAGAAAATGATCATTCAGCCGAAAGCAGCTGTTGAGGCTTTTATAATTAAAAAAAGCTGCTTTTGACAGTTTATTATAAAGATTTATTGACCTGTAAGTAAGCTCAGAAATGGTCAGTGTGCCGCTGGCCTCATCGTCTTCCTCCAATTCATGTTCAGCTTTGGGCGTCTGAGGTCGGAGATTTGAGGTTTCCATGGAAACACGAGGCTGCAAGTCATTGCCCGAAGCAGAGTTTCCTGCTTCAGTACTTTGCTGCTCTGCATCTGCAGACCCAGCTGAAGATTTGAGGGGAGACAAGGGGACCGAGTCCTTCACAGCAGCAACACCTGGTGAGGGGGAAACAGAAGTCAAAATATCTTTGTTTTTAATAAACATTCATAATTATTTCACCTTTTATTTACAGAACAGATGATGAGCAGACTTCGATACTTTTTTAAAAAGTGCATTTTCAGCGTTGTGTCTTGCACAGTTCACAGCGGAGCTACAAAAAGCACATTTAGAGTTTGTAACTAAAAGACAGAAGATTATTTTGCTCTCCAATGTGATCTCTCTTTAATGTAAATATGAACAATTTCACACTTTGCAAAGCTTGATGTTTTAAAAGCAGATTATTTGAATAAAGAATATAATAGTTTTAGTCTAAACATATATCGAGAGCTCTGCCTTTATCACCACTTGCTTGACTTTTTCTTAGTATTAGCACACTGTGCAGGATGTAATCGGCCTGCAAAAATCAATATTACTTTGTATGCAGCTGGGAATGGAGACCTCTCAGCTTTGCCTTTTTTGTGTGTGTTGCTGTTGACTACATTGACCACAAGATGGCGTTATTCGCTCACGTAAGGATAAAGCTTCAGACTTGGAAAAACAGCAACCGAGTAATAAATAAATACCCAACTGTGGCATCAACACACAATTTGGTGAAACCATAATAATGCTACGCTGCAAGTGAATAGCATAGATATAAGTCACTGCGTTTGGTGCAGTGATGTGAGCAGCTGACAACACCTCTGTGAGTGTGAGCAACAGCTGATGCAGCGATGAAGACCTCCTGATTCTGTTGGTGTGTACAAATTTCAGCTAGCAAAATAATACTCTGGTGTGCAGTTACATATTACTCTTTGAGATTGATGAGGTGCGAGAGATTAATGCCTAAATACACACACATTTGTTGATAAATGGAAATATATAATGTGTGTGTGTGTAGGTGTGCGCGCATGTGTGTAAGTGAGTGTTAAAAATAAGCCTAGCTGTCTTCCTGCTGTGGATTAAGTATGAGCTGGGAGGTAAATGTTCAGTGACATATGACTCAGTCTACACCTGTAATCCATAATCCATCTTGCTGTCTTGTGGCACTCTATGTGTAAGGTCAAGACTCTACTGTTGGTCCCCACAAGCATAGTAAACCTCAAATATTTGGTCTCCAACACACACACACACACACACACACACACACACACACACACACACACACACAAGCCCATTCAGCTATCTTAGTGAGGACCTTCATTGACATAATGGTTTCCCTAGCCCCTTACCCTAACCCTAACCCTAACCTAATTGTAACCCTGACACTAAAACCACATTTAGGCCTCAAAAAGGCCTTCAAACTTTTGAGGACCGGTGAGTGTGTCCTCACAAGTGACTGTCGGTTCTTACAAGTATAGTAGAATGCAGATTCCGGTCCTCACAAAGATAGCTAGACAGGAACACAGACTCATGTTCATTACAAACACAGCTGAAAACATGTAGCCTCACAAACTGAGAAAGAAGGGTCAAAACCTGATGAGAATACATGACAAACATTACATCTGCAATGTTTTTATGATCCATTGATTGAAAGTGGTATAATATCAGATACAGAAACTCAGTGTCAGAGTGACTAATGAGTTACCGTGCTCCCGATTCAATTATAAATTGATAAAAAAAATAAAATAAAAAAAGAAAGAAAGGGCAAAGGAGTGCTGAAGAGTGAGTGGTGACTGCTACCATGGAAACACAGCAGGCAAAAAGCCAACAAGTGTGTGAACTCAGGGAGGGAAAAAAGGGGGGAGGAATAAAAACATGGAAGCTGCAGCAGAAGAAAAACAACACAGTGATGGGGACGACGACGACGATGATGCTTGCAGCAAAAGAAAACAAAACTCAGTTGTAATTATTGCAGTTTGTTCCTTTACTGAAATTCTGCACTGGACTTGATTTTTGATTATTCCCTTTCCACAAATGTGTTGTCATTACCAGAGATGGGCGCGTTACTGTAATCCGATTACCCTTTTCAAATAACGAGTAAAGTAAGGGGTCACTATTGCAAAAACGGTAATTAGATTACCGTTACTTTCCCGTAAGAACGCGCGTTACTAAAACCGTGATTTTTTTGCGAGAATGTCTCATGACAGTGACGTAAGCGAGTGCGACGTTCGTGGCAACAGGTGTGTGCAGATCAACAATGGATCATATATCGAGTGCAGGAGAGAGTATGAGCATGCAGCGTTTAAAGCGTGGAAGTACTGACCTTACTTTAAGTTTGATTCCGTAAAAAGTGATGAAAACATTAATGTCCGTTGTGCGTGGGAAGAAAACTTATTTTTACATCAAACAAAAACCCCTAAACTTCCAAGCAAGCACCGAGTGTGCTACTACGTAATGGGAAATTCACAGAGAAACTCGCGGATTCTTCAACTGACCGCTGTGGCACACCAGGGTAAACCTCCGCCTACCTCACTCCTGCTTTACAGGTGAAAATAGAGCAACAGGACCGATAGTTTTTGATTTTATTTATTTTCTGCTGTGTTTTACTTGCATCTATTTGAAAGACCGAGTGTAAACACAAAAAAAGATTTTATTTTATGTGCTGGAATGTGCAGAAAATAAGTTTAAATGTTAAACAAATTTCTTCCAGTCTGAGACTGTTGCATATAATTCAATTTTTGCTTGATGCATAAAGTTAAAAGGTTAAAACTAATAAAACAAGTTTTAAAAAGGGACTTTTCCATTTGATTACATTTTGTATGATGGATTATGCAGAAAAAGTAGAATTGGGCTGAAAGATCTATCGCTTTATCACCTCTTCAGGTTGTAAATCGTGTTTTTAAAAAGTAGCTAAGTAGCTAAGTGGGGAGGACAAAAAGAAAGGACTCAAAAGCAACCAAGGCAGAACTGCTTGGCACACGGTACATACAACATTATATGTAAAATTATGAATCAGAACAGAGTCCCACTCTATGTAAAGCTAACCCTCCGTTCTCTTTCAGTCATACCTTCCTGTTTTATTGTGATAGTTATTGTTTTCTGTGACTTGTGTTGCGTTTGCTTCCCCTCCCTCGTCATTTTTCTTTGTTGCATCATCCCTTACTCTTTTTTTGCATCCCATGTGTTATGTGTCTCCAGTACAGTTTTCTAGTTAGTAAATTCCTGGTATCTGCTCAGCTTAGGTTCTTTTGTTAGTTTGATTCCTGTGAGTCCAGCAGTAAAGCTGTATTTTGAGTTCAGTGTTGCTTCCAAGTCCTGCATATTGGGTCCTAATCTTTATAGCCACACGGCAGCATATGACTGCCTCAGGTGCATTGCTTATTATTAAATCTATCCTTCATAAGTGTGGCAGTGTGTCCATTACAGTTGGATGTTTGATTTTATGACACACTGAAAGCTGACTAACATTAAAATGGTACCTGTATCCTGTTTGCACTGTAACGTATTAGAAATCTATGCAGCAGAGACTGTCGAGTTCACATCATGACCAGCTAAGCCTGAGATTAGGAGTAAAAATTATTTTGTAAATTTACAAAGAAGAAATCCTGAGTTCTGTCTGACTTAACTAAACACATCACTGCTGCTGCAGCTGCTGCTGCTATTTCCCATTTATGATCCAGTCTGTCCTGTTAGCTCACATGAAAGCCTCTCCATAGATGAGGTGATGCACATCATCCTCGTGCCTATGCAAACACGCACACACACACTAGTACTCAGAGCGGCGGTTTCCCTTGTTATGCAAGTGCCGAGAGACCGATTCATCTTTGTCATGTAACCTCATCTTTAGCACTCAAACACTTCAAAAGTAAATTTGTCTCTATGATTGTTCAGAAATAAATCAGCTATCAACTCCATTAACTGTGTGCTCAGCTCTTTTTTTTTTTTAACTTTTAAGCTCAATTTTTGAGCTGTTTGAAGGATTACAGCTTCATCAGTCGAATTATAAAATCTACTTTTCAACCAAAATCATCGCCGATTTGTGAAAGTGATATAACTTTGTTAAGTCAGCTAAACGCACATAAGTGCATAACTGATTGCAGTCTTTCATGATGAGAATACATCTTTTGGCATCAAAAATGCTGAAATATAATAGGTTAGCAATAATTCTTTCTCACTGTGTCTGTAAATGAGGGAATTGCTTTGTCTTTCATCTGCATGTCAATTGTTTATAGGATCACTGATGAAGCTCAAAGGATATTTTAGCCAGTGGGATAAAGATAGGTGGAGTAAAACTAAAGATAGGTGGAGTAAAACTAAAACTATTAAGCATTATCATAAAAAAAAATCAGTACTTGTGCTTTTGTTAATCCTTCACTATTTACTAATTTAACTTAATCATTTAATTCATTTAAACTTATTCCCAAATCTACTAATCAAATATTTAAAGTGCCTTATCTTGACCCATCTGCTTAATCATCATTTCATTTAAGGTTGTAAATATGCAGAGCAGGGTGCTAAACTTTAGCAGATATGATCCAGCAGAAGTAAATGTCAGATGCAAATGTCCAGTCTTTAACCAGTCAGGTCCTCAGGATGCACAGAGCCCCTGTGACATCACATTGCGCGGATGTAAGAAGAGAGCAGGTAATGATCTGTAAATTTACAGCTAACGAGTGGGTGTCATATATGCTGCCTCCCACGCGCTCCATCCAGCACACTTTTCACACGAGCCACATTTAGTATTTCTAGTGGTGTGAAGAGCAGCTGAAGATTTAATCGTACCACTAGATCTTCAACAATAACCCTAACTTCAACCTGACCTAATTCTAACCCTATTTCATGATTTACTTCTGGGTACCCAGATGTTTAATGTTATGGGGACAAAATCAAGTCCGCATAACATGAGTAATACTTAAACTATGCACACATGCACACTTCTATTAAAGCAGCCTCTTGAGAGTCCCATGTTTGGCAGCTTACATTCACAGTTTGCATCAGGCGGTTGCCACAACAGACCTGGCAACTAACTGCTGAGCTACCAGGCTCACAAATTTAAAAGGCGTTTACCTCCTGGTTAGACTGTGGGAAAAAATGTCAAAGGATACATTTATTAGGAGCTAAAAGAAACTTCACACAGTGACCTTTTCCACTTGGCTTACTCTCTTCCAGTATATTTCTCTGAGGTCCAGTACTGAATCCAGCGATGCGACCCCCATTGCCCACCAGTCGCACATAGACATCCCGTCTTGTGTGATTGGCTATACGTAGGTGGAGGCTTCGCCTGGTTGTTATCTTCACCTGGCACCTCAAGGCCTCAGCCACTACTATCGATGAGTCTTGCTCATCTTCAGCCTCTCCTGGGTGGAATACTTCAAGAGCTCCAACCTCTCTCTGCTTCATCCCTTCTTCCCGCAGCCTCTCTGGTGTCATGTCGAGTTCGAGTCCCCCTATTTTGCTCCCGTAATTCTGGGTGTTGTCGACACCGGGACCGTCGCCCAGTTCCAAACTACCCTGCACGAGGCTGCCTCCAACATCACTGCTGTTTCTGTGCCCTAGAAGCTCCATCATTCAGTTTGATGACAAAAGCCGGACCAGCTGTCTGCACAAAGACCCTGACTGACTGGGCTGCCAGCTGAGCTCCAACACACGCACGCCTATACACAAACACTTATAGAGATGGTGAGAGACACACCAATGCACCAGAGACATTCTCTCTCTCTCGCTTATGCACAGACATGGTGGGCCCTCCTGTGAATGTCAGCGATGGTAACAAAGAGTGGAGGGGGCATTAGAGGAGGATCAGGCCCAAAGCTGCAATTTCTAAATATAACCAGGTGGTCCTGGTGGCAAAGGGGCAGCTAATCTAACTGATTACAGGGGGACAGGCCTGACTCAGGACGGGATGGGGGATCATTTTCTTTTCCTCTCTGCAACCCTGTCTTTATCTGAGTCTTTCCACCAATAAAATAAACCTAATTCCAATTCTACAGCAAACTGGGTACAATCCAACTTTATTCACTACAATACTCGCCTCGCTGTGAGACTGAAAATGAAAGATTTTGTTGGATCACATGCTGCATTAACTGCTGCAAAAACATGGATTGTGAGGCGGAAATATGAAGCCTGATGGCTATAAAACATCCATTAATGATGTTCCTAGAGAAAACATAGCCAGAGTGTATGCGTTTGGATTGTGGTAGATAAGTAGGGAGCAAACTGTACAAACAGAACAAGGTCAGCTATGACCTTGGGTCAGCTTCCTGTTTCCCCTGTAAAGGCTGAGATTAGTGCTCTGAATATAGACTGTGACCCTAAACCATCTTGAGGACACTTTATCTTAAAGTCCTTGCGTCAGCCACCTTAGCAGAATCAGCTCATGAAACAGTGATGTGTCGTCCAATCACATCGGTTGGGTGAAAACATGCAACGTAATTAAACTCTCAAATCACATAACTCTCATCTGACTCCCATGGAAGCTTGTTTTCTTTCTCCTTTTTTTTTCCTGCCATCGATTAGTCACATTTCAGGTTATTATCTAAAAAATTTTACTTATTAACTCCTTAATGCCAGGTGCAAGACAGAGCATATTTCCTATACTGGCTTCCTGTCACATGTTTTCTTTGTATTATTGTAGAGTCTTGACTTTCAACATAAAGCACCATGAGGCAATTGTTGTTGTGATTTGGTGCTTTTGAAATAAAATTTAATGGAATTGAATTGAATTAATTTTGATGAGTTTTTTATAGCTCCACAACATTAGCACAAAAAACCTAAATAAATGGCAAAACAAATATTTAAAGCAATAAATTCAAAAAAAAAAAAAAAAAAAGCCAGATGCAGCAAATATGATACCATCGAAAACTCGCATGCAAATGGTGAAGTTGAAATTTGAATGTAATTCATTTTCAATAATAAATTGACATTTAAACTTAGCTCTACTCAGCATCTTTTTTTTGTCAGTGAGGAAAAAAAGCTTCTATAAACTCCCATATGCAATGTTGGAAACTTGTGGGAGGAGGACTACAGCACGGGCTCATGTGCGTACCTGCTTCGCATTAAGACGCCTGTGTTAAGAAGTGCTCTCTCAAATTCCCTTTCTACATTTTTCATGCATATTGTGAGTCTGACAATACATGAATATTTAAAAATCTTAATTTGAACAATCTATGTCTTCATCTCTTTTTAAAATGTCTTTTTTCTTGTAAACTCTTCAGTTTATTATATTTACTGTTAAACCTCTAATGTTTTAAAATAATTTACAACTATATCACTTAATATCTTATTACCAGAGGGAAAGGCAGGAACTGCAGAAGAAAACAAGGCATTTTCAAATTTAATCTTATGTTATTTACTCAGCCTGTATCCTGTACAAGGCCCTTTATTTGGCCTACTGTCCCGCCCAAACCAGCTGAGACAGCCGAGATGGTTTCTACTGCAGGTCTTTGACCCCGAGCCAAGAAAGAATTGATTTTCCTGTAAATGGGATGAAGGGAGATGAGTGAAAAACAGAGACAAGCAACAAAGAAGAATAGAGGTGGATAAAACGACGGCGTGACCTTAAAATCTGTCAAAAAAAGGCATGAGAGAAAGCGATGAAGTCTATAAATAATTTGTAGACAGTGATGGTGCAACAGCATGACTGCACTGTACATGTTTGAGAACCTAACGAATGTGGTTCAGGTGGATTAAAGGTGAGGACAGGAGAGGTGAAAAATACTGACTGAAGGAGAGGAGAAGCTCTGAGGCGATGGAAGAGACGTGCCTGGCTGGATGGATATAATTTTAACTGAGGGTAAAATGAGCATCAAATCGTTCTTCATCCACAACAGTGTTTTGACCAAGAGTTTTAATCCTCTAATCAACAGCAGCTAAGTGAAGACAGGACTCAGGCACTATCCGTGGTTTGAAAACATGAAAACAGGTTATTGTAATGTGTGAAGTACACAAAGAAAATGCTGTGAGAAATGAGATTGAGATCAAAGGAGATTTTCAAAAACTTGAACTCTGACCTTTGACCTTTAGGTCAAGGTCACCGCGATTCAAACTCATCCTAGATATTTAGCCGATGCACCTATTTTATCCATTTGAAAATCCTAGGTCACTTTCTTCTCGAGTTATCGCATTCATAAGATTTTAAGAAAACTTGACCTCTGACCTTGAGGTGGAGGTTACTAAGATTATTTGTAGATGCATCTATGGTATCAGTTTTCATTTAAAAACTTCTGTGTATGCGCAGCCTGCCCGGCAGGGTGACATCTACACCCCATCAGCCTTTTATGTCTGAGTAGGAAAAATGGAATCTTAGTCTGCAAAAACACACAAAGGTGCAGACACATGGAAAAACTGACAGTCAGAATTATAGTGGGATCCTTAGGGGGGATCATGAGAGGGTATTTTTAGTATGTCGCAATTGGTCACCAGGGAGACAGGATTGATGGCGAGATGGGAGCATCAGCTGCTCAATTAAAGCTCTCTCTCTCTGAGTTTTGTGCATGGATTTCTTCCTACACAAGGAAGATCCCATGTGACTTCACAAATGTCTCTTAGAGGGGCATGAGTGCATGTCTGTTGTGTGTATTTGGGTCTGTAGTAAGCAGTATTCTCCTACCACTGTCTACGGCCGTCTCTTCGTATTCGTTGGTGGAGGGCAGTGCAGGTACCAAAGGTTCCATGTTCATGATGAGATTTTTATGGCTCAGAGAGTTAAAACTTCGACTCTGACCAAACTGAGCTCTGAAAAACATGAACGTCATACATTTTTTAACACCCTTACATAACACCACCATGTGCACTCTGGTATTCATATCTGCAGAACAATAGATGAAATTGTCCTTATTTTATGTTTTATATGAAATAGTGTGACTTCAGGTAATTTCTCAGATGTCCTTACCTGCGCACTTCTGGTGGCTCTCTCTGAATTTTGGAGCTGGCTTCTATCACTTCCTTGGCTACTCTGCCACTAACACAGAAAAACACATAAGTTAAAGGTTGGTTTGTGTTTATAAAAATACTGTAATTGAAAATAAAATGTTACGATGGCAGGTCATTAGTCTCCCTATAGGCAGGTCTGTAAAAAATGTACTCCTTTTCATTTACATGCATATTTGTAGAACTATACAAACCTCCCGAGGCCCTTTGTGACAGTAATATGAATAAGTTCACTCTATGCTATCATCTGAAAAAATAAGCAGTATCTTGTAGAACCACCTTTTGCAACAATAATATGAAGTAATAATTTTCTATATGTCTGTTCTATAAGTCTCTCACATCACAGGTATTTGTTTATGCGCAGCTCTCTTAAGGTCCCATCACAGCATTGCAGTCGGTTTGAGGTCCAGACTTTGACTGGACCATTGCAACGCCTCGAATCATTCCTTTTTCAAACAGTCTGTTGCAGTTGCTTGGGATCATTGTCATATTGATCCAAGTTGTTTGATAGACAGCCTCACATTTGAATCTAGAAATCTTTAGTGTGCAAAGGAGTTTATGGTCGGCTCAACGGCTGCAAATGTAGAGGTCCTGTGGCTACAAATTAAGCCCATATCATCAACCCTACCCATATGGAAAAGAAATAGTAAAAACTTATAAAACACTTGCATAAGATGTGGCCTACTTCATATAGTGAATCATATAAGGCTTATATGATTTACTCATGAAAGTGGCCACTTTCTCATTACTTTCATATATTGTTTTATTAAGTATCCAAAACATACAAGTTTAATTTCTAGAATTTTTCAAGGGATCTTATATCTGTTTTCACTCTTGTATGCTTTTCATACAAGTTTCACACAAGACAGATACAAACTTTATAAGATTTATATATATCGTTTCCATATGAGTATACTACCATGCATCACAGTTTGTGCTGGAATTCGGTCCACTTTGACTTTGACTGTCCAAAGCACATTGTTCCAAAAGTCTTATTTTTTGGACAGATATAATTTTGAACACCTAAGCTGTGCTGCCTTGTTGTTAGAAAGAAGAGACTTTCTCCTAAGAATCCACCTAGCCACACTTGTTCAGTTGTTATCTAAATGTACTGTTGCGAACTTTAGCATTTAACATGCTAACTGAGTTCTATAGAGTCTGAGTTTCTCTGAGCACTGCACGACCTGACCTTGGGGTGAATTTTCTGGGATGTCCCCTCCTGAGAATGTCTCGAATGAGTTTTACTTGAAGTAATCATTCAGTTAATGAAGTGCATTTGAATAGCAGCACTTGGCTGCTACTTATACTCTTAATTTCTATTAATGCAGCAAGGGTCTTTGCAGTTTTTCATATGAATGCAGAGTTTCCCATGAGCATTTTTTGTTTTTTAATGTGCTACTATAATTTCACGGACAGTATGTCTGAGTTACACCGATTGCTTCATGTCATAAAAGAAAAGGAGAAAATCAGATTTGATGCCACTCGGCTTACATTCAGTGTTGTTCCTGTTGAGCAGACAGTTTCCTGCCATCAGTCGGCAGCTTCATTAGTCAGACTGTAACTGCACTGTTTAAAGCCAGCAGGCTTCTTCATCTTACCCATTAATCTATTGTTGTTTAGACTGATGTTTAAGTCATAAATTAGGGGGTGATATAAAACATACGCACTTCATATCTCAAGCGACAGTGGCATCAGCACTGGTGGAAATACTGGAATCAGCTGGATCAACACACATTATGTGAAGACCCGATCTGCTCGGCTTTGCATAAACTGCCTTCATTTATGGGATACAAATCTCAGTCCTGTTTTGCACAAATGACCAATTCCCATTTTTCAGAACAAATTCCACCATATGCTATTACTCATCGCTGAGCCCTTAAGCCAAAATGCTTCAGCAAGCTGATGAAATGGGGCAGGCTGAAGTGTAAGCCTGGTAAAGAGCTTTGTCTGAGAGGAGAATCAGGGCTCACTTAGCTTCAATAACAGAGTATATAGAAGCTTTCCGGTGATATTAGAGTCAGTAAATCATAGAAACCAGGATGTAGGTGCTGATGTGCAATGACGAGAACTCCCATCTTGGTTATTTGGTGTCTTGATGATCTAATTTTCCATCCATTTTTGTCACTTTGGCAACAAATGCATGGGGTAAGATGATGCTGCTGTTAGTAAAGAGTAAGGTGACAATGTGCAGGACCGAAACACTCTGTACACTTTTACACAAAATTAACTCTTTACATTTCAGTGCTTGAAATGTACCATACCCCCCTCATCTCTGTTGTTCCCAATTCTCTTTGCACATATTCCTTATGATTTCTTTAATCATATAATACACCTCACCTGTATCTGAACCTGCTGCCTTTGAAGAAGATATTACTGCTGGAAACTGTTTTTATCTGACTTGACTTTGCACACCTGTCAGACAAAGAAAGGAAGAAACAAAAAGAGACACATTACGTGTACAGCAGCCTTGCACACTGAACCCTGACTAACACATGTCGTAGCAGAATAACAGATTTTTAAAGGCTCAAACTCTCATCACAATAATGTTTCACTAATTTTTTTTCTCGCAGAACACAGAGTAGCCTCTCAACAAGCTTACAGCACGGTGTGTCTTTTTAAAAGCTCATGGCTGGAGGTCAAACCTTCATGTTTCATTCTATATAATTTATCATGTGAAACCAGACTCCAGTGCAGCAGAGAAGGAGCTAGAGCACAGACACACACATGTCTGCTCTCCTTCGTGCACGAGACACCATATGCTGGAAAAGCTCTGCTTGGCTGCCGTTCACAAACTCAATTCACTCTGATTTGATTTAGCGGCTCTGATGCTTGTCTGACATCCGAGCTGACATCCACTCCATCTCAGTCCGCCTTTTAGAGACACATGAGCTGCTGTCATTAGGAAGTCAGTATTCAGGGTTGTATGGGGCAAGGGCTATTTTACAAATTCATAACGATGTCTTCCTTTTGTAAGATTGTCTGCATGTATGGTGCCTCTTGATAAAATAAAGCAAGGCAGAGAGAAAAGCATGTGAAAAGTGAAGAATGCCTGCAGTTAAGAGAGAGCGGGAGACCTTCAGATTGACTGACAGTGTGGAGGAGGAAGGCCACCGTAGAGAAATCCGTCACAAAGCAGCCTCCAGTTCTTGCGTCAAACCTTTGGAAAATCTCATCTCCTCCAGCCTGACCTCTCTCCATCAAATGAGACCAGCTGTTCAGAGCCGCTGAGCCTTCTTATCCCCCTCCACGCCCACACGCACTTTGCTGTTTGGTGCCTCTTCCTTTTCTTTTCACACGGCTCATCTTCTCAGACATGAGCAAAAGATCCAACTGCTAATATCAAGCTCAGGAACAACCTTAAATGAAGAATAGCCATCTTGGTTGAGGAATGATGAATAAGTGTGAAGCTGATAGGAAAAGATGAACGGTTCAGGATCTCTTGAAGATCCTGGGTTGTTATTTTGTGCAAATTTTACATTGCAGATGTGACATCCTCTTGTGTTTTTCCATCTCGGTTGTTTTATATTCATCAGTCTGCTCTCCTCATATTCTCACTGAACTGGGATTGACAAAAAGGAGCAGATCTGTTGTGCTTGCCCACTATATTTGATTCTCGATTACATTAATGAACATAAATGTTAGCATCTTGTCTTGTCATGAACCTTGTTTCCCTTCCCTCCGTGCCAGTGGGGTCAATAGTCTTTGCAGATGAGATCAATGGCCTTGGAGCAATCAGCTGCTCCCCAGTGAAGGACGACGACATGTCCTTGCAGTACTGGGAGTAAATTAAGGAGATAATGTGCTAAAATTAAGTCGGTTTTGAAGTGAAGCAAAATCTTGGCTCGATATAAGAGCTCAAAACGTTCCTACTGGATTCGGGGTTTTGGTGTAAGCTGATCCTGCACAGTCTCAGCAGTTACAGGAAGAACTCAATAAAAATAAAAATGAATTTGTGTGCGTGTTTGTGTGTGTGCAGACGTACTTGTAAAAGGCCTGGTTCTCCACCCCGCACTTCCATAAGTGCTTACACGCTGCAGGGGTCGAGGTGTGAAATGTCAACACCAGCTTCTTCTACACAGAAAAGGACAAAGACAGAAAGAGTGACAGTGAGGATGAGAAATGAGCTTACTGGAAAAGAAAAAACTGTGAATAAGGACAAGAAAAGAGCTGAACGTAATGTGAGGGAGCTGTGCAAAATGCTGACCCACAGACCCTAAGCTGTAAGCTTGGCAAGATAAAGTCATTCGGTCACAGTGCTCAGCATTAAAAGGCAGAACATGGGTTTTTATGGACTAAGAGGAGAGATTTATTCCCGGAAACATCTAGTCTCTGGCTCTGCAAGTCTGGGAACGTGGGACGCCAGATCAATACTGTTCAGCAAAGAGGATAGAGGCAGAGACGAAGCAATGAAATCAATAACATGAGAATGAGATACTGTAACAGAATATGATATTATACCGCTATAAGTGTCTGTTAAAATAAAAAACACTTCACTGTTAAGTTGACAGCAGTGAAAGGGTCCAGTCTGTGCCCACTTCATCAGCTATATTGCGCAGCCCCCAAACTGTCACATATCAGTTATATTAGGTATGCAGGTGTGATTTACACACATGTGCTTCAGTTGCCATGTGTGTGTTCACAGGTGTGTGAAGGCGCCAGGACTGCGTGTTAATCTGCCTTTGGTCCCACTTTGGCTGACGTGCAAAAGCGTTGACTTGGATTTTTTTTGGGGAAAAAAAAGAGTTAATTGAAAAAAATCATCCACTGAGGGGAAGAGACCGAAATTGTACATTCTAAAACGTAAAAATCAACTCAGATGTCAGAAATGTATTTAACTACAATAAAGATGATGCTATTTACTCTGTGTGCCTACAGTAAAGGACCAATTAGGTTTATTAAAAGATCACAATCGTGGTTCAAATACAGCCTTTTACAGCTGCAACCACTTCTCTGCAACATGCTTTTCAGACATGCATGAACGCACAGCAGGGCGGCGTCCTACATCAGCAGAACCTATGCGGTCGTTGCTGTGCGTTCACCGGTGCGTTGTGACACCTGATCGAGTGGCAGATGGGTTGTTCAAAAACACGCTTGTTTGGGGAAAAAAGGTTTTTCTAGAACTGCTCATCCAAACAAATTGAATCAAATGGGATTTGATGTACAGTAGTTGAGCTAACCTTGAAAACTGAAGTAAGTCTTTTTTGTTCTTTACATATCACAGCTGATTATGAAACTGAGGTCCATGCACAGGGTAAGCCATGCTTGTGTGTTAGGAGTTAACTGTTGAGTCAGCCAAAAAGAAGCTGACCAAGAATTTGTGACTTTGATCTCATAAAAGTGTTTCATCTATATAACCTGCAATCAGCTCAAAGTGGGACAGGTAGGTTTGGGTAATCAGAGGAGAGGGAAGAGTGAGGAGTGACCTGCCACATGGTGGAAAATTCAGGAAACAAGCATCAACACACAAATCCTCACATAAATAAAGTACACACACACCCACACAATCAAAAGGATGAAACGGTTATGAAAAAATTGAATGAGATGAATGAGGCATGGATAGAGTTATAGATTAAGCAGCGAAACATTGCATGTTAATCTATAGTTCACTGGAAGTCAGAGGGTGAATTTGATTACATGGTGAACAAGACGGGGACGGAAGCCACAGAAGAACTGCGATCATATGAAATGAGAGCAGAGAGAACTTTTATATAACACACCAGACAAACAACACTTAATGACAATATCATGAAAAAAGAAATAAAACATGGATAAAAGGTTCCTCCAATCATAAAGTGAGGCGAGGGCAGGGCTGCGGGTAAAGGTGTCAAATTGAGGACTTAAATACAACAACGATTTGCGCTACTGTTTTTAAGATAAGATAAGATAAGATTGTTTTTACTTGTATTTACTCACCAGAGATGACTATGTTTACACACACAGAGAGAAGAGACAGAAACACAGAGATAATAGTGCATCTTCAGCCTTTCACGAGGAGCCGAACAGACAGACAAGGCAGACAGACTGACAAGTTAAGCAGCGATGAAAGAGCGGAACTGAGCTTCTGTAATGAAGACAACAGCTTTGACACTCATCGATTGGCTGATTGGTAGATTTAAGAGCAAAATGGCTTTAGCTGCAAGGATTTGCAGGTGTTTTTGAGCTGCTTCAGGCAGACTGAAGGTAAAGAGCACATCGGTTGTAAATCCTGAAAAAATAAAGTATGCAGATAGACGAGGCACTGAAACTGCTGCTCAGAATCTACCACAGCTCTGTTGGTTGATAAACATCAAGCAACCAGATGAAGCATGTGTCCCAAATGCAAGACATCCACTGTTTGAAAGTTAGTACTTGCTTTCTGTTTCAGTTTGGAGACACCATGTCATACAGTGGGGCAAAAAAGTATTTAGTCAGCCACCGATTGTGCAAGTTCCCCCACTTAAAATGATGACAGAGGTCAGTAATTTGCACCAGAGGTACACTTCAACTGTGAGAGACAGAATGTGAAAAAAAAAAATCCATGAATCCACATGGTAGGATTTGTAAAGAATTTATTCGTAAATCAGGGTGGAAAATAAGTATTTGGTCAATAACAAAAATACAACTCAATACTTTGTAACATAACCTTTGTTGGCAATAACAGAGGTCAAACGTTTACTATAGGTCTTTACCAGGTTTGCACACACAGTAGCTGGTATTTTGGCCCATTCCTCCATGCAGATCTTCTCGAGAGCAGTGATGTTTTGGGGCTGTCGCCGAGCAACACGGACTTTCAACTCCCGCCACAGATTTTCTATGGGGTTGAGGTCTGGAGACTGGCTAGGCCACTCCAGGACTTTCAAATGCTTCTTACGGAGCCACTCCTTTGTTGCCCGGGCGGTGTGTTTTGGATCATTGTCATGTTGGAAGACCCAGCCTCGTTTCATCTTCAAAGTTCTCACTGATGGAAGGAGGTTTTGGCTCAAAATCTCACGATACATGGCCCCATTCATTCTGTCCTTAACACGGATCAGTCGTCCTGTCCCCTTGGCAGAAAAACAGCCCCATAGCATGATGTTTCCACCCCCATGCTTCACAGTAGGTATGGTGTTCTTGGGATGCAACTCAGTATTCTTCTTCCTCCAAACACGACGAGTTGAGTTTATACCAAAAAGTTCTACTTTGGTTTCATCTGACCACATGACATTCTCCCAATCCTCTGCTGTATCATCCATGTGCTCTCTGGCAAACTTCAGACGGGCCTGGACATGCACTGGCTTCAGCAGCGGAACACGTCTGGCACTGCGGGATTTGATTCCCTGCCGTTGTAGTGTGTTACTGATGGTGACCTTTGTTACTTTGGTCCCAGCTCTCTGGAGGTCATTCACCAGGTCCCCCCGTGTGGTTCTGGGATCTTTGCTCACCGTTCTCATGATCATTTTGACCCCACGGGATGAGATCTTGCGTGGAGCCCCAGATCGTGGGAGATTATCAGCGGTCTTGTATGTCTTCCATTTTCTGATGATTGCTCCCACAGTTGATTTTTTCACACCAAGCTGCTTGCCTATTGTAGATTCACTCTTCCCAGTCTGGTTCAGGTCTACAATACTTTTCCTGGTGTCCTTTGAAAGCTCTTTGGTCTTGGCCATGGCGGAGTTTGGAGTCTGACTGTTTGAGGCTGTGGACAGGTGTCTTTTATACAGATGATGAGTTCAAACAGGTGCCATTCATACAGGTAACGAGTGGGGGACAGAAAAGCTTCTTACAGAAGACGTTACAGGTCTGTGAGAGCCAGAGATTTTCCTTGTTTGAGGTGACCAAATACTTATTTTCCACCCTGATTTACGAATAAATTCTTTACAAATCCTACCATGTGGATTCATGGATTTTTTTTTCACATTCTGTCTCTCACAGTTGAAGTGTACCTCTGGTGCAAATTACTGACCTCTGTCATCATTTTAAGTGGGGGAACTTGCACAATCGGTGGCTGACTAAATACTTTTTTGCTCCACTGTATATTGTAGTTTATCTTTGTTAGGGATGCGGTGCAGTGAAGGAGTCTAATATTTGGGCCACAGTCAGCACATAATGTGAATTAGGAGGTTGTAACACACCCACCATCCTGTTACAGTGAATCCTG
Organism: Aulonocara sp. 'chitande type north' Nkhata Bay; assembly: GCF_057382095.1. NCBI lineage: Eukaryota > Metazoa > Chordata > Actinopteri > Cichliformes > Cichlidae > Aulonocara > Aulonocara sp. 'chitande type north' Nkhata Bay. The sequence continues at coordinate 24,507,361 of NC_141355.1, read as the reverse complement.
CCTGTTAAGGAGATCTGAAACAGCGACACACATATACAGTGTGTGTGATGGTGGACAGGATAACAAACAGTACAGTCACTTAGCACATTTATCTGACAAAACCATTACACAGATGAGGATAGGGGGAAAGGGGAGGGAGAAGGAGGAAAGAAGGAGGAAAGCGAATGAAGGACGTCCGTTTTGCTCAGGGTTGGCAAACAGTCACTAACACACAACTGATCTTAAATTCTGCAGTCTGACTGTGCAACATTTGCCTTTGTAATAAGTAATGAACACATGTTAGAAGTTTATATCTAACAAGTCAGCAGGATGTTGATTACTTTGGTGCAAAAATGCACAATTCATCACCAGGACATGGAGGAAACTGCACATCTCACTTGAGTCATCATTTTTAACCTTTTAGAGACACCTCGCTCACCTCTTTCTGAATGCCAATGACGTAAAAGGTTTTTCCTTCAAACTTCAGCTTGCTAACGTCAGCCCTGCAAACAAACACAGAGTTAAGACTTTGAAATATCTGCACATGAGAGTTAAATATAGGCTAAATGCTAAACTTAAAGCTTTAAGTACATTTAAAGTTCTGCTGTCATTGATTGTGTCATTGTAAAGATGTCTTCACAAGAAGCCACCCAAGCAACACAAGTTCCAGTTGCTGAAGTCATAGAGAAAAAATGCCAGTTAAAAGAAATATTGGGTTAAAAGAAACTTTGATTAAAGGAGCAAATGTATATTTGTACTATGGTTGGCCTATAACTGTTAACCAGGTACAAGTAGAGCAACTTAGAATAGTACCTTTAGGTAGGCAACCTCCTTAAGACCAACAAACAGCATCACAGTCTGAAGTGATTACACTCACTCTCAGAAAGTTTGGTAGGATTTGCAAATAACTGCAGCCGAACAGATTGGCAACACATTGCAATCAATCTGCGTAAGTCTGCACTGATGAGCAGAACTTGCTTACAACGCATCTCTTAGCAACAGAGGACTTGACTCAGCTGGTTGTCAGCTGGTTGTATTCTTTATATATTTCTATATAAAACTAAGGTTGCTAAGCGCCTACGTCATTTTGCCATTAAATCGCCATCTATCGCCATTTATCACAGTTATTCGCTGTAGTATCACAAACAGATTGCAGGTAATTGCCAACGTGATGCCATTCATTGGCAAAAGATAGCAGAGTTCCTATAAAGCTGCAACTATTTTAAACGCGATGACTTTGCAAATTAAAGTGCAAAGTTCATTGCACTGCCATTTGTTGGGCTGCGTTCATATTCTTTTTAAAAAATTTTTTACACACATAGCTCATTTCAAAAAATATTGTGTGTTTTTATCAGTTTAATTACCAATGGTGCATAGTTTAAAATAACACTATCAATTCTTATTACTTTTGATAGATAAACTACATTTTTCTCCTTATTCTTATGAACTTTTGTTTAAAACTATGAATATGGAGGTACTACAACTGCTGCTTAAGGAAAGCATGGCTATAGGAAAGTGTATTTTAACACTCTGTAGCAAGATAATCTTATAGATGTCATGTTTAAATAAACAAACGGTTCTGCCTGCAAGGAAAAGTTAGAGATGATTATTTTAATTTGCTTCTAATAAAAATTATAAGTTTAGCAATACTTCAGCGATAAAGCATAAATATAGAGTTTTCTGCAGTTAGCTTTGTTAGTGATTAGACATTTAATATTTATGTTTAATGATTGACAATTGTGGCTACACATTGTAGTGGTTTGCTTTTTTCCCAGCATACAAAAGACTCCCAGTTCGAGACTGGAGACGGTAATCCGTTAAATGCTGTGAAGGGAAGGGCGTCTGGTGTAAGAATCTAACAAATCAAATATGTGGAGCCTTCTGCTGTGCTGACAACCTGTGATTAAGGGAGCAGCCAAAGGAAGCTTTTTACAGGTTGATGTTTTTACCATTTGAGGAGGTGAATCCTCTTGTTTCCCTGGAAGACCACAAAACCTGTGGCTGTGAACCCAAGAAAGGCAGTAGAGCCTGTAAAGTCCTGAAAAAAACACATATCACAGCATGTAAGGCAAGTGGACTATCTATGACCTCATTGGTTGATGCACAAAATCCCATGTTTGTCATTAAACTTTTTAATTAATCAAGAACAAGGCAGTTAAAATACCGACTGATGGACTAAATCTGATGTAGTGAGGAAAAATCAAAATAATAACTTCCACATCATTAATCATCAGTAAATCTCTAAATTTGTATTCATCTTTATATATCTGTGTAAATCCCTCCCTTTCCCCTGTGTGCTTCCCACATCTTAGTGCTTACTTACTTTATCTCCATAGATCTGCATGTGCATGATAGTACAGTACTCACAGTAACAGCTATTTCCAGCAAACTAATTTAACCCTTTAAGACCTACCATAGAACCAAGTTCGCCAGAGCTTATATTATATTTTTACATGCTGTGGAGCCATTTTTGGGAGCATTTCAAGTTGCTATACATCAATACAACCATTATAGCCCAAACTTTAATAATATGTCTGCATTAGGTGCATAGTAATTACATAAATTGCAAAAAAGTGCAATAAACTACAAAAAAATTGAAACTCGTTTTTGTTTTTTTAACATATATTTCTAGTTAGAGAAATTTAAGAGGCTTATCCCTCAAAACTGTAAATACAAAAAAGTTACACAAACTAGTTTCCCACCACAGGAAATTTATTTTGAGTGTCTTCATAGTTTTATTTTTGAAATACACCAATTTTTATATACTGCAGGAAAAACGAAAATAAATATTATAGTGCAAATTTGCAAAATAACAGCATATGCATCAAAATAAACTATTTCCAGCAGTGCAATATGAGTCTTAAGCATCCCAGAAACGACACAGAAAGTCATAAAGTCAAACATAACTTTTTAAAACACATAACAAGTAAAACACAAGCTCATAAGGCCCCGATCGTAAAAAACTACATTTCCGCAAAATGACGTCACTTCCGGTTTCTGGCAGGTCATGCGGTCATGTGATAGTTCTCGCTGATGGACGTAGGAAGTGTTACAAACAGCTGATGGATCGGCGAAGCGTGTTTCTGGAATATCATGTTTTTGTTGCTGCAAGTGATTTTTATGCAGTTTTTGCAAAGCTATATGTGGAAGGAAACTGTGACCTAGGACAAGCTGATGGCATAAGATGTAAGTACAACTCCTCCAGTTTCATATGCAAAAAAAATTATTGCGCTAGCTTACTTGGTTGCAGAGCTACCGGGATTTAAAAATAGTTACGCAAAACAGAGCGTGCCCGCTCCGATCGGCTGTAAAGGGTTAAAAAAAGCCTGCCAGACAAGAGTGGAACAGATAAAGGGGATCCTTCCCACTAGACAGAATTTAAATATCTTGTTAATCTGCTTTGTATCCTTTGATTTGTCTGTTCACAAGAGGATGTCCCTATTTCACACTTCAGCTTGGCAGAAGATGAACAGAAAGGATGAGAGCGAGCCATGAGCAAGTTGTAAAATATTGTTTTTCTTTATCAGATGCAGTCTGTTCAATCTATTGGGATAGCACAAGAAACAAAGAAACAAGTAACAGGAGAATGAAGCAGAATAGCAAGTGTAACATATCTGATAGTACAGTTTAGTTTTAGCAATTTAAAGCTGAAAGACAAATCAATGGCACTGACTAACCATGGTGGTCTCTGATCAGTCAGTGAAGTCACTGTGTCCTCAGAACAGTGGCTTCTTTATGGACCTAGTTTATTTAGTTTTCAAGGAGGGAACATTAACTAGCTGGCTTGGATGTGATAGCGTAAATTGCACATAAGCTCTTGGCCTTAAATTATTTCCTAATCTGCTTGGAGCAAGTATGTGAGGCCAGGTAGACAGGTGCTATAATGCGACACGCCACTGGATGGAGCTGTTTCTTTTTTGAGCAATAGAGACGTTTACGGAATTGCTAGCTTGCGTTGGTGCAACACGTGTGTGCAACGGTGTTTTCGTGTAGTAGTAGTAGCAGTGGGTTACCAGTGTGGAGAGCTATTAATTGGTGACAGCTGTCGGCAAAATATTATTTTCTTGCAAAACCTCCATATTTTCATCTGGACACTTACTTAATCTGTGTCCTGGGCTGGTTAATTTTGCCAGCTGCACAGCTGGTGTGATTGTCCATAAAATACAGTATGTACCATCTGTCTATAAGGTCACAACAAATTGCACAGGCCCAACCATAGACTGTGTGCAAAAGAGATGAATGTAGCTTTTGCATCTGAAAAGTTCATCCAATGCATAATTGCCTTAAAACGTGCATAGTTTTTAATGGCCAGCAGGGGGCGCCTCATGTTGGTGCAAAAACACTTCTGGGTGTATACAAGTCTTTGGGAAAACAGCCCTTGGCTCTCTTGCTCTGTCAGCTCAGCAAACCCTTTTCTCGTGACTTTATGAGCTCAACCCTTAGTTTAAGCTTGTACTTAATAAAATATTACTTTCTTTTCTAAAAACTTATGGTCATTATTAAAATGGGAAAACTATACTCACTGGCTGTTGAGCTGTACATCTGAAATTATTAGTCAATGAATGTGTGGTTTCACAGCACTAGCTTTTTAGATGGCAAAAATACTCACCTCAAAGCTTTAGAACGGGAGCTCACTAATCAACATATGACACGGTGGCTACATCCATCTTTTATATACAGTCTATGGAACACGCAACACCCTATGATGACGAAATCACACGAACACAAGTGGATACGCACATGCTTGTGTGCATGGAAAGTATAACACCCACATGAAGCCATCTGTGTGGAAATCAGTGCGTAACCCATTATGTGTAAAGCTACTGTGTACTGTATATATTCTCCAGTTACGTTACCTTGCATGGGTGAGGGTCGACTCCATATGTTTCAAGACTGTGAGCCCTTTGGAGCATGTTCAGCTCTGCTAGTTCAGCACACTGGCCCCTGATAGAAAATAGAGGAAAGGAGAGACCCAACTTTATACACTGACAGACTGAAGAATATGTTATTAAGGTGTTCCTATGTTGGATTACTTTCAATTGGATTTCACTTAAATGTCGGATACAACCAGATAGAAAATCAATACATGCAATTATCTTATTAGAGTTTTGAGATTTAAAGGTCAATATCTAGGGAGTTTGGTTGTGAACAAATTTGCGTTGACTTTTTATTCTAAGGATTGCTATTTTTTCTCCAGAAAGAACAGCACTAACCCTCCACTGCTAGGCTAGTTTCTTTTACAAGGACAAGGTTGCTTGTCGTACTAAGTCTACAGTATTTAGACAATATCAGTTTAAATAAAAGTATTACAGAATTTTTAACCAATTAAAGTGAGTACACTTATCTCTTATTATTATAAAAGGAAACAGTCATAACAAACCAGGCAAAGGGGTTGTGGGGGGGGCGGGGCATTAATGCTTTACTTGCTCATTAGTCTAAGTGCTGAAAATTAGGAAAATGAGTGTGGTACACTGGTTCACTTCAAGACTCCAGACATATAAATCAACTTTAAAATTGCACACGCATATATTGGATCTGTCTGTGCAGATAAAGGAAAGCATAAAAACCATTACAGAATGCCTGTGGAAATGTAGCTTGCAGACAGAGTGCTTCCCATTCAAAAATCACCTGAAGTCTCTGTACAGCTCAGTACTGATCAACATGCTGTTAATCCTGTCAGTCGTACCCATCGGGCCAGACAGAGGGCACTTGGCATCATCTGCCTCTGTGCTGTGGGAAATGAAGGATTTGTCTTTGATGTTTTATAATCACTGTTAAGTGTGACGGTCACGACATTATTAATCGCTGCAGCAACACACAAACAACCCAGGAGAGGGGATTTATGTATACAGTACTGCATGTAATGTAGAAACTTATTCTGTACCTGTAGAGTACATAGTCAATCTACTGAGTACATGCTTTTTTAATGACTCTTTACTCAAACTATTCTTTATTGCAGAACCATTTTCCCTTCAGGAAAGGTAATCACATGGTTGAAAAGAGGCGAATAAGGGTTCAAAGATACAGTTGTGGTACCCAGAATGCCTAGCTTTTGTTCATATGCAAAAGAACACAAGACGATCAAATTTATCAGGGATGAGTGATTTTCATCAAAATTTAAATTCTGTAGTAGTAACAAGCAAGGTGTCTAAACGGAGCATGAAATAAATAATTCATGCTCATTCCTCTAAGCTAATGGATGTTTTTATTTACTTTCAAACAAATCTCGACTGAGAATACCTTCTCCAGTGCAATGAAGCTTAAATCTCTGGGTATCACACAATTCTGTGTCTAACCAGAAAGAAAGGCAGCATTTTATTGTCTGCTGTGTAGACAGTTGTCTCAGCAGCCTGTTTTAAAACACAGATCACAGGAGTGAGCATAGCACCTGCCACCAACATCAAACGGTACAACAATAAAAAAAGTACTGGCGGCCGCTAGTGCTATCCCTCAGCCTCCTAGTAGATGCACCTATGGTATAAATGTGCAACTCCTTCATCACCTTGTTATTGTGTTCTCAAGATCTTCAAAAAAGTAGCTGCGCCAAAGCTCAATTAATTCAAAAATCCTACATTGCCTTATCATCGAGTTATCACATTCACAAACTTGGCTGTACACACTGCCTGTCTGCCTGGCGAGGTGATAACAATACCCCCAAAAAGCCCACAATAGACCAAAAAAGCCTTCTCCAGACAAACAGCAAAACCACGAGACAAAAAATATATATATTAGTCTTTCACCTGAGCTCATTCTTGTGAATTTCCATTATCTTCCTCTCCAGTTTGAGGGATTGTTTAGGGAACAGCTTGAAGTCTCTGATGTAGTCTGATGGGTGCTCCTCTGGGTCATAGTCCCCAAGCTCAGCTATAAAGAGAAAGGGTGATTTCAGTAAAAATATTATCTGAAAATAGGTCAAATACATCAGGAAATGGGTATACATTGTTTGTTAACTTATTGAAAGAACTAATTTAACACACCTTGACTGCATATATAGTATGAAGCTACAATTAGTAGTCATGTTGCTCAGGTTAACATAAAAACTGCATTGTAAAGCAAAATTAAATAAAGAAAGATGTTTTATTTTGCAAATAAGCTTTACTCAACTTGAACGTTGCATATTAAGCAAGCTTATAATTTGTAACTTTAATTTTATAGTACTTATTCCATTTACATGCAACTGCTTCTATATTTATATTGTAGGATTGCAAATGGCTGGGTCAGAACAGTTATAGACTGCAAGCTATTATTAGGCATGGTCACATGCCTGTTTTGTATTTGTGTGTAAAGTGTTAGAATAGCTGTGACACCATGAGTGCAGCGGGTGGCTGGACTAACGGCTATGGTAAATGGCCTGTATTTGTATAGCGCTTTACTCAGTCCCTAAGGACCCCAAAGCGCTTTACACTACATTCAGTCATTCACCCATTCACACACTGGTGATGGCAAGCTACATTGTAGCCACAGCTGCCCTGGGGCGCACTGACAGAGGCGAGGCTGCAGGACACTGGCAGCACCGGGCCCTTTGACCACCAGTAGGCAACGGGTGAAGTGTCTTGCCCAAGAACACAATGACCGAGACTGTCCGAACCAGCAACCTTCCGATTACAAGACGAACTGCCAACTCTTGAGCCACGATTGCTCTAGCTACGACCATATTAACAGTTAGGGTTAAAAAACTTCCAGTTTTCCCCCACAGAAAAATAGAAAGCTCATATAGCACCAAGTACAAAATGCCCGCTGTAATATTAAACAGCTTTGTATCATCAGCAAATTTCCTGGTTGCTCAAATTAAGACAAAGGCCCAAAGACAGATCTTTCCCTTATTAATTTTTTTTATTTCCACAGAATAAGATACTTATGAGCAATTGACTCAAATAACAGATCATTGTTGTGCTCATTGAATCCACTAATTTATTTTTTTAATGATATCTTAATTAAGTATCTTTATAAAGGTTTAATCAAAAACTTGCCTGGAGTTTAATTAAACAATAATCCTCAAACTATTCCCCAGCTCTATAATCAACACCCTGACAAAGTAGGACAGAGACCTGTCGTAGTTAATCAGAGCAGCCAATGATACACTGCAGACATGCTCTGTTTTGAGATAAGTGAACCAGTCACACTCTCTTCTCTGGGGATATGAGCCAATCAGAGGGTGTTAGCACAGTTCAAGGATTTGTGTATGAGCCACAAGGGTTCATTTATATGATAAAGCCCAGCTAATTCTTTTCTTAATCCATATTAAAGCAAGTGGCTCTGCGCTGTGATTCAGCATTAAACGGTTACGTTTAATTGACTGTAGAAAAAAATCTCTTCTATTCCTTTTCCCAGTAGTCCACATACATCTACTTTTTAAAAAAAAAAGTAGGATAATGACAGTGTGATGCTGTGAAATGCAGCCGGTTAATGAGGACAAACTTAGTCAAACAGGGGTTAGACTGTGGTTACACAGAGGTTGGATGAAAGTTCAGTTACATTTGATATAATTAGGTAAGATCATTGTTTGGTTCAAATACACAGTTAAGCACATTAAATTAACTGAGTGTTGAATTTTACCCAACACAGTGCAAGAGGATGCTCAAATTTAAAACTATAATTCTGTAACGCTAGATTAACAGACTGCGTAACTATACATAGTAATGACAGTTAGCTGAACTTTTTAAATGCTTGAATAAGACAAGTATTTATAAATCAGCAAAATGTAAATAAAAAAAAAAGCACATGGGTATTTCAGAATAGAAATCTTGAATTAAACAAACTTAAAACATCACTTTGACTTATAAAGTTATTTCAGTAACCTAAAAGAGGTATTTTACTTTTAGTTGGCATCATTTTTAAATTTCCTAAACGTTTGTTCTTTGCAATGAGCTTGTTTATTCAAGCTTAATGAAGAAAATGATAAACCTGCAAACATGTGGACTACAGTTGATATATCTGATTTTACATGTTAAAATTGTGTTTGTCAGTGATTTTCTATAAATGACATTAAAAAGCACTGATGATAAAAACATCAGATAGACAAACTAGCATTAGATAGTGTGGTGTTGGTGGGTAGTTGGATATTTACAATCAATAAACAGTATCTCCTCCACCTCACCCCCACGGATAATGTCAGATGGCCTACTCTCACTGAGGTTTATTCCTGCTAAAAGGGAGTTTTTCCTTCCCACTGTTGCCAAAGCCCTTGCTTATATTGGGTCATATCATCGTTGAGGTTTTCTCTATTTTCTTGGTATTATCTTAGTGTTGTTGTGATTTGGGACTATATTCAAATTTTGATTTAATTTAATTTATTTAATATTTAAATAATATGGATTAAATAAGGAAATAAATGCATTTGCAGGCACAAACAGTGATTTGTTAGTAGTTATTTTACAGCTTGTGCTTTCGGACTTCAGCTGATTACTTTTGATTTGAGGCTACAGACTACAGATTTCATTGTCAAGAGTCAACAGCTCAGGCACCGTAACTCAAATTTGTAATTACAGTTTCTTAACTTAATTTGATGTGTTCATTCTATTCAAATTATGAAGCACTTTGCAAATGTGCATTCTGGAAAAGGCTAGAAAATATTATCCTTATTCTTATTCTTATTACAGCCACAACCCAAGCAGCTCAGTCATTTCAGTAATAGCAGCCCTTATAATTTACAAATTAAATTGTGTAAATGTATATGTGTGATTTTCATTTAAAACTCCAACATGTCACCAAGGATGTAATTGTGAAATATTGGCTACATCTCTAATACATCCACTATGAGTAAGTCCTCACCCTGTATGATGCAGGCTCCCAGATATGCAGCTTCAGCAAAAGGACACAGTAGACGACCATGATAGATGTCTCTCTTCAACTGAAGGTACAGGAGATACCTGGATGCACATGCATGCATAAAGTTACAGAAATAAATTCTTATAGCATAAATACACATTTTTATTTAAAATAAATCAAATAAATAAAAGACGTTTAATTACAATATACTATATAAAGCCACTGCTCACATTATGAAGGGGAACCAATACCCCGCTTTCACAATTTCTATTTCCAAATAGTTTGGATGAAAATTCACCACCCAATGAGAAAATAACAATCTGAAACTGTTGCCATGGTAGTTAAGGAAAGTATAACTATGGCAACATACATCTTCACCAGCAGAATGTGGTACTTTAGCTACTATGGAAACACCTTCAGTGCTACTGACATGCAGACTTGTCTCGTGTTAGCGTGAAGACAAAAAAAAAGTGGGGAACAGATGAGTTTCCAGTTGGGACGTCACCACTGAGTCAACTGACTCATCAAACTTGTTTTTCATTGAGGGAAAGACACAGGAGAGGCAAAGCATAAAAGATTGAATGGAGCGAAAACCCTGCTGCTGTAGCTAAATAGTTTTATTTATAGAGTCAGAGTGCTGCTGACCCTATAAATAAACACCATGATCTACATTTAGATAATTTTTCTTTCTTTGTGCTTCCTCTTATTTTAGGACATTGAGTCAGAATGTCTGCGTACACAGATTTGCTTTTCAGGTTTCTTAAATGACTTAAGCATAGAAAAATCCAGATTAAGATTTGGTGCACACTTAAACACAGAAATGATGTCGTTATTCTGCATGAAGATAAATGTCCGAGATCAATTTAAATTCTACAAAAAGAGCACCTTTATATACTTTAGTTTGCAAGTATGAATGAATAATGTCAATATAGTATAAATAATTGACAAAACATGTCAAACTTCTTCATGTGAGTGCATTCTTTTACACAAATAATGTTAAAATTACTCATGTGTGTTATATTGGCTAGATAAGTAATATAGTCAGCCTGACTCTGTAAAATCCTTAGATAACGAGTAAGTGCTGACTTTGCCCTTTAATTCCAGCACTGTGAAATATTTGTGTATGAAAATGAACAGAGACACACAGTCAGCATTTGGTGAACTCTGAACTGCATATTTAATTAAAAACAAAAAAAAGAAGTCCCTATGCACTTTTCTGCCGTGCTAAAAACTACACCTGTTAGCAATTAATATCTGTAATGTGAGGTACCAAACACCTAATACCATAATCAATAATTACAGATCTATAGAACAGTGGGTTAACTTTTTCATCTATCTTCAATAGTGCTTCATATACAAGAGTTAAAATTACATCTTGCAAACTGGAGCAGGCACATTTTACCATTAAAAGTTTGGGGATTTTGATGATGGGAAAAAAATTGCTCCCAGACATAACTCCATATTGAGAACTCGACAGGATTTTATTACTGACTGCATTTCCTTCTGAACTTTTCCGACTCATCTCAACTTCATCTTCCACTTCAAACTTATAAGTAGTGTGCCAGTGTGATGCTTTTCCTTAGGACTCTAAGAAGAGGTTGTTTGTTTCTTTAGGACACGTGAATGAACAGAAATGGACACGCAGCTCTTTCAGAGGGAGGAAGAGCTAATAAATAATACATCTGGAGAAAAACTGAAGCAGAATTCAGCTAAGTTGAAATTAGGCAAGAAAAGAGGGATAGGTTCCAGAAATATCTCAAGACAAAAATATAGGACAGAAAGACGCGGAAACGTGACTTGAAAGGTGTGAAGAGACACCTGAGGGTGGAGGGGGAGATGACAGTGAGGAAGAAGAACGATCGACAGCAGGAAGGGAGGAGACACTGGGGCGGAAAGACAAAAAAAAACAAGCGAAGGCAGAGAGGAAAAAGGATGGAAGTGAATGGATGGAGGAATTGAAGAGAAAATTAGGACTGATAAAGAGAAGCAGAGTTGGTAAGACGTAGGGCAGAGAACACAAGTCCCTGCTGGGTGAGTGTCTCTAATTATCACCGCGCCTGAGAGAAGCTTTGTGTGTTTGGCTCTGTTTTGGCAGAGGTGGCGCTGGTGGTGGAGCAGACTCTCTCCAAATCTTTTATTTAGTTTGTTTACTTATATAGTATCTTCATGGGCTCATCTACAGTTTTGAGAGCCTTCACTGTCACGGTCCCCGTGTCTCTCTGGTTGGCCCACGCTGGCTACAGGTTTTGTTGTTGTTAGTTTTAGTTTTTTGTCTCTCCTCCTCCTCTCTGCCTGGGTGGAGCTCATTACAGGCTCTCACTCTTGGCCCACGCACCCCTGTGGATGGTGTCCACCTGCGGCTGATCTGGCTGATTTCCCCAGCTGCTATTTAAGGCAGTGGCACAGAGCAGCTCACCGCTGGGACGTCGAACCACCTGAGTTCGTGCTCGCGGCATATTCAAAGAAGAATCGCTTACACGTGTTTTATGTTGTGGAACTAACCTTTGACCTTCTGTCTGTAGATTCTGGACCGAATCACCGGACCTGTCCAAGTGGGGCAGTGTGTGGAGTGTTGGAGCGAGTGCGGCTGAAGAGGAGTGCGTGTGTGCGGAGGAGCGGTGGCGGTGACTGAGTGGAAGAGGAAGCGTGTGTGTGGATTCCCCCCCCCCCTTCTCTCCCTGGAGCCCTGGACCCCCTCCCAACTCACTGTACATATATTTTGCACTAAGGTGATCCCTATTGTAAATAAATCCCCTTTTGTTTCCTTGAAAGAACTGTCTGCGCGTGGGTCCGTTCAGTAGCCATGACATTCACGTCTGGCTCAGTGTATAACACTGGTGTGTTTGCACTGTGTTCAGTCAATGCCCAACTTTAAGTAATCAATCACTTGAGAACATTTAATAACGCATACTGAAATAGTTTTATAAGTCATATAATAGTCTGTTTTTAGACAAATCAGTCAGACAAAATTAGCCAAATGTCTTCATCTGTCACTAACATATTTTTATTAGGTATAGCTTGCTAGTACCAAGTTGGACTTTCCTTAATTCTGCATGGCAAATACATTTTTCAGAGGCTTTGTTTCATATTGACTTCAACTCACTGGATATTTTCAATTCTTTCAATTCCTCTCTCTAGAGATATTTGTCCATGAAAATCCTCTGAAATACTTTACATTTTCTCTCAGCCTGCCTTCTTTCTCTGTCACTCATACGCCATTGCCAGTGCTTGTTTACCTGGTGAGTTCTTCCTTGATTTTCATTGGCTCATGCGGGTAAAACTTGACCCGGAAGCACATCGTGTACGGCTGCTGAGCTGCTGGAGACAAGAAAGACACGATGTTGAGATGGAAAAACTAAGAGAGACCAGAAACTGTAAGGAAAGTTAAAAGGCTGTTAGAACGTGGAGGAAAAAAGAGGAGATAAGCTTGACAGATATGATAAAGGGAATCAGAAGGAAAGTAGAAGATTTTAAGAAACAGATAAGAAGAGGAAAGAAGAGGAAAGATAAATGAGGGGAAGAGAGGACAGAGGAGCCATGAAGATTATGTAGAAGAAGAAGCTGGGGACAAAAACAGAAACCACAGCATGTCTCCAATACTGATTAGTCACCTCATAATTACAGTAATTACTCTCACACACACACACACACATGGGCATGTGCTTCACTTGAACTGGGGTCTGTTTCTTCTCCTTTGATCTGAGTCCTAAAGCATTTCATATCTCTAGGAGAGGATTTGTGCTTTGAATAGTATTTAAATATGCACCGTAACATACATACACAAGGTTACATAAGCGGTCACAGACACACACACATATACTCAATAACAGGCTGAAGGGTTTGGATCAAATGACAGCGATAGCTTCAACTCCCTTCTGAAGTCTCACACAGCTCATCTGCTTATAAACATATTCAATGTTTACCCTGTGAAGTTAGAACATTTACAAGATATACAAACACCAAAACACCGAAACACTGAGAGGAAACCATCATACACAGCAACAGATTTAATTATATACAGTAATTGTATATAATGCATTATAAATAATTTACACTTCCTGAAGTGAAAATAGCACAGATAAGATTTTTTTTGAAGTCTGAATTTATTTTATTTTGGTTATTAAAGAAATAAAACATCTTAAAGGACCCTTTACCCAACTCAACTCCCATTTGGTGTCTTTGGCGCTTACTTACAGTTAAACAGTTAACTGATAGCTTTGGTCTGAGGATCTAGTGATCAAATGCCAGAATTTTGTTTGCTCGATATAAAATTTTCACTCCATGTTTGGTTCAAAGCGTAGATCAAAGCATTGCGGAGATTTGATGTCACTTCCTGTGTGGCAGCTTTGCAATTTGAATTTTCTGATGGACACAATCAATCCAATTTTGTGGTTTTCTACATTTGCTTGCTTTGAGGGTACTCTTTGCCAATTTTGAGAGTGGAAAAAATTGTAGCCTGTGAACTATGTCAGAAAATCTAATATTATGGTTACAGACGCCACGGGGTCCATATCCATTATAGAGGGTCTGTAGCCTCGAATTTGCCTTCTCTGACACATGAATGTTGAAAGCTAATATTTGAAAGTTTGGGGTTTTTTAAGTTCATATCCATAAATGTGCCTCCGGGTTCAGGCCTTTGCTAGTGACAAAGTGTTGAAGGCTATTAATGAAACTTGGGAAAAGGGAATGAAAAAAAAGAAATGGAAACTTTGACCTTCTTTGGGTGATTATAGACTAAAAAGTCAGCAGATGAAAAAAAAATATATATGTTATTATATAATTAACAGCTACAAAACAGCAGGGATGGTTTACAGAAAGACATTTAAACTAGAGAAATAAATCCAACATAACAGCTGAATCACCTGTGCTTCATACGCTACAAATCTTAGAAAAATGAAGGAGTTGTTTTGTCTTTGCTGTTCTCACAGGCGAAGTTTACACACGTGCACATGTGAGTTATTTTGAGTGCACATGGAGAGATTTCAAAGAGGATGAGGCAAAGAGACGCTTAAAACAAAGATGCAAAAGTATCTGATAGGCATTCTGAAGTCAACATCAAGGAGGAAGAAAGTATCATTTCACATGGGATAGAAATCATCCAGAGTGCCCTCACCACTCTCCCTTTAATGGCAGGATCCTCTGCGGTATTATCCGGCTATGAAAAACAGCACACATCTACATAATACATGCTGAGCAATTTGAAAGAGCCAATCCTCCCACCCGCTCCCAAAGAACTTGAGCTGCTTATAATTATTTCTCAAGCTTAAGGGACGAAGAGGTTTTTTTGGAAAACATTGTAGAGAAAGTGAATTGTGCGCGAAAGACATGGCCGTGCAAATGTGATGTTTGCCAACGTACGTAAGCTGGGATGCACAAAGACGAAATAAAACACAAGTGCACGCACACATTGAAACCTAATTTGGGAGTAAATCCTGCCACAGGGAACTGATGTGTCAGTGCAACTCAGATCTATTCAACAACTCCCCTCTAATCTCGTTTTCTTTCTTTCACTCTGTCAGCTTCTCTCATCTCAAACCGTCTCTCCAATCTCCTCTTTTCGCTCTATTTTTCTTCTTTCTTTAGTTACGTTATCTATCACTGTCTCTTTTTAGTACTTTCCCCCCCTTGTTCCCTCTCTCTCCCTTCCAGTTTTCACTGATATCCTCAGCCTCCCCCTTCTGTCATCTCACACATGTTCCGATGGAGCAGAATACTTCGCTAATAGCTCTTTTATTAATTTATAACAGGACAGAAAGAACAGGACAGTCATTAAAAGGGTTAGTGAACTTCAGACTGAGACACAGAAAGAAAAGGAGGGTCGGAGGAAAGCCGCTGCAATCTTTCAACACAAGATAGAAATGTAAAGATGTGAAAGAGTAAGTGGAAACGAAGGAAAACAAAGGTGAAAACAAGTACCACTCTCTTATTCACCTTTGTATTGTGTCCTCTTTTAGGGTACTTAGATTGTATGATTATATGTGTCACATTCTCAAGGTTATTATAGTTATACTGAAAAAACATTGGCCAAATCTATCAGAGGCAAACATCAAGAGGGGAAAGGAGGCTGTGCTCAGCTTGAAAACAACCCCTCGGGCTGTTTGTGTAACTCTTATTACAACGTAAAAGTGGCCTCCAGGGACACATTAAATGCCACTCTGGTGACCTTGAAAATGTGAAAACTTGACCTTTCCCTAAAGCCAAATAGAAAGGTTAGCCATGAAACCTAATCAAATGGAACAAACATTGAGCTAAACTGAAGCCCAGACACAACTAGAGCTGCAGTTTCCTGGTAAAAATAAATAAATAAAAAAAATCTGGTGTGTTTGTGTCTCCATCGCTTCTCGTTTCCTTAAGTGAATCTGTTTTCTCTTTGAGGGTGATGGACCCTTCTGTTTTCAAAACATGCTTAATTTTTCATGCAATTTTATTAACTTTCATCCATATTGCACTACTGGATTTAAAACTCACAATGATGAAAGATATTATTATTCCAGATTCTACCCTACCATGTCAGTGTTGTTGCAGCAGAAATTAAAACCCTTCAGATCAGGCAACATTTTTTCAATCTTCTACTGCCCAATTTTGGTGAGCTCGTTCAAATTGTAGCCCCAGTTTCCTAATCTTAGCTGACAGAAGTAGTATTCAGTGCTAGAGCAGCAGCAGACCACACCAGGTACAACCCCAGTTCTCTTTGAGTTTGTCGTTTTAGTTTAGTTTAGCTTCAGTGTCCTGTTTCCAGAAGATAGGAAGGGTCAAGGAAAGGCATCTTCTGCTGCTGTAGCCCATGTGCTTCTAAGATAAACATGTTGTGTGCTCAGAGATGCTCTTCTGCTTAGATTGTTTCACTAGCGGTTATTTGAGTTCCCTTCCTATCACCTCAAATTAGTCGCATCTGACATTAACAAAGAATTTTTGCCCGGAGAACTGCTGCTAGTGGGGTTTGGTTAATTGGTGATTCTAAATTGCCCATCGGTGTGAATGTGAGTGTTGATGGTTCAGTGTCTCTATGTGTAATAGGCTAGAGCTCGATTTTAACTTCAGCAACTTGTCTTGAGCATGCCTACATGCCTAAATGCTGCTATGTGATTGGTTCATTAGATATTTGTATTAATGAGGTGTTGTATACGTGTACCTATGTCACTGCATATTTCATTTCGGTAAACCTTACATGGATACATCCAGAAAATGAATTTTGTCTTACATCGCATTATCCTAAGGACTTGTTAAACAAACAGAATAGTCAAAAATGGGACAACAAAACAGACAAATAAAGTAATCAGATAAAATCTGCATCCTTTTCTGGAGATGGAAAGTAAAAATATCTTTCCGGTTTGTGGTGATTGTTATGAAGCTTTGAATGAGGCCTGCACATAAGGCAGGCAGGCTGTTTACTTGTTTTTGTACTCTCATAAGCTTGTCTTCCACTGCAACGTCTTTGCAACGTGTGACTTTTTTCCTTTTTAGGCCACTTGTCCCTCTGGCAGTTTTTTGTGTTTCTGAGAAACAGTTCTCTTGTCACTTTGTCTGTCTTCATTGTGTCTCCATTGGTCTCCCTGCGGGACTTCAGAGGAAAAACTCATGTCCAACATTGCCTGACTCTGTCACAGGTGGGTGGGTGATAAAACTCTTAAACCTAGATGATCTAAATGTTTTTTTTTTAATTATTATTACATAAACAAATAAAATGTATCTGTTTTTAATTAATAACAAACTGATTTTTTTGTACTCCTATCCCGTCACTTTAACAATGTTGCGCGTACGATGTTATGGCCTTGTTAGAGTCCCTGTGGTGGTGTCGGCTTGTTTGCCATGCTTGACCCCTCACACCAGAGTGACCCTCAGAGACAAATGCACGGCATAAGAAAACACACTCACACTCGCAAATACACAGACACATGCATGATGCTTTGCATCTGTATACACACATGCTGACACAGAAATGGAAACAGAAAGGGCACTCACACTTCATCTGCCTCACTACGGGTTTATTGGGCTCCAGCCAGTGCTGAAAAAGAGAGAAAGACCAAAAATGTTACCCTAAAATAATCAAATTTATACTAAAGAAACTACAGGACTGGATTGAGAGCTAATTCAAAAATTATCTTAGAAAATCTCATTTGTATCATTGGTAGATCTCTGGTATTTTAAACTGTCATAAAAAAGATTATTACTACATTATTACTTTAAGAGACTGATTTAGAGATTTAGGGAGACATGATGATCTTATATTCCTGAATAGAACCAAATTTGACCTTTTTGATCCATCTTACTGTCAAAAGCATACAATTCAAAGTATTATGTTACAGTTTCTGGACTGCATGACACTGCATGTTCAGTTTGTCTTAAAACACATTTTCCCTTATTTTTCCTTCCTTGCTTTGCATTAAGAAAAAAAAACAGTCTAGCTGAGCTTCTGCTACGATCAAGCGTCTGGTCTGTTCTTTGTGTGGGCTGTTTGAAATATGGAGACTGATCTTGTTATTATTTGGCACTTGAACTTGTAATGTAATGTATCAGCTGCTTCCAGACTGATATTCAACATTCATACTTTGCCTGTGCTGACTCACTGCCACTGTTTCCTGTTAGTAGGTGTGATTCTGCCGTAATGAGCTGAGTGCTGTGTATAAGTGGAATTTCTAAATTGAGGAGAAGAATTTGTTAGCCGGGGTAAAAGAGCAGCCAGATTTAGAGGAAGGAGACTCCTCAAAGATTACAGAGAAAAAGATGCTGCACCTTAGGCCTGATTTAGACTTCTGCTGGTATATTTTTAAACCTTACGACGTGGCAGACGTCGTTGCCGGCATTTATGCTTGTGCTTGTGCCCCCAGGGTCTGGTTTTTCCACTTCCTTTCACATTCTCCTACGTCAGTTACGATAGCACTCTCCGTCCAGGTATCTGCTGACATTTGTGAGTCGTTATATTGATATATATTGTTATCCTTAATACTGAGATGATAAATGTTATTCTCTCACTGATAGATTCAAAAACTATTACAAAAAAGTAGCCAGAAATGCACATGAGCAATCAGTGGTAATGAACAGTAGGGGTAGGGTAGGCATAGTGTTTCAGAGGGCTTTGTGGTTATGAAGCAGATTTTCAGCAGAATCATAAATCCCCACTTTACTAAGATGTGGCTGTTGGAAAACTAACCACATACTTATAGACTGAAGTCTTCAGTAAAAAGTGAAAAATGCGGTTTGAAAGCACTTTTCATAAACATACATTTCTCTAAATATAAGCGTTGCTCTGACCGGCTGTGTAGGTCCTGTGATCACTCCTCTGGTAAAGAAGAAAACTCTGGTAACACCTTTATGCTTTACCATTAGTGTTTCCAACTTTTATTTTAGGTTTTACAAGGAAAATGCATGTTTGGTTTGATAAATCCACATCTAGTTAATGTCCCCACCTCAGTTTGGCTTCACTTGGACAAACAAAAGATCTGGGCTCTGGGAATAAATGACAGGCTTTTCCTGATCCTTTGTACAAACTAGTCTCAATTGGTAATGAAAATGATAACAGATATCATGGTTATGGTGTGTGCAGTGTGCACGGACAGGTGTGTGTGTGTGTGTATCATAGTTACCCTTTGTTTCTCGGGATCTACATATCGAATACCAAAGTAGTCTTTCTCAAGCAGGTTGTAGTGATTGCACACATGGTCCAACAGGAACTGGCCTCTGGTGTCTCTCTGCAAAGAAATAAAGCGCATCGGTTTAGGACACGTGACCCGTCTTTTGAGTTATGCTGATAAAAACCATAAACCTCTGAGCTCAGTCTGATAGATGCTGCATGACTGCATTGTGCCCACAATGAACCCTCATGGGTAATACTCCTCTGATGCTCTCATAATTTCATCACGGTGAAACATGTTAATGGAAAGAAATATGTCAGCACCCTTTTGGTCCCTTGCTGCTGACATATCTGTTATGATGGTGTTCTGGACACGGCCTCCTAATGTGCCAATAAATACAGTCTATTTGCAGGACCTAACACTGTGTAATCAATAAGCACCCTGCATTTAATGCCAGCTGCTTAGTCAGTATCTACTCATTCAGATGCTCAGTATGATTTTCCTGCTGAGTGTACTGACCTGCCTACGTCTTAGCATTCTCTATAACTTTGGATATATCTAAAGTCTAAAGATTTGCTTTTTGTCTGCCTATTTTATAGACAGTGTTTTTGTTGTTATTATATTGTACTTGCCCAAACCGTCTAGATTACACCACACCTGACACCAAATGTCAGCTGGGACAGTTGGATGAGCAGTTTTAAAAAAAATTATGCTTTTTAGCTCATTTAAGGAAATACATATCAAAACAAGTACACATTTAATTTTTACCTTTAACCTCTTGACTAAAGCTAATATTATGTGCATCAAAGATCCCAGCTCTGAGTGTGTGTGTGTGTGTGTGTGTGTGTGTGTGTGTGTGTGTGTGTGTGTGTGTGTGTGTGTGTGTGTGTGTGTGTGTGTGTGTGTCCTATAACTGCTCTATAACCTGCTGAAGGAGGTGGATTCTGTGCTTGGTTTAGCAGAACTGATTGATTCACTCAGATATCATGTCTTTGCCCTTGAGACTGGAATTTACTCATCACCCGGGAAGCATCAGCGTCATCACATACAGTCAGACCCACAGCTGACCAAATCTCATCAATAAAACTGCCTGTCAGCACATCGCCTAATCAGGAAACTTTAGTTGGGAATTTGGATTTTTATAGCACTTCCTAATATAACTTTCAGTCTAATTTGTGTCTCACTTCCTTTAACATTCCTAGTTATGCACTACCTAGAATTATTTTTATTACCAGGTGAATTTAATTATGCTGGAATTTTAGGTGAAAAACGTTGAAATTCCATTTAATTCTAAATGAATTAGACTCTTAGTTAAGGGACATATTATACAGTCTTATTGAATATAGCAAAAAAATTGCACAAAAGCAAAAATGCATTAACATATTTCACGTGATTGCACAGATGGATGTGCTAAGGACGGCTACATTTTGTGCACTGAGTAAGCAGCACACTCACACGTTAAAAAGCACGACTGTGTGTCAGTTACTTCTAAAATTTATTCAGCTGCACTAACAAAGTCCCGCTCCCTCTGGCTTGACCAGGTCTCGCTTGAAAAATAGTTTTTAATCTCGATGAGGCTTTTATCTGGATAAATAAAGGATGATAAAAATAAAGTTCATCTGGATTGAGAATGATCTGTTTCAAAGGTTATAAGAGCATCCTATATCCTTATGGTGCTCTTTTCTGTCCAGTGGCTGCTTCATCAGCAGTGGTCAGTATGAACAGCACCTCATCAGCAGCCAAGGTAAGGTCGTTAGCTTTGCTCTTTATTTCTATTTTCAGAGATTTGCAAGTGAAATGCAGTGTAGTGGCTGACATCAGCTGACTTTGTTAAATGGCTTTAACAGAAGCACATTTTCAGCACATTTGCACGGCTGATTGTTTGTCAGACTAACGGCCCTGAGCCTCAGATGTCCCATATATTTGACCGGATTTTAATCTTTAAGAAAGCAGAGCTTTCTTTTTTTTGCACTATTTAGGAAATTTTTCCTGCTCTGATTTTCCTCATTATTCTTTTTCCCACATTGTTGGAGCTACAGTGCAAAGTCTGCAAAGAATAGTAGCATGGACCATTTTCCATCTGGTTGCTCCATCAGCTCTCAACTATTTCATCAGTTTCGGTGCAGTAATGTAGCTGCTTGGAGTTTCTAATTGCTTTGTGCACTAATGTTACAAATAAATATCTTTTCTTTTTTTTACTGAAATCTAAGGTTGTGCCTTTAATCTTCCTGATCTAATGTAAATCTTAAAGGCAATTGTGTGTCTTTTTTTTTTATATTATATGTGTTTTCTGCTTGTAGGTAGACAAAAAAAACCCAAAAAAACCCCAAAACCATTTCTCAATTAAAAATTAATTTCTTTCCAGGCACAAAGCCCATGCAAATATTTTGTACTAATACTATATGCCTAGAAGTTACACAGCATCTACAGCCTTTATTTTAAGTACATCAAAGCATCATTATCATCACTGCAGCATGCCACAAACTGTGAAATCAGTTCATTTGCTGGCGTTGCATTCACTTATCCTCAGTTTTACACAAATATTAATTCCTGTTCATATGTTGAATTCTGTAAATACTGTAATGTTTTTGCCAAGACAACCTTTTAAATACATTTCTTAGTGAGTCATGCTGCATGTCTCAGTAAACAACTCAGCAAACACACTGTTATATGTACCACTAGACTCAAGGTGTTGACAGAACAGCCTCTGAAAATAAGATGTTTGCTGTAAATGTCACAGCAGCCACTCAAAAACCAACAGTTATATGTGTCCAGGACACCGTGGCTGTATTTGTTACGCACCAAATAAAGCAAAGCAAACATTAAACACAGCCTTAGTCAATTCACAAAGATACACTGTTGTAACAGCCAGAATTTCCAGGTCAGTGCAACCAACAGTAAAGGAGAATCAGCTAGATTGTTTATCAGTGCTGGGAGTACCAAATTACTGCTATTTAAGAAAAAGAGGTTCAAAAATATAAATCGTCTGTGTCTTAACATTAAGACGACTGTGTTAATGTCTGATACCTGCACAGGTATCTGCAGGTGGTTTGAAACATGAGCTGCCTCTGAAGTAGCCTTATTTTGGTCAGTGTACTTTTGCATTAGCCAGAGAATACACGTAAAGATGAGCTCAACCTATTAATATTCAACCTGTTCAGTGGTCCTAAACAGCTTCAGGCAGAGGAGTTAACTGTTACCTCAATGGTAACAGTTAATGCATACATGATTAAAATACACAAATGACTCTAAAACCAGGTACACAACTACAAACATAATTATTAGCTAATGCTATGCCTAAAACAGTTTGCTAAAAGCACAGGATGTATTTTAACTTCTTAAAGTCCATGCTTCTTAGCTAATAGTGTTATTTATGAGTTGAAATTACAAACTAAATATAGTGGATAAACAGCTTTGTTACCTGAAATGATAAATAAAACCTTTAAATTATTTTACTAAACATGTGATTAGCAGAGAAACTGCTAATGAACCAGGCGAAATTGTAAAGTATGGTTAAACTGCTAAAGGTAAGATTAAAAAAGAAAGACTTAAACACAATAATGAATGAAGTAATTGCTATAGCTATTAGCTATAGCTGTAAAATGATCAGGGTTTTTGAATCCATCTGACAGGGCTGCGGTCATCACAGTCACATCACCACCTCTTAAGATTAAATTTTGATCAATCTGTGACACAACCAGCAAGGAAATTGGATTGTGGTTCTGGACATCTGACATCCTTTGAATAAATCCAGGTCCTGAGATACAAAATGCTCAAATTTGTTTGCCAGCTAGTTGCTAACTGTGTCTGATTCTAAGTGGATTAGTGCTGAGCATACAGCAGATTTTTGTTTTATAGATTTTTGAGTCAATAAAGAGGCCTGTTGCAAGCATGTAACAACACTACAACAGCACTCAGACAATAAAGTTGTGACAGTTCAATGATGAGCCGTAACTCACTGTAAATCCTCGTAAAGATAAGCGGAGCTGCTGACACCACTATGCAACTATTTTCACACCATCATTAAATATGTTCACCTTTTCCTTGGTGAAACCTGTCCAGTTTAATTAAACCATTTTTTATATAATATGTGACGTGGAGGATTTTGCTGGGGTGTTTGGTTGAATACAAGATGCCAAAACTGTATTAAAAATTTTCAACAGCAGTCTTAGGTGGATTTCCCCTGTGGCCTGTGTTATATCACCACAACATCAATTGGCTGTCAGTAATCCTGTTTGCTGCATGTCCCTACTGGCTGGTCCAGGTTTACCAGTATATCACCAGTAACATTAGTCAAATGTGTCCAAGCTGCGATTCTCAGTGTGTCCATGTTCACCTGTGGGTTGTATGTAAATAACCTAGAAAAAAATCACTCTCTGTCTCTTTAAGCTGCACTTCTCCATCAGCATCCATGCATTTTGATGTGTATCTGTCTACATCTCTTTAGGATTTTTTTGGCTGATCCCTGACAACAGTGTTACGAAGATGTTAAATCTGAAGAGAAAACAGAGAGAGATCCATGGAGGGAGGAGAAAAATAGACGAAACGGAATAAAAACAGCCACGCTGTGAGCTGATTCCAGCCAGATCATCAAACGACACCTTTTCTCCGTCTAGTTCTCGGGCAGACGCTCGTGGAGCAAAGAGTGTTGGACTGACGCCAAGCGAGAATAAAGAGAAACAAACCAGACAGAGTGAAACAGGGCCAAACATACTGAGAGGCTGAGAGCAGCTAACATAGAGCTAAAAGAACGAGTGAATAAAAAAGAGAGACTGACTGGTGAAGCAGAGAGGAAGAGAGATGTAAAGAGTCTATGTCATGTCCAACAAGGCCTGAATACATATTTTATATATCCAAAGGCTGGGCATTAAAGATTAACCCAGTCATCCTGTCTCTACATGATCTCACCTAATGATGGCAAAGTGCTCTTCTCTCAGCCCCGCTCAAAGACAGAGATGCATACACACTCTGCAAATAGAACCTCAGTGTGGAGCGAAGTCAGTTTAGCACAAGCAAAGTGCACGTTGACATGTGTGCTCGAGTGTGTGTGTCCATCCACTACCATGGTTAACCTCCTTACAGCCAGTCCAGTCCAAATTCTGGCCAAATAAACAAAACAAAACAAAAAAAACCATTAAGACACAGATGTTTTATTGTGTCTGTCTATTATTCATTTACAAAGCTAATTACATTTTGGGAAATGAACTTGGAACACATGGATTAATGCCCAATTGAAAAGTTGTGTGGAAACACGTAGTTTTCAGGGTTTTCCCCCAAATCTTCTATTTTAATTTGAGTATTTGAGTACTGTAGTTTTCGAATGTTTGAATGATTTTGCCTAGTCAGCATGAACATTTTTAAGTGTCTACACAAGGAACAAGTAGCAGCAATGTGGAGACCAACAACTAAAGAAAGTTAATGACACTCATCCATCCTCGCCTTTTTGTGACAAGAGGCGAAATAGGCAATGGCGGCATAAAATGCGTGGGTCCAGACTCAAACTTTACTCATCCTCAAAGTACTTGAAGAAACTACCAATGAGAGGGCAGGATGACAACCAGAGCCTGGAACGTCTGATCAGCCATCAGTGGCAAAGTGATGCAAATTTTCTAGGTAACCTTCTGATGTGTTTACCACCCTGTCATATCGCAATCATCTGCATTTTTATTGTCGTATATTAATTGTTGTCTCTGGCCATCACGTTGCTGATGTCATCACGCATCATTCTGCAATATTCCAGGTTCAGGTTGCCTAGGGAACCTTCTAATGTACCTGTCAACCTGTCATATGCCAATTAATGGCATCATTCACCTGCATTTCCTCACCTCAAAGTTGAGAAAATGTTAACTCAGGATCACCCACTTTGTGTTGCCAGCTGTCAGTTTGCCTGTCATCGATTGAACATCATTGACTATTACTGATGAGTTGCTTCCTGTTAGGACGTAACTCACCAACAGACCACATTATATGCAGTAAGTAACTGAATTATGTACATTAAGTGAATTAAAATAAAATAAACAATCGTGAAATTTTTAAACTGAAAATCTGAAAGTGTACATTGTGCGAGTGGGTGTTAAAGTGTCTGGTGCTGTAGTGAAGCCGAGAAGAATCAGGCTGGGATGTGTTAAGGGATGTGCTGATAGTTGCTTCCTGTGTAAACGCGACTCACCAACAGCCTTGGTGGACTCTGTCCTTGAGAAATCACCAGAAACAGTCATTGGTGGTCTTTCACTCCAGTAATTGTCTCACTTTTAAGCCTCTGTGTGGCCACAGCTGCAGCCTGACTTACACGTTTAGATTTTATCGCCATCTGTCCCTAAATTGTTAAAATTACTATGA
This sequence comes from Aulonocara sp. 'chitande type north' Nkhata Bay, assembly GCF_057382095.1. Taxonomy (NCBI): domain Eukaryota; kingdom Metazoa; phylum Chordata; class Actinopteri; order Cichliformes; family Cichlidae; genus Aulonocara; species Aulonocara sp. 'chitande type north' Nkhata Bay. The sequence continues at coordinate 24,481,703 of NC_141355.1, read as the reverse complement.
AAGGTAAGGACGGGGAGATGCCATTTTCACAGATGCACAGAACAAATTGGATTTCAGACATGGGGGCGGACGAGATTCTGATTCTCCTCAGGAGAAATAGCCTGCTCTACCCCTTAATCAGGGCTTCAGTAATGCAAGTTTAGTCCAGCTTTTTATTGACTTGACTTTTAGAAGTCTATACCTCACTTCCTCTCTGTGTAATTACGCTGGATAAGGTTCTTTGCATTGTCATAGCAGCATGTGATGAGGATCTCTAGCAGTCCAGGGACTGACTCTTTAAGCAGCGTTTAAACAACTTTTTGAACATTTTGTGAACTTTGTGGGGGGTTTCAAGTACAACGTGCCAGAAAAAAAAACCTGAGACCAACTTCCTTTAAGGAGCGTCATCATGTCAGTTTTTGAGGTAAGCATGTGTGGCAAGTCACATTACCAGTATGTACTGACAATAGTGATTAAGGTACTCCCCCACCCCTGATGATACTCTGACTGTACAGTATGTAGTGTAGCTGAAGTTCATCACAGATATCTTATTTGTTCTGATCATGACTTTGTGACCACTACCAGTTCTGCACTAGGACCCTGGGTACATTGGCCTAGTTAAACAGCGCTTGTTGTTTAATTAACATGCATGCCAGCTCAATTATGACTCCTCCTTATCAACTGAGACGCAATTGCTTCATGACACGGCATACCTAATTGGCTGAGTTGAAACACTGTGTGAAGATCAGTGTTAAATTCCTGTGATGCCCCCGTGAAGAAATCTACTCTCACTCCTATCTGCATCCTCTGGGTGGGTGGTGGGGGATTGAAAAATAATGGTTTGCCCTCTTTACCTCCACGCCAACCAGTTTAAAAGCCAAGTAACTGCCATTCAAACAAATGATACATTAATTTGTGGCTTTTCTCTCTTTGTTGTCATTGCTGCTGCTCTTCAGGGAAATTGAAATTTAAGTCACAAGTGGACCAATTCCTCCTAATTTGCCAATTAGGATGTGTGCGAGTAGGCTTTTGTGCATGTGTCCTATTATTCACAGTGCCAATATTTCTAAAGCCAGTTTGTGTTTACCACCCAACGAATGGATCAATCCAGAGGCTTGATGAGGATACTGCAGAGACAAATCAATGTGTGGGACATGGGATGTGGGGAAAGGAACACACGCAGCTAGGAGATAAAAACAGAGTTTAAACTCTCCTCGTTATTTTGCAACACGACACTTTGCCTTTTTCGTCCCTTCCCCACTGTGTGACTGAACTGAATATATGGCATGTTCAGCATTGATTTATTGCTTTTTTTAATTGAATACACAATGTTAACACTCAAAGACTATCTCATGGTACTCCATACATCATTACCTTTCCACCAAATGACTAATTTGATTTGCAGAGATCTATTCAATTTTTTATTCTTCATGGCTACTTTGACCATTTTGATTGTAGACCGCCAGAAGATAGACGGAGATAGTCGGCAGAGTCTAAAACAGATTTTTGAAGTAAGCTCCATAGACAGCGTGAAAATGCATAAGTTATCCACTGGGGAAATGCAGTTTCTATAATTGGAAGAAAGCAGCAGAGGATCAAACACTTCCTGTCTGGAGCTGGGTTATGCAACATCCACTTTATAAGTAGAGAAATCTTTGGTCTGACCTCAGCATCATTATCTCTCTAGCCTCCTATCATCACACCATTTACCCATAAATCTCTGATTAGGAGACCTATGCTGTCTTTGTTTTGCTTTTTTTTACTGAAAGGCGGCACAGAAAGATGCAGTGTAAAGAGAAAAGGCAGCATGCCGTGTGTCAGAATGAAACTCACACAGCTTCAGTATTGATCTCAAACGCTGCATTAGAGAGGGTGCTGATTTCACCTCTTCAACCAGTGACCCACAACAGTGATGGACTCTTGCCTGGAGCTACAGACCAGCTTTTCTTTTAAGCTCATTGTGCACTCATAGTCAGACGTTTACAGATGCTCATCATGGATGTCACAGTAATTTTGGGCTCACAGGTTTTGATCTATTTTGGATTGTTTTTGTAATCCACACAGGGTCACAAGTATACATGGAAAACTAAAAAATGAGGGACTTGCAAAAATCTATATAGTTTTGATGTGATGATTACAATATTATGTTTTTCCCTGACTGCCAAACCTCTGTAGAACACTTTTCAAAGACACATGAGGAGCGCTTCCCCTGGTTCATGCTGGTTACTATGATTGCAAAAGAAGCATTAAACTACTGTGAACTAAATAATTAAACTGAGCTCACACTGCAGTGACAAGGGTGTTTAAGTTTTTCATTACAAAACTGCATGAATTAGCACATCTTGTAGACAAAGTGTATAAGCAGAATTCAGCTGAGGTGGTGCAGCGACGTTATTGGACGGGCCTGAACACAGATGCCGTTTTCCTGCGATATAATGTTAATGTGCCTCCTCTCAAAATCATTATTTTTAAATATATTTACACTTGTACAATTTGGAGCAGTGCTCATGATGACTGTGACCTTGCCTCAGTGTGACAGGAGGGAAACATAATTACCCTATGATCACCTACAGTGCCGTGCTCCAGAGATTCCCATGAACACATTGTACATGAGCTCAAAAGCATGCACAAATTACCCTACGTGATCTTAAACATGTTAGATGCACACCTCGAGCTCACGGCTGGGGGCGCGGTCTGTTACGCTTTGTGATAAGAATAAAAAAAAGATCACTATATGGAGCAAGAGCAGCTCCTTGTGTAATGGATTGTCATCAGATTGCGGGAGAAAAGAGGTGTGACGATAATGGCATGACTGGAGATGCAACACTGCTGGTATGAATACAAAGGAAGCACCGAAGCAGCTGTCTTATCTCTGCACCGCAGAATGTTTACATTTGTGCCAAACGATCGAGAAATCCACGAGAACAGAAAAGCGGAGCCGCGTGTGAAAACCTGTGAGTTATTGTAAACTGACTGTTTGCTCATTTGCATGTTTGAAGCACAAATTAGTCCATCATACGTATCCTCCTCTGTTTATGGTACAATACGTAAGGGTGTGCATTTCCTCCAGGGAAAAGAGCTGATACACCATGTTTGCACATTCACACGATGAGGCCATTGATGCCGTCACAAAAAACACACAGACTGTTTTGTTCTCTATGTCTCTGTTTTTCTTTTTTCTATTTATAGTCCTTTTCTAAATTCAGAAACAGTTGAAACGATGCTTTTTAAGATGTTTCGGAAATGCAGAAGTCTGTCGTCTGCTTCTGTCAGCCTTTGCATATTCAGAGAAATGTGGCAGAAAGCAAAGGGAAGTGCATCTGGGCTCATTCTGTTACCAACAAACCATGAAAACACAAGCACAAATGTCGGTTGTTGGGTTTATGTACACAGCCTCACTGAAAGAAGCATTAATAATAACATGATTATCTTCATGCAATCGAATAAATTGAATGTAGCTGCTTGAAAGTTCTTTCTGTGAACTTGCTTTAAAAGGACAATATTGACAACAGAAACGGAGACAGGAGCAACCATCAATCTAAATCCTAACTCTCAGTTTGAGAGTATGGTCAGCATCTTTAACCACATCTGCCAGATGTTTTTAAAAGTGAGGGGGGAATCTATTAAGACAGAGCTTCAATAAACCAGATGTGATTGCAGCAGAAGATAAGAACACTGTCCTTTTCCTTATGCATGCTTTTTGTATTGCATATCTCCTATACATAGATACGTTTTTAAAAAGATGAAGAAAAAGAAAGATAACTCTCTGTGTTACAAAGTAATTACTCCCTATCATTAAATCCCAAATTAACCGTGATTAATCAAATTTTTTGGAAACCGGAGCTCAATTTCATGAGCCACACCCAGGCCTGATGACTGAAATAAGAGTTACATGGACAGGTTATTATGTAGCATTTAGGGGTTGTTGTTTTTTTCTTTGCTCTACTGGAGCACTCAAAGTGCTTTAAACATCATGCTTCATTCACACATTCACACCAGCACTTTGTTTTCTACACCTAAGAGCTTTCTGTCTAACTTTAACACACATTCATACACCAACATATGCATCAGAGAACAACTTGGAATTCGGTATCTTGCCCAAGGATACTTAGGGATGCAGACTGGAGCAACCACTTCAAATTAGTGAATGACCTGCTCTGCCTGTTGAGCTACGGTCATCTATTAACTACAGCCAGTAGAAACCATCTTCAAAAGAGAAGTAGGCTAAAAGATCTCAAATAGCAACACATTATGCCACAATCTACTACTCAAAAACTCAAAACAGATGAGAAACAAAGTTATGCACATCTATCAGTCTGGAAACAGTTACACAGCCATTTAAAGGCTTTGGGACTGCAGAGCATCATCAAAACGGTCACAGCACTGTATCTTTTTCACACCACTATATAGGAAGAACCACAAAATGATGTCTCGGATTAGATATTGGAAATTTTGTCTCTGTGTCAAAATTCTAACTCCTCTACACATTCACCACTGGATCTGTATGTAGGAGTGCAAACGTCTGACCGTGAATGGTCATTAACCTGCTATCTCTTTTGCACAAACTCACGGGCGATTGAGCTCACGTGAGAGGAGTGCAAGTCATGTCATGTGTCTTGCCTCCAGCACACATTATTCATTAACCACCATTGAAACCACAGAATATTTCCAGTAGTGAGAGCACGTCTGAAGGGGACCATGTCCTGCTGTGAGAAAGTCTAAAGACCAATATTGTCTGGAGTTCATGTGTGGTAATAAAAACAACTGTTGCATTAAAATGTTTAAGTGTGTTTGCAGTGGTTTTCACTCCCAGTGTGGTGACAGCCAACGAGACCACGACACTGAACATCAGCCTGCTTTGTGTGACCTACTTTTTCCACTCCTACTTATTTTTTGTCTCTTTTTCCATTTTAAAATCCCAATTTTTCCACCTTTTGTGAATTCTTTTCTGTTTATATACCGCCGCGTGTTCCGGTTTACCCTTCGCTCTTTTCTCTGCCCCGTCTTCCTTTTCCAAAATCCGCTCGCTCTGCCAGTCTCATTTCAAGTCTGTTTCATGTTTTAATCTTCTTAATCTTTTTTTTTCCACAGCCACGCCACCTCATTTCCTTTCCCGTTCCTTCCAACACCCTGTTGATTTTTCGATGCCATTTTCACGGCTCGTGTTTCCACCCAACCATGTCATCCTATATTTTTTCTTGTTTATCATCTCATTTTTGTTTCCTATCCACCCCGTTCTTTTGATGTGTCCCTCCCTCTCTATCCCCTGCTGTCTCATCTCTTACTGCTGTCTTTCAGCTGCAAAAAGAAAAAAAAGATTATTTCTCTTCACTCATCTTCGGGAAAGCATCAAAGAGGCACCGGCAGGAAGGATAAGAATAGAAAACTGATGCTATTTATAAGCTTCTTCAAAGAATGCCTATTAGCCAAAACAAGAGCACTGCCTCAGCTTTATTTGAACACATACAGACAGATGTCTACAGACACCTCTCCTTGACCAGCTGGAATGGAAACACAGTGAAAAACAATGCCATAGCTGATATGCTCCTTTAAATAGACTGTGTTGGGGACGTATTGATGACCTATACTATAATAGAAACAACGCATTTATTACAAACTTCAAAAAGTTCCCTGTAATCATGCTTTTGCACTGCCATATCAGTCTTTCTCTTATCTGTAGCAAATTAATGTCCATAATTGCAGAACTTTGGCTCGGTGGCAACTATTAAATCTTTCATGGTCCCTCCAAATGCACACACACATCCACGTTTGCACACACCCGCATGGTGTAGCGCTGACAGCTGACTGATGTTGGCCTCATGAAGCACAGTGATCTCCCTTAATTATACATGATCTGTCACAGAGGAGAGGGACGGAGAGAAAGAAGAGAGTGGAGGAGATGGGGGGGGGGGCGAGGAGACAGAAAGAAGATATTGATGAGAGGCAGGCAAAAATAGAAAGTGAGAAAAGGTGGTCGGAGCGGTAAATGCGAAGCTGAAAATGGAGCAGAGGATAAGTGGGGTGAAAGAGGGAGCGGGAGTTGGAGGAGCGGAAAGTTAAGATGCCGGGGGAGATGATAGAGAGAAAGAGGAGAAGGACAGAAGAGAGGATGGGAGGAAAACGAGTGAAAGGAAATCAGAGGACGCCACCGTGTATTGATCTTGACGTCTCCCCTTCGGCTGGTTGGACTTAACATTGCCACTGAACATGAGAGCAGCAGGTTGGACTCATTCACCTCCAACCTCCAGGATGTAGGCTGCAGGCACATGCCACATATCCCCACTCGCTCTCTGCCTGCCTTATACACTGCTGTCAATATGTTCTCCTAAACATGATTACACTCTTCTGGAGGCTGTCACTGTCCTGTATGACAATATTTTCCCAGTCATAGACCATAGGCTAAGAGAGAGAAATCCAGTCGTTCTTCCTGATACACACACAACCGCATCCCAATCCATATTACTATAACTAGAACAGAAGTACTCGTCGTATATACCTCTCAATATTGCTGAGTCAGATTTATATGTATTATAAAAAGTCTTTCTCAGAAGCAAGTCTCCTCACTCAGCAGCAATCTTAAAATGTCTCCTAAATGGCCACTTATCTGGGAACTTATTATCAATCTGGTCATTAAAACTGGATCAAATCTGATGAAAAAACAAACAAAAAGTTGAAAGGTTTAAAGACTACGAGGCAAAACTGTATCGTTTTATATTTCATATTTCTGTATAGTTTTCATATTTATATCCTGTTCATAGCCTGTACATACTTATAGTTATAGCATATTCATAACATACCTTCATACCGCGTACATTGTAACATACCCATAATAGACCCATATTTTGTACCCTCATACTTATAACAGACCCATTTCTGTAATATATCTATATATTTATATTATGGCTAAAGAACTTTCTGGATGGATGCAAAATGCATTTCGTAGCCTTGTACTTGTGACATGACAATGACAATAAAGTTGAATTCTATTCTATTCTAAACATGGTTTTAAAAAGCTTTTGTCCCCTTTAATTTGTCTTTCCAACTTCATATTTGCTGTTGCAGGTTCTCCCAACAGTTAGATTTCAGGTTTCTTTGAATGCCACACAGTACACGATTTGTTTTAGGCTGTAAATGAGCCTTTTTAACAAATTTGTGCACTACAGTGAAGAAAATTGAAAAAATGACAGTGATGTTATGTGTCCTGTGTTCCTCGTAATCATATAACAGTCATACACAAAAAACGAAGTGTTTCCCCTGATTCAACAGCCTGCAGAAACACCTTTGGCAGCAACGGTGTGTCTCAGTGTCTTTATCAGTCTCTCGCGTTGTTGTGGAGGATTTTTGGCCCACTTTTCATTACAACTTTGCTGCAGTTCATTGAGCTTTGTGGGCTTTCATTTATGCACAGCTTTCTTAACATCCCACCACTCAATCAGCTTGATGTCTGCACTTTGACCGGGCCATTGCAACACTTTGATTCATTTCTTTTTCAGACTTTCTGTTGTAGATTTGCTGCTGTGCTCGGGATCATTGCCCTGTTGTATGACCCAGTTTCTGCCAAGCTCCAGCTGCCCAACAAATGGACTTGGTATACATAGAAAGTCATGGTCGACTCAGAGCCTGCAAGGTGCCCGGTCCTGTGGCACAAAATAAGCCTAAAATGTTGTCCCGTTGCGCTCGGTATGAGGTGTTTATACTTGATTTGTTGTGTTTGATGTTCTCCAAATGTGGCTCTGTGGCTCTTAAAAAAGTCACGCCTTTTCAGTCCATTTTTAATTGTGCATCATGAACTTTGACATTTATCATGCTGAGGCCTGTGAACTCTAAAATGTAGCTCTTGGTTTTTTTTTAATTATTTATCTGAGCATTGTAAGGTCAGACGTTGGGGTGAAATTTCTGGGGCGATCATGGCATGGTCTTAACACCAAACTGAATGATCCAGACCAGCAAACTGCCAAAAATTGTGCTCCATAGAGATGTTTACACTTGCATGAGTATACCTGGCTGCTACGAGCCTTTTTAATTCCAATGGAAATAAAAATTGTGAACTTTTTCCCCCACTGGACAGAGTCCAGTGAAAACTTTCTTTTTCACATGTTTGTAAATGACTAGAGCTTTAAATTAACCTATTGTTTTACTAGGTTGGTATACTTTCAGGTTTTGTCCAGCCCTGATTATGTCAACACAGTTGAAACCCAGTTTAATTTTTAATCATTTGCTCTTTGCTGTTTGTGAAATGCAAAAACAAAAATAAAAGTCACCTTACCATATCCACTAATGTTTACATTTAACTGATGATTTCTCAAACAGTTTCTGGCATTCAGCATTTAGAAACCAGGGCAACAAATAAATATACATTTAAAATAAAAGAACAATTCAAAGCAATGGAGAGAGAGAGGTGAAGAAGAGAGTGCAGGCAAGGTGGAGCGAGTAGAAAGTGACAGGGGTGATTTGTGACAGAAGGATAGTAGCACAAGTGAAAGGGAAGGATCGCAAGATGGTTGTGAGATCTGCTGTGATGTATGATGTGGAGACAATAGCACTAACAAAAAACAAAAATGAGGAGGCAGAGCAGAAGGACAGCTCAGATGGAGTGTTTTGAGACAAAGTTAGAGAGGAAAGGCTCTAACAGAAGAGTATGCAAGGGATAACAGGAGGCAGATGATGTGCTGTGGTGACCCCTAAAGAGAGCAGCCAAAATATAAATGATGAATTCATACCTAACCCCATATTTTTATCAACTAATAACAATGACAAAAAAGCATCAGGGTGATCTATAGTCAGGTAAAGGTCAGCATAACAGCAGCAACAAACACATTTTCCCTACATAAATCTGATTTAATCAATTTAAGCTCAGCACAAGCTCTTGGAGTTAAAGTCTGATATTTTCATTAACGGACACAAAGATGTGACGGAAAAACAAACGCTTTATTCTGTTGGCGCATTTTTTCAAATAAATTAATCGTTCAGACTATTTTTATTGTCGACCTGAAAAACCATCTCCCAAATCAGTCAGTAACCAGCAACAGCTTCACAACTGCGAGGCCAAAGTGAAAATCCTCGGGCTCTGTAGAGACTAAGGAAGCCACAAACGAGATGGTGCACCTGGATGACACACTGATCAGCCGTGTCTGACGAATTATAGTCTGACACCAGCTTTCTTAAGCAGTCAGTTTGCTTTCTCTTTATACTGCCAATTAACCTCCAACATACTTCAGTAATAAACAGCACCATACACAATCATGAGCAACTCCAGCTTCAAACTGCCTCAGTGTTTGGTAGCGCTTCATTCTCTTGACTGGATAAAAATTGGTTCTTATTTATAGAACTGAGTCCTAATTGGCTCCTACAAGCTTTCCAACAACAGAAATACAATGCGAGTGTTATCTGTATCACCGGGGAAGAATGAGATTGAAAACTTCTAGCAAATATTGACACTTTTTTCTTCTACTTGATTAAAACTTCAAACAACAGCCTTATAAAAATCAGTCAGTATCGCCTCTTATTTATCTTAGTTATCGAGCCTCTTTTTGGAGATTCTAAAGTGCAATTCCACCAAACGTGATGAGCAGAAATCGTATATTTGTTACATTTAAAGCAGACAGTAAATGCACCACATGTAAGGAGACCTCCAGAGTGCAAGAGGTTAAATTTAAGACCATTTATTCATAACTTTCACTGTAAAGAAAATAAACTTATCATCCCTTATCGCGTCCTTTATATTAAGCCTGTTTTATATCATTCATGTTTACTACCTACACTCACCGGTCACTCTATTAGTCGCACTTTGCTTTTAGTGTGTTGGACCTCCTTTTGCCTTCAGACCTGTCTTAATTAGCAGCAGGCAGCAACAAACAGCAGCAGCAGTTGTTTTTCAGCTGCACATCCATGATGAGAATCAGAGAAAGTGGCTACACTGTGATCATGAAGTAGCAGTAACACTCAGGTAGGCAGTACCATTTAAATTATGCTTAATTGATGATAATATCCCCCACACCAATACATCGACAACAACCTGAACCTTTGATACAAAGCAGGATGCTGTTTATGGTCAATTCTGACTCTACCATCCAAATGTCACTGCATAATCTGAGACTCATCCAATCATGCAACCTTTTTCTAATCTTCTATTGTCCAATTTTGGTGAGCCTCAATTTTCTTATTCTGACAGGAGCGGCACCCAGTGTGGTCTTCTGCAGCTTTAGCCCACCTGCTTCAAGGTTTGAGATGTTGTGTGTTCAGAAATGGTCTTCTGCATACAAATGGTTATTTGAGTTACTTTTGCCTTCCTGTCGGCTCAAAGCTGCCTCATCATTCTCCTCTGACATCAACAAGGTATAGGATAGGTGTACCTAGCAAAGTGCAAAACGACTGCAAAGTTACTTGAATTGTTCAAGTCACTTGAACATCCCTTTGTTTTCTGCACTGCGCTGGATATTGCCTTACAAGTAATTATACTGGGTGGGGTGTTTCGAGACTTTAAAGTCTTCAGGATTATCTATGCAGTGCCAAATACTGTGTCCCCAAAGGGAGCAGCTAATGCACCAGTGTCTTTAATCCAGAGTCAACTGAACTGATGCCTTAGAGAAAAGTTAAAGGAATCAAGGGCATCCCAGACTGACATTACACTCTATTCAGTCGTGGTTTGTGCTCAGAAGTACATTTTAGGAACTATTCAAACACACAGTTCTTTCAATTTTCCTATTTTCATTATATGTTTGTCATTTTATTCTGACCTACATATGCAGGACAATTGGGAAAAGCTGACAAAATAAGAAATGCAAAGAGGAAAAAAAAAGAGCAGATAAAGTAAGAGATGGAGGTCTCCTAGCAGCGGTAAGAGGAGACGCGCTGTTGTTGAGAAGCAGAAGTGTAGCATGAGGAGCACAGGAAACATCATGAAATATGTAGGAAGGAGCAGCTCAGCACCGGAACACAAAGCCATTAAAGAAAGCCCTGGAAAATGCAGTCAGCTAGAAATATAAACGTCCATTTCCGTATCGTTCATAAATACTCTCGCGCATGGATAAAAGCACACACACGCTTTCACATCTCCTGGAAAAAAAAAAAGTAAAAGCTTTAATACTCATGTACACAGTTTAACACATTCTTCTGCTCTCAGAGACGCAAGCACGAAACTGTACATGCATTATCAGCACTAAACACAAAGAAAACAGAGCCAATCTCGTCTCTCCTCTCTCTGCTCTCCTCCTTCTCTTCCACTGGACCTGAAGATGTTTTTTAAATCATTGATTGAGTACATGCAGGAAACCAGCAAGACAGCTAGTCTGACATGCAGCAAGTGCTCTCAGTCTTTCGGGTTAAACGGCAGACCAGCGGACAACTCGCTCCGAAGGCGGTTTAGGGCGAGAAGAGGTGGCGCTCTGAGCTCTGAGCATTCACTTCGCCCTCAGCCCCGTACAACTCAGGCTTGTCAACAAGGTGCTTCAGCTGTGTGGAGGATTTGGTGCAGTGCTGAAGATGTAAGTGAAAAAAACCATAGCACAGTGCAATAGAATCCAGTCATATTGTGACTTGGCACTTATTTGCTGTCCAGCATTTCATATATTTTTATGTGTAATAATGCATCATAAACTGGAAGACTGACGGGATTTTATGTTTATCTCTCTGGCAACAGCTGCGGCTCAGGGCTGGAGGGGCTGTGGAGCCTCACAGGATTTAGTTTGTTTGTGAAGACTGGAGGAATCTATACTTTCCTTTGTTCAAGCAGTCTTAAAACGTCCCAGCGTTAGATCTCAGGTGAGGATAGTTAAAGGATTCATTGATTGGATCCAAGGATTGGGTTTTACAAAGCACATTGATTTGGATTTGACAGGATTTCAGTTTTGTTGTGGTTTTAATTTTGTGCTTCGGTTATCAGTCTGCCTGAGCTAATGTCTTCACTTAAAGATGAAATTTTCATTTCAGATTAAAAAAAGATTACTGATCAGACACAGTATCACCACATACTGGACAGTATGGCAGATTTTATTTTATTTTATTTTTACAACACATGCCCTTTCTGACATACACCGGTGGGATTTGTGTCTCTTTTCAGAATCAAACCAACGATATTTTGCTTTTTGGACAAACGTGGGACCAACTACACTAGGAGAGTAGCAAAAAATGTCTTCTTCTTCTTCTTTCAAATAAGAGGACTTCTGACAAACACATGACACATAGCAGAGCAAAGGATGCTTTTGGAAAGACTTATGCCACACCTTTATGTGACATTAAAGATATTAAAGCACAGAGTTGATCTTTTCCTGTTAATATTATTCACAAGCCCATTTTTAAAGTAATGAAAATTATTTTTTTCTTGGTATATATGTGGGTACATTTATTTTAACAGAAATTAAAAAAAACTGAAAGTAAGTTGCAGATCTTTTCAGCAGCTCATGTTAGGTCAAACTGCAAAAAGCAATTGAAAGTGATAGTTATAGACTCGGTTTCTCCACAATGGAGATAGCTCAGCATAAATACCTGCATCACGAACTCAGTGCTTTACAGTGACTATCTTCA